>NW_026570970.1:2950493-2967993 GCF_026225935.1 Boleophthalmus pectinirostris | reverse complement strand
GTGTCATTCAGACTGACATTAAAAGATCAGATACAGGAACATAGAGACAAAAAATCGGATTTGGGTCACTTCAGGCTGCAGTGTGAACGCAGACTAAGTCTGTCCCGGTGCATGTTGGACTCCACCAGGGCCGCCCCGTCACTGGTTCTGTTCATTCTATGTTATTAGGTTCTTTTTTTCAGACCTAGAGTGTTATTTCATACCTGACAGTTTCGACTGCTCACTAGCGTCTTCCTCAGAGTCACGGGATGTTGCTGTTCATTGTATTTATGGACAGAGTTTCTGGGCGCACTCAGGGGTCGGAGGGTCCGGTTTGAGGACCACAGGATCATCTCTGCTGTTCACACATGATGTTGTCCTGTTGTCTTCATCAGACCAGGACCTGCATCTCTGGGGCGGTTTGACCCGAGTGTCAAGCTTCTGGGATGAAGATCGGCTCCTCCAAATCCGAGGTTGTTGGTTCTGGACTGGAAAAAGGCGTCTCGTCGTCTCCGGGCGGGTGGAGAGTCTCTGCCTCAAGTGGAGGAGTTCAAGTCTGTCGGGGTCTTGTTCTTGAGTGAGGGGAGGACGGAGTAAGAGACTGACAGGTGGACAGGTGCAGTGTGGGCAGATTGACAGGTGGACAGGTGCAGCATGGGCAGATTGACAGGTGGACAGGTGCAGCGTGGACAGTGATGCGGTCACTGTATCGGACTCAGTGTCAGAAGAAGTCGGGGCAGGAAATGCCAAAAAGCCGAAATGTTTACACTCCACAAACTGTCTACAGTCTGATCTCAGAGTCCAGATTTAGTCCTGGTTCAGTCCTGGTTTAGTCCTGGTTTAGTCCTGGTTTAGTCCTGGTTTAGACCTGGTTTAGTCCTGGTTTAGACCTGGTTTAGACCTGGTTCAGTCCTGTGTTGTGGTGAAGAGGTGCTGAGTCTGGATTTACCAGATCCACGATACAAGAGACACAAATGAGTTTCCTCCGCAGGGCGTCTGGGCGTCTCCCTTAGAGACAGAGTGAGGAGCTCGGAGTAGAGCCGCTGCTCCTCCACGTGGAGAGGAGCGTCTGAGGGGAGGACGTCTGTTCTGATGTCTCCTGGACGTGTCCCTCAGGAGGTGTTCATGTTCCACCGGGAGGAGGAGAAGACCCAGGACACACTGGAGGGACCATGTCTCTGGACTGGACTGGGAAACACCTCAGGTCCCACTGGAGGAGCTGGAGGAAGTGTCTGGGGTGAAGGAAGTCTGGGAGTCCCTGCACAGACTGATGTGACCCAGCCCTGGATAAGCAGAAGAAAATGGATGGATGGTCGTACAAACTAATAATAATGATAAAGAAGCTCAGAAGTTTATTGTTTATGATCAAAATAAGCAAAATGACAATGAAAAATATAAGGAGACATGGTAACACTTTATAATAACTACACCTTATTGATTCTTAATAAAGCATGAACAAAGACTTAATTAATAATGAACAAAGATTTAATTAATAATGATTCACACTTAGCAACTACTTAATTACTACCTTAATTAGCACTTGCACTTAATTTGCCAGTGCTGTAAATAGTTACTCATTATTTCATACTTAATTACTCATGAACTAACCATTTATTAATCATTAATAAACGATGAGAGAATGATTTACTAATAATACAATGATAATTCAGGCAGCTGTTATCTGTTAGTTAAGTCTTTTTGAGAGTTTTTCTAAAGTGAAGACTAATTTTGTTTATTAAGTATTTACTAAGCGTGAATCATTATTAATTAAATCTTTGTTCATGCTTTATTAAGGCTAAATAAGGTGTAGTTATTATAAAGTGTTACCGGATATATATATTTGTTTTCATTTATGGTCGTACAAAATAAACCACAATGAGAAGGAGAAAAATGGAAGGATTTTTTTTGTTTTTGTTTATTTTCGTACAAACTAATAATAACGATAAAGAAGCACAAAGTTTGTCGTTTCTGATCGTATCAAAATAAAACGCGACGTTAAAGAGTGAGGTGTGTCCCGAAAGAAACTCATTCAAAACTTCCAATGCCTTGATTTCCGAAGATAATGTGTGTGTGTGTGTGTGTGTGTGTGTGTGTGTGTGTTGCCGTGGAGACGCCCCCCTCAGTGTCAGAGGAAGAAGTCGGGGCAGGAAATGCCAAAAAGCCGAACTGTTTACACTCCACGAACTGTCTGCAGTCTGATCTCAGAGTCCAGATTTAGTCCTGGTTTAGTCCTGGTTTAGTCCTGGTTTTAGTCCTGGTTTGGTCCTGGTTTAGTCCTGGTTTAGTCCTGGTTTAGTCCTGGTTTAGTCCTGCTTGAGTAATATTCTTGGAGGACATTATTCTGCTGAATTTCCAAGGCTCATCGTTTTTCTGTTTGTGCACATTTTTACTTAATTCAAAACAAACAAATACGAGGATTAGACCAGAACTAAACCAGGACTGAACCAGGACTAAACCAGGACTGAACCACGACTGAACCAGGTCTAAACCAGGACTAAACCGGAACTAAACGGGGACTTAACCGGGACCAAACCAGGACTAAACCAGGACTAAACCACGACTGAACCAGGTCTAAACCAGGACTAAACCAGGACTAGAAGGGGACTAAACCAGGACTAAACCAGGTCTAAACCAGGACTAAACCGGGACTAAACTGGGACTAAACCGGGACTAAACCGGCACTAAACCAGGACCAAACCAGGACTAAACCAGGACCAAACCAGGAATAGACCAGAACTAAACCAGGACTAAACCAGGTCTAAACCAGGACCAAACCAGGACTAAACCAGGACTAAACCAGGACCAAACCAGGACTAAAACCAGGACTAAAACAACACTGAACCAGGACTAAACCAGGACTAAACCAGAACTGAACTAGGACTAAACCAGGTCTAAACCAGGACTAAAGCAGATCTAAACCAGGAATAAACCAGGTCTAAACCAGGACTAGAGAAGAACCAAACTAGAAGTAAACCAGGTCTAAATCAGGAGCACATTGACTCATGACAGGATTTCGTGTTTCCTGTGGTCATGAGGAAACTGACCAGACGATTACAGCAACAAGTCGAGTGTGAAAACAAAGACCAGATCTAATCCCACTCAACGCTCTGTGACAGGGACCGGATTAAAGCCTCACTGCGGGATTTTTATCGTCTGGAAAACACTAAACCAGATCTGGATCAGTGTGAGAGTTTTTCTCATGTCCTTCTGTGTTCAGACCAAATACTCAACACGATGAGTTTATAAAGACTTTACAACAAGGACCAGTTTAGTCCTGGTTTAGACCTGGTTTAGACCTGGTTTAGACCTGGTTTAGACCTGGTTTAGTCCTGGTTTAGACCTGGTTTAGACCTGGTTTAGACCTGGTTTAGTCCTGGTTTAGACCTGGTTTAGTCCTGGTTTAGTCCTGGTTTAGACCTGGTTTAGACCTGGTTTAGTCCTGGTTTAGACCTGGTTTTAGTCCTGGTTTAGACCTGGTTTAGTCCTGGTTTAGACCTAATATGGTCCTGGTTTAGTCCTGGTTTAGTTCTGGTATAGTCCTGGTTTAGACCTAATATGGTCCTGGTTTAGTCCTGGTTTAGTTCTGGTCTATTCCTGGTTTAGACCTGGTTTAGACCTAATATGGTCCTGGTTTAGTCCTGGTTTAGTCCTGGTTTAGACCTGGTTTAGACCTGGTTTAGTCCTGGTTTTAGTCCTGGTTTAGTCCTGGTTTAGACCTGGTTTAGACCTGGTTTAGACCTGGTTTAGTCCTGGTTTAGTCCTGGTTTAGACCTGGTTTAGACCTGGTTTAGTCCTGGTTTAGACCTGGTTTAGACCTGGTTTAGACCTGGTTTAGTCCTGGTTTAGTCCTGGTTTAGTTCTTGAGGCGTTGTTTAAAACAGGAAGTGTGAAGTGAGTCACTGAGACATGAGAGACCAGACTGTCCTCTGACCCGGAACAGGACCAAAAAAAAAAAAGCAAAAGCAGATTTGACTCAATTTTCTTTTTTTTTTTTTTTACAAGAAATGTACCAGAGTTTGACCAATGTGATCTAAACCAGAGCAGGACTAAACCAGGTCTAAACCAGGACTAAACCAGGACTAAACCAGGACTAAACAAGAATTAAACCAAGTCTAAACCAGGACTAAACCAGGACTAATCCAGACCTAAACAAGGACTAAACCAGGACTAAACCAGGACTAAACCAGGACTAAACCAGGTCTAAACCAGGACTAAACCAGGACTAAACCAGTCTCTTTGTTCTGGCGCTCGGTTCCTGGTTTCAGTTTCGTCGCTGTAACTTCTGACCTCCAGGAGCGAAACTTCAGCGGAAAAACTGTGACGACATTTACGGCGACGCGAATTTCCATTTTTTTAATTTCATGAAGTCGTTTTAGATCAACTTTTCGACACATTTAAGTTGATTTTAAACGAACTGAGTCTGTTTTTCACATTTATAAAACAGTAAAATCCAGCTCCTCCGTCTTTTTCCCACACTGCACGTCCACAGGTTTGATTCTTCCGTAACCTGACCCACATTTCCACACCTCGGTTGCGTCGTGTTTTGCCCAAATCAAACCACACGTCCTCCCGGTGACACATCCTCTTTCCTCACTCGGCTCTTACGTGGATTTAAGGATTACCCCGGCTCGTCCCATTGGCCCCGCGGAGCCCAGAACCGCATAAAAAGGCGCCGTTCGTTCTCGGGGGACATCATCATCCTCCTCCTCCGACGCACCTGAACTCCGCCGACTCGCCGAAGTCAAAGGCTCAAAGGTAAGTTCTTTTTTTTTTTTTTGCAGTTTTTGAAATTCCGAGCTAAAATTTGACGTCTGTTTGTGTTTCCGTAGCAACATGAAGCTCCTCTCCGCCACGGTTCTTCTGGTTCTCCTCGGACTCTCCCTCGCTGTTCCCGTAAGTTTGTTTTTCCCGAATCGAAATATCGGATCCGTACGACTTTAAAGGTTTTGTTTATACTTCGTGAAACTGACTCTTGTCGCTTTAAGTCGTGTTCTGATGTTGTTTCCGTCGTCAAAAACGGAGCTGCATTAGTGTTTTGTTTGTCTTTATTATGAGTCTCCAAACCTCCAAATGCTCTGTCCCACCTTGTGATGTCATAGTTTTCAAGTGAACAGCTCCTTTTAAAGTCTTGTTCAGTCGAGATCAGCAGTTCCAGGATTGTAAATGGTCGAGGTTTGGTCTCAGTTCTGGTGGCAAACGCTCGCAACAGATTAATTATAGAATAGTATTTACTTTTTTATGACGCACACTGCAAAACCCAAACAGCACGTCTTTATAAGAAAGAGTCGTCGTGTGTTGGTTCATCGTCTTGTGAAGTGTCTGTTTAGTTTCTCCAGTGCAGCGAGTGAAAGAAGGGTTCAGTCAAGTGTTAACGGAGGAAACAGGGTCAGATTTTTGACATTCAAATGTCTCTTATTCAGAAACTAGAGGAACTATTGAAATAAGTAAAGTATCAGAATGTAGGAAAGAGTTACACTCCAACAGGGTCAAGTTAAACCTGTGAGATTCTTTCAAGTTCAAGACAAAAAATTTAAAAACTCATGTCGGTAACGGAGGGAATGAAATATGCAGCACTTTTTGGGTCAATAAATCCAAACAGTGATAACTCTTGGTTCTCACTTACATATCCTTAACAAACTGGTTTGAATATTTGCTTCATATAGTTTTCTACCATATGGTACAAGATTAGGTTGAAAAAACCTCTGACTTTTTGACTCATGAGATTTTTTATTAAGAAAGTTCATGGTAACGGAGGGAAAAGTAACGGAGGGAAAATTGTACAAACAAGTAGAAGGTGCAGGATTTTACATCATTTGTCACTTTTTTCTTCTGAAAACTTTAATATTACTTCAAAATGAAAGAAACTATTTCTATAAAATATGTCAGTCCTTCCAAGAACATTTTTATCATTTTAAATACTTTTTTTTTTAAATCCTGTCCCTTCATCAACAGTTCAAAGATGGAATAACACAAGATATGATGAAATACAAACATTTATTTACATGATTTGCAGGTCTTTGAAATTTGGGAAATAATTTTTGTTCCATGTTTCATTCATGGTCTGTTTAAAACATATGGAACTTTAGAACCAAAAATGGAACAGAAAAAAGGTGAACAGTTTGATAAACTCGAGTACATATGTATCTGTTCAATACATTTTTATATCAGATGAATTCACTTGAAGTTTTGGCCTTGTTGTTTACTTCTGCTTGACTGGGCCCAGAAGTTATTTTTATTAAGAAAGAGAATCCGTCTCTAAACAGAAATGGACTCAGACTCCATCTGTCTCCTATTTACACGTCCATCCTCAAACCTAAAACAAAACTAACAAGAACAACAGGTGTATCCGGGTCAGGTCCAGAGGTGTGGAAGCTCCATTATGTCCATGAATTGTTGTGTTAATTAGACTAGAATTGACATGTGACTTCAGTGTGAACGGTCAGGTCACATTCATCCACCTACACGTCATCAACAAGACACAAACGTCACTATTCTGCACTGAAGTAGGAGAAAATTGTTCATGATCCATGAACTGAAGCACATCTCCACTCACCACAAAACACCACACCAAAAACCTGGTCCTTCTCCTTCTCAATCTCCTCCTTAAAACAAGTCAGTTGTTCATGTTCTGGCTCCGGTACGAGAGGAACTTTAAAATCTCCAGGTGCTCGATGCTGCGTCCATGTTTGGACAACTTGTGTAAACACAGAGACGCTCGCTGCGGTTGACGTCGTCGTGTCTCCAGTGTCACATGTGGGACACTTTTGTACCGTTTAATGTTCACACTGGAGTCACATACAAGTCACATTTAACTGGAAATGTGAACGACCTCGAAAAAACATCGGATTTCACAAAAAAATATCCGAATTGAGCGTTAAACCTGCAGACTGAACGTAGCCTTAGATCATAAAATCCTCGTGTTGTTGCAGATGCAGGAGCAGGAGCAGGACGCCCGGGTCAAGCGCAGCTCAGAGGTGAGTCCCTGTCACACACCCGGAGTCCCTGTCACACACAGGTCCTCAGGTCGGGCCTCTTGTTTGTCCCGAAGACCTGATTTAAAACTTGGGGGGACGTCTGAGGCTTTTTAGTTGAGTTTTTAGTCTTTTAGTCGACTGTAATTCCTCTGTTTTTGTTCATGTTGTTTATTGTTCCGTAAAACACTTTGTGATTTTTTTTATCTGTAAAAAATAATAGCTATAGAAATAAAGGTTAGTTGATTTCTTCTCCTCCTCAGACCTCGAGCAACAGCTCCATCCTTCAGCTCCTGCTCCCTCTGATCCTGGCCCAGGCTCAGACCAACCCCACCCTGGTCGCCACACTGCTCCAGCTCCTGGCCACTGCCGGCTGAACATCTCCCACAGGTCTGAGCGTCACGCCAGACCGGACCGGACCGGACCACCGGACCGGACCACCGGGCCGCCACGCCACGCCACGCCACGCCACGCTTTTATGTCATGATGTTTTCTCATTCAAACTGTAAACATTAAAAAGTGACACAGAAAACTGAAGGTGGAAGTTTCATTTCATTTCTGAGCAGAACTGTGGATTCTCTGATGTTTGTCGCGGTGTTGAGGTTTTGGGCCGAGCCGAAGCTGAAACGCCCAAATGAACTAAAATGAACATAGTGCCTCTGACGTACTTCAATCTATTTTAGCGCCAATACAGAATATTTAGTTTGTAGAATGGTGCAGAGGGAGGAGTGTGTGGAAACATCTGAGCTTTACTGGATTTAAAGTTAGATTTTTTGTCTTGTTCTGCTGTTGCGACGCTTCGACCAGACTGAAGTATTCGTCTGGACGCTCTGTGTTTTCAGATCTTTTTCATTGACAGAATGTAAAGCTCATGTGTGACACTTTTGGGGTGTTTAAAGTTCACACTGAAGATCACACACAAGTCACGTTTAACTGGAAATGACCTCGCAAAAATGGCAGATTTCACAAAAAGAATCGAATTGAGCTTTAAGCCCTGCAGTCTGAACGTAGGATTAGTCCACATGTAGACTTGGTTTAGTCTTTAGATCCAGACCTGGTTTATTTTCAGGTTTAGTTCTGGTTTAGTCCCAGTTTTGATGTGAAAGTGGGACAGCACCTCAAGGATCTGTCCTGGCCCCTCTTTTCTTCAGTATGAATTGTGTATATTCACTTTAAAATGTACTTAAGTAAACTTTAGTACATAGCAGGGATTCAATTACATTTTTTAATCGATCATTGGGTGAATTAATGATAGATTTTTGATTAATCATTAACATTTTTATATTAAAAGTATCATCATTATTATTATTACTATTACTAATCTGCGTAAATAAATTCAACTTTACGACATACAAACATAAACACTTTAGAGCCACATCAGCTGTTTGACATTATAATGTGTTTAATTCAGTTTTGTTCAAATCTCACAGAAACAAAACTTTAAAAAAAAAACACATGGCTCATTTGCATAAACTAAGCGGAGAAAAAAAACTAAACTTGTGTCGCTGCAGCTTCTGTTGGATTAAAGGACACGACTCAGTGGAAGATGAGTGTTCTCTCTGTGAAAATGTAATCCCCTACAGATTACAGATTACATATCCCAGAATGTAGTTTGTAACATAATCCATTCAATTACTTAAAGTGAGTAATGTAATCTGAATACTTTGGATTACTTGATTTGCTGTAGAGCAGAGAAATCTTCACATAAGAAGTTTGGTCTGATTAAAGAAGATAAAAAAGCCCAGTGTTTACTGAACCGTATTAAAAAATATGATTGATAGAAGACGAGGAGGAGACCGTTTACACCTGGTTTAGTCCTGTTAAATCCTGTTTTAGTCCTGGTTCAGACCTGGTTTAGTCCTGTTAAATCCTGTTTTAGTCCTGGTTCAGACCTGGTTTAGTCCTGTTAAATCCTGTTTTAGTCCTGGTTCAGACCTGGTTTAGTGTCCGGCAATGAGTGGAATTACGAAAAAAAAAAAAAAAAGGGGGGGGATTTTGCCCAAAATGTAAAAACAGGAAAATCCCTCTGTGTAATCCATTAATTTCAACAAAGTAACTGTAATCCAATTACCACTCGCTGAAACAGTAACTGTAACTGAATACAGTTACTCATAATTTGTACTCTGATTACTTAACTCCAGTACATGTAATCTGTTACTCCACAACACTGAACAGGAGTGATGTGTCCCTCCGCTTCTTTCCAGTTAAAAGTGGAGCTGGTGCAGTTTGTGCAGGCGGCTGAGCTGCGTCTGGTCAAAGCAGCAGACAGAGCGACGGTCGTCAAGCCGCGAGGTCACAAATGCATGAACGGCCTTTTCAAAATGCAGGCGTGAGATGTTTGGTTTAATTTGATTTAAAATCCTTAACTGATAAAAACTTGATTTAAGACCAGATCTTACTTCCTTTTCAAATTTAAAATTGCAATTAAAATAACACCCAAGGTTTCTAGAAAATGCTTTTTCATAGCAGCTAAGAGGACCAACTGTCACAGTTTATCAACAGATCAGAATGACCAGAAACTATTATTTCTGTTTTCTGCTTATTTAAACTGAGAAAGTTCGACTGCATGAAATTCTTATGATCAATTATCGATTAGTCGACTAATCCTGCCCATCCCTAGTGCAGACTGTAGTACTTTTACTTGTTCGTGTTGCACTGCAGTACATGTGTCAGTCTGGGCAGTGTTGGGAAGTTTACTTTTAAAATGTAATCCCCTACAGATTACAGATTACATATCCCAGAATGTAGTTTGTAATGTAATCCATTAAATTAATTAAAATGAGTAATGTAATCTGAATACTTTGGATTACTTGATTTACTGTAGAGAAACAAAGATGAGGATGGTTAATCTTGGTTTAGATCTGGTTTTAGACCTGGTTTAGATCTGGTTTAGTCCTGGTTTAGATCTGGTTTAGACCTGGTTTAGATCTGGTTTAGTCCTGGTTTAGATCTGGTTTAGACCTGGTTTAGATCTGGTTTAGTCCTGGTTTAGACCTGGTTTAGATCTGGTTTAGACCTGGTTTAGATCTGGTTTATTCCTGGTTCTGGTTTAGTCCTGGTTTAGATCTGGTTTAGTCCTGGTTTAGATCTAGTTTAGTCCTGGTTTAGATCTGGTTTAGACCTGGTTTAGACCTGGTTTAGACCTGGTTTAAATGTAGTTTAGATCTAGTTTAGTTTCCGGCAGTGAAGTGGGGGGGGGGGGGGGGATTATAGCCCAAAATGTGAAAACAGTAAAATCCCTCTGTGTAATCAATTTATTTCAACAAAGTAACTGTAATCCAATTCCCACTCACTGAAACAGTAACTGTAACTGAATACAGTTACTCATCATTTGTACTCTGATTACTCCAGTACATGTAATCTGTTACTCCCCGACACTGGGTCTGGGGGTTGTGTCTCCAGGGCGTCAGGTGATAGGAGGAGCTTTATCAAGACTGAATCTCCGAGCAGCAGGGGCCCGGGACAGAGGCTCCTGGGACAGCGGGGGCCCCAGGCTGTGGTCCCTGATAAAAACACTCATATGACTGTGTCCCCCTCGCCCCCCACCCTCTCCACAGACTACACTCACTCACAGTCACACTCAGGTCACTCCAGTCAGGTCACCGACGTCACACTCAGGTCCTGCTGCTTATACAAGATCTGTGTAAATATCTGATCTGGGTTTAAGACAAAAGCTGAAATAATTTAATAAAATCATCTCGAGGTTTTTTAATCGTCCACATCCTGACAGATCTGTGTTTGTGTCCTTGTTCCTCCAGGTGCAGAGACGAGCACAGCGTCCTGTCCCTGGTCCTGGTCCTGGTCCTGGTCCCTGGTCCCTTGGTCCTTGGTCCCTGGTCCCGGTCCACGGTCAGAGGGGCGGGGCCAGAGCACTTCCTGTACAGCACAATGGCCCTTGTTTCAGACAGGAAGTGACACGGACACAGACGGGAAGCGGCGGGGGGGGGGGGAGCTGAAGGGCGGCGGATGCGGATGCGGACGCGCGGGCGGCGTGTACGAGCTCGCCTGACCCACATCCAGCCCTGGCCCCGCCCTTCAACGGACACAGTTAACCCCCGAACTGGAAGTGAGCATGGGGGCGCGTCCGGCTCCATCGGCTCTGGCTCTAGTTCACTTTCCATTGAAAAACCGTGGCTCCTCTCTCTGGACCTGCTGCTCTGAACCTCGACATTTTGGTCTTAAAATGTTCGTATTGACCCTCTCTACATCATCCTGGGGTTTTTATTTCACTATTTTGTCCGTAAATAAAATACCGTATTTTTCGGACTATGAGGGGCACTTAAAATCCTTTAATGTTCTCAAAAATCGGCAGTGTGTCTTACGTATTATTCTGGTTGTGTTACTGACCGCGAACCGATTTTCTTTTTTTTTTTCATTTTTCTTTTTTATTGATAATTTGTCAAGTTTGAGGGATTGGATACTCAGCACATCCACAACAAGACAGATTTAACTAAATATAGAACTAACACGCATGCAATAAATAAATAAATAAATAAAAAATAATAATAAAAAAAAAAAGACTTTCTGTGATACACGGCGCTCAAAAATGTGTCAAAATGTTTTAGTACGACTTTGTTAAACTACGAAGCCGCACCACTTGATGGATTGTCGGAGCGTTACGGCGACCGAAGTCAGGAACCTCGTGATTTTCAGAGCTTATAGTTTATGCAAATGAGTCATGTGGTGTTAAGTTTTGTTTCTGTAAAATGTAAACAAATGTGCGCAAAGCTGCATTAAACACATTATTACGAGGGTTGTAACGAAATCCAAGTCTCTCGATACGATACTTTCACGATATGCAGCTCACGGTTCGAAATAAATGAAAAGGAGCAGAAAGAAGAGAAATCAATACATATATCAATATCAATATATTATCAATATATACAATATAAACACATAAAGCAGACATTCACAATCATTTATAACAGTGGGGAAAAAATAATGGAGACATAAAATAAAATAAATGATGGTAGATCAAACCTAATAAAAGAAATTAAATGAAAAAGGCACCAGCGACGGATTCAGCGGAGAAGGAGGATCTGTTTGTGTATTTTGTTTTTTGAATTGGTTGGTTACTGAAAAGTTGTTTAGTTTTTTTTTTACAGGATAAGTGGAGAATAGACTGAAAATAATGATTTATTTCGATTAGCAGTAACGGAAAATAAGGTTTTGTTTTTGAGAAATTTGCTTTATGAATATTATACTTGCCAAGAAGAATGAATAAATGAATGAGTTTAAAAATTTTTGCATGTTGATGTGTTTTGTAAGTCTTGATATTTATCTTCTTTTAAGTGTTAAGTGGCTCCTTTAAACAAAATACTCTGGCGCCATCTGCTGGTCACAGGTGGGAGCTGCTTTTGAACGACACTGAAACATTAAAGTGTCATAAACCAACACGTGCTCCACGTTTAAAACAAATCCAACAGACACAACACTGGAGGTCAGATTTTTCATTTTTAGGCCAAATCTCGTGGTGAATCGTCTTTTTTTTTTTTAAATAAACTCTACTTTTCAGAGTATTTTTACTCCCACCTGAGTAATATTTTTATGAACTAACAGTACTCTTAACTTGGACTTAGACAAACATTATCGATCCACAAATGAAAATGATTTGGACACAGGAGTCACACATCACAGTATAATATAAAAGAGTAAAACATAAATAGAAATGGTGATAATAAATTCTAAATAAGTAGCAAAAAAAAAAAAAAAAAAAAAAAAAGAGCAAGAGGCACATGTTAAATAAGACATAATTATATAATATAAAAAAATATTAAATAAAATAGAAAAATAAGTAATAAAATATAAAATGTAATCAAGTTTTATAGAGGAGGTCAGAGGAAGTGCAACAGTGATGATTGACAGAACACGAGGTTATGACATGGGCTGAGTAAAAGTTGTTCTTCCTCTTTTCTCTGTGAGTCTAAAGTGACAGAATATTTATGTGACAAACTGAAATGATGTGAACAGTTTGTACGACCACGAAAACAAAAAATCCTTACGTAATAATACATACATAATAATTCTTTACATAATTTAGACCTGGTTTATTTATTTGAGACAGGGACAGTGCACAATTTTCGCATTAACCTTGACAGGAGAGATGCATTGTACATCAGGTTGTAGCATCAGTGCTAATTTCCACCTGTCGTCCCTGGACAGGTTCATTAATTGATTATATTTAACTGACCTTGACTATCAACTGTTCTTGGACCTGGAGCATGTTTTGGGTTGATGGGGGAAACCGGAGCACCCGGAGGAAACCCATCCAGACACGGGGAGAAACATGCAAACTCCACACAGAAAGGCCCAGGCGACCCGGGGATCAAACCCAGAACCTTCTTGGTGTGAGGCATGAGTGCTAAACACTCAGCCGCCGTGCCGTTTAGTCCTGGTTTAGACCCCAACACTCTATATAAATATATCAGGACTTTTTAACTACAGTCTAGTTTAAAAACGATATAAACTGCAAAAATCTAAGATACATTTTTTGTGTGAATCACGTGATCATGTAAAACAGTTGGGGTAAGATTCTATAACTTTATTAAACTTCATTTCTTTATTTATTTATTGAATAAGGACAGTGCATATTAATGAACATCTACAACATTGCAGTGTAAATATGACAGATTATAGCAAGACTGAACATTTCCATCTGTCGTCCCACGGCAGGAAACACCACAAATTTAAACAAAACAAAAATAAGTAACAAATCTATACTAAAAGTGTCCACAAGTCTAGTTTTTCTTTAGCCGCTCTTTTAAGTAGGACTTGAAGGTGGCAAGAGTTGGAGTTTCTCTTATTGACAGTGACAGATTGTTCCAAAATGTTGTGCCTCTGACTGAGACACACTTTGTCCGAGTGTGGAGCATCTGTGTGGAGCTCACAGTTCCCCTGAGCTGTGGCCCTAGTTCCCATCCCACTCACAGTCTTTACTTTAATAAAATCCTGTAATGGAGGAGGGGCAAGTCCATGCAAAACTTTATAGACAAAACATCCATATTTAAAACCAATACAATTATTAAAATTAAGCAAATTATACTTGTGTAAAATAGTGCAGTGGTGAAATGAGACTGGTTTCTTGTCCAATATTTTTATGGCTTTTTAAAAAAAGTGATTCGATGGGTTTGAGTTCATCCTTTTCCTTTTGAGCTCCAGGCCCCAAATCTGCACATGTACATCTGTTTTGTTTTTGTTTTTTTTAATTATTATTATTATTGCTGTTGTTGATTTTTGTTGTATTTGCTCAAACAAATAAAATAAAATGAATGAATGAATGAATTAAATCTTTCCGTCTCTGTGGGACTCGAGCCCGCGCGACACCACGTCATGACGTCACCGCGGCTGTGGCGTCACCTCGGTCACAACCAGGAAGCGCCTCGTTTGTGTTTGTTCGTCCTGCTCCGAGCCGCTCCGAACCCGAACCCGGACCCGGACCCGAACGCGCCGAGGCACCGGAGGAGAGCGCCGCGGGTTCTGGAGGATCCGCACACGCAGGAGAGGCCCTCCACACGGCCGCGCGGAGCCGCTGGAGCCGCTGGAGCCGCTGGAGCCGCGGTGTGGAGCTTTTGGACCGAACCCCGGAGGAAACCGCGGCTCTTCTGTTCAGCGGTGAGTCTCTGCTCCGGTCCGGGTTTGGGTTCGAGTCCGGGCTTGTGGACGGATCTGGGTTCGGGTTTTCTTTGTTTACACGTTGGCGGGGCTCCCGGGCGCCCGCAGCCGCCGCACAGTGACTCTCCTGCGGGTCGATGCCGGGAACATGAGGCGCACACGTCCACACGCCCGAACCGGCTCCGAACCGGCTCCGAACCAAAACCAAAACAACAAGGATCTAATGATACTAAACTGATCTACTACACGGAAAACCAGTCCTCATAAAGACTGGGTGGTTTAGTCCTGGTTTAGTCCTGTTTTAGTCCTGGTTTGGACCTAGTTTAGTCCTGGTTTAGTCCTGTTCTAGTTCTAGTTTAGTCCTGTTCTAGTCCTGGTTTAGTTTTGGTTTAGTCCTGTTTCTAGTCCTGGTTTAGTCCTGGTTTAGTCCTAGGTTTTAGTCCTGGTTTTTAGTCCTGGTTTTAGTCCTGGTTTTTAGTCCTGGTTTTAGTCCTGTTCTGGTCCTGGTTCAGTCCTGGTTTAGACCTTGTTTAGTCCTGTTCTAGTCCTGTTTAGTCTTCTAGTCCTGGTTTAGTCCTGGTTTAGTCCAGTTCTAGTCCTGTTTTAGTCCTGTTCTAGTCCTGTTCTAGTCCTGGTTTAGACCTTGTTTAGTCCTGTTCTAGTCCTGTTCTAGTCCTGGTTTAGTCCAGTTCTAGTCCTGGTTTAGTCCGGTTCTAGTCCTGTTCTAGTCCTGGTTTAGACCTTGTTTAGTCCTGGTTTAGGGTGAATTTGCAATTGATCCTGGATGATCCTGTTTCAGTCCTGAGGTAGACCTGGCTTGGCCCTGTTCTAGTCCTGGTTTAGTCCTGTTCTAGTTCTAGTTTAGTCCTGTTCTAGTCCTGGTTTAGTTTTGGTTTAGTCCTGGTTTAGTCCTGTTCTAGTTCTAGTTTAGTCCTTTTAGTCCTGGTTTAGTCCTGGTTTAGTCCTGGTTTAGTCCTGTTTAGTCCTGGTTTAGTCCTGGTTTAGTCCTGGTTTTAGTCCTGGTTTTAGTCCTGGTTTTAGTCCTGGTTTTAGTCCTGGTTTTAGTCCTGTTCTGGTCCTGGTTCAGTCCTGGTTTAGACCTTGTTTAGTCCTGTTCTAGTCCTGGTTTAGTCCAGTTCTAGTCCTGGTTTAGTCCGGTTCTAGTCCTGTTCTAGTCCTGGTTTAGACCTTGTTTAGTCCTGGTTTAGGGTGAATTTGCAATTGATCCTGGATGATCCTGTTTCAGTCCTGAGGTAGACCTGGCTTGGCCCTGTTCTAGTCCTGGTTTAGTCCTGCTTTAGTCCTGCTTTAGTCCTGGTTTAGTCCTGCTTTAGTCCTGGTTTAGTCCTGGTTTAACACATTCAGAAAAGCTTCGTTTCTGTTCTTTCAGTGTGACTTCTTTCGTATCGACACTTGCGAAAAACGAGGATCTAGTTTTGATTCTAGTTTGAGCGTTTTCTTTTCTGTGTTTTGTTTTTGTGATCCGTTCCTCTGGGCCTCGTCGCTTCTCGTCGCCGCGGTGACAGAAGAGAGAACAGTTCTGGAATTTCCCGTGACACTGGAAGAACTGGACTCCTCGTTCAAAGAGTCCAGGACAGGTTCGACGGCCCCGTTCACACGAGACCGCATCACACACACACGCACGCACGAACGAACGAACGTCGACTTCTGTTTGCAGAGTCGCACGTCGTTCAGTCCTGCTCTGGTCCTGGTTTAGTTCTGGTTTAGTCCGGGCTTAGTGTGAATTTGCACCTGTCGTTCTTTGGTCCTGGTTGATCCTGTTTCAGTTCTGAGGTAGACTTGTTTTTGTTCTAGTTTGGTCCTGGTTTGGTCCTGGTTTGGTCCTGGTTTAGTCCTGGTTTAGTCCTGGATTTGGTCCTGGGTTTGGTCCTGGTTTGGTCCTGGTTTAGTCCTGGATTAGTCCTGATTTAGTTCTGGTTTAGACCTGGTTTAGTCCTGGTTTAGTCCTGGGTTTGGTCCTGGTTTAGTCCTGGTTTAGTCCTGGTTTAGTCCTGGTTTAGTCCTGGTTTAGTCCTGGTTTAGTTCTGGTTTAGTCCTGGTTTAGTTCTGGTTTAGTCCTGGTTTAGTCCTGGTTTAGTCCTGATTTAGTCCTGGTTTAGTCCTGATTTAGTTCTGGTTTAGTTCTGGTTTAGTTCTGGTTTAGTCCTGATTTAGTCCTGGTTTAGTTCTGGTTTAGTCCTGGGTTTGGTCCTTCTTTAGTCCTGGTTTAGTCCTTCTTTAGTCCTGGTTCAGTCCTGGTATAGTCCTGGTTTAGTCCTGGTTTAGTCCTGGTTTAGTCCTGGTTTAGTCCTGGTTTAGTCCTGGTTTTCGACGGCGTTTGTTCTGTTTCTTCTTTCTACCACATCACACACGAACGCCGACTTCTGTTTGCAGAGTCACTGTACGTCTGGAATTAACCCTTCATTTATTCCTGTGGTTGTTTTTAAAAGTTTTATATCATGAAAAAACTCGCTTTAAGTCGTGTTCTAATGTCGTTTCCTCGTCAAAATCAGACCTGGACTTGTGTTTGTTTCATTCATGTTTGAGTTACTCTTTATTATTCGTCTGTTTACATCTGCAAAACTCAAAATGAACACCGGCTCGAAAGTCCCCCTGGCTTGAAAGTCCCAGCTCGAGCGTCCCCCTGGCTTGAAAGTCCAGCTCGAGCGTCCCCCTGGCTTGAAAGTCCCAGCTCGAGCGTCCCCCTGGCTTGAAAGTCCCAGCTCGAGCGTCCCGTTCTCTCGGCGGGAACGTCCCCCTCCTCCCTCCTGGCAACTGCCCAACACTGCCCAAGACGCAAAACTCTGGTCAGATCTGCTCAGGTCGTGTTCACGTTTACGTCACAGACAATCCAATTCCACACACTTTTGCGTCACCGTCTGCAGCACGTTTATTCGTCTAAAAGCGGAATAAAAAGTGAAGATGCGACGCCGCTTTTG
>NW_026570970.1:2865493-2945493 GCF_026225935.1 Boleophthalmus pectinirostris | reverse complement strand
TAAAGCAGCACATATGTTTCTGTGTCCAGTGGGAAAAAGTTTTTCCAGGTGAGAGTCGCTCAATGTGGATGACGAGGCCCCGCCCCCCTCCCCCCGTACGCTGTCCTGGTTTTGACAAACACAAATCTGGTCACACTGACCTGTATTCACCTGAGTCATGTCTTTTAATCCAACACAAGTTGAACCACATCAGCGACACAAGAGCTGGAGTTTTATCTTCACTTAGTTTATGTAAATTAGTGATGTGGTTTTAAGTTTTGTTTCTGTGAGATTTGAACAAAACTGAATTAAACACATTATAATGTCAAACAGCTGATGTGGCTCTAGAGTCGTTATGTTTATATGTCGTAAAGTTGAATTTATTTATGCAGATTAGTGCAGATAGTAATAATAATGATGATCATTTTAATATAAAAACATTAATGATTAATCGATAATCGATCGTTAATTCTTCCGACGATTGATTAAGAAAATTTCATCAAATGCCCGTCCCTAGTTTCGACCAAAAAACGTTGTGGTGTGAACAGGTCCTCAGTCTCAGTTTATGTTCCTGTCTCATGTGAAGCTCAGAGCCTCCAGAGCTCCTCCCTGAGCTGCAGAGGCTGCACTGGCTGCACTAGCACTGACTCTGGACTGGTGCAGGTGGTTTTTTGGAAAGAGAACGTTCAGATCAGAGACACATTTTAGTTTTAAACACACTTGGATTTCAGCACTCGGGTTGTGAAAAATTATTAGGGCTGAGTATCATTCAGAAGTTGCCGATACGATACATATCACGATACAGTGCACTTTGAATTTGATACGATATATTTCAAATCAATTTGATACAGTTCAGTAAAAATAAAGGCTAAATCGTGGCTGTGACACTAAAAATCTTAAATAAATCATCGTTGTGCAAAGTGAATAAGAAACATGCCCATTTTAACCCTCAAAACTGTGAAAATGTCAAATGTGTTACATAAATGTGTTTCCTTCCACTAAACAAACGACAAAAATGTAGAGCTGTAATAAAATAATTGAGTAAAATATACCAAAAAAAACTCTTGGCGATATATCGATACAGCAGCCCATGATATCGAAACTATATCATCACATTAAGCGATACGATATATCGATATTTCAATATTTTTGCACACCCCTAAAAATGATCTAAATATCACTATATCGTATCGTTTTAATGTGATGTTTCGGTATCGATATCGTGGGCGGCTGTATCGATACATCACCAAGAGGATTTTTTGGTTTATTTGACTAAATTTGTTGTTTGTTCAGAGGAAGGAAACTCGTTTATGCGACACATTTGACATTTTCACTGTTTTGACAATTAAAATGTTTGAGTTTCATGTGAACAAACCATGAACAAAGTCACACTTACAGTCTGAAAAATACGACTTTTTTTTTTACATCACATTATTCCAGCATAAATAATATTAAAAACCAACCTGTTGTGTGTTTCAGTGTGATGGAGTGGACAGGAGGGAGCTGACTCCTCTGTGACCCCTGACCCCTGACCCCGGGCCATGGCTCCTCTTCCTCCCGGGATCCGTTTTCTGGTCTCGTTCAACAGAGACCAGTGGTGAGTGCCACGCTCCTCTGGATTTTCTTAAAGGCAAATCTTCTATAGAGACTTTGCGCCGTCACGTGTCCCCATGGCAACGGTACCTATGCCGCCATGACACCGGGCAACACTATGTCACTGACTTCAGCAGCATCAGAGAAACATGGGCAGGTTTTGTTGTGTATTTGGTTGTTCTAGACCAGGAGAGTCAAACTCATTTTGTTCCAGGGTCGTGTCCAACCGACTTTGATCCCAAAGTGTCTGGATCAGAAAACTCATGTCATATAAACCCCAAAAATAACAATAAGTTCAAATATTTGTGCAGAGAAACACAAATCTATTACAGAAATATTTTAATTGATGAACTCTTTCTTTTACAAAATATTATAATATTATGAACAACCTGAAACTTTAAGAAAAATACAATTTCAACACAAATGTTTTAACATGAACTTGTTTGTAAACAGGAATAAGTCCATTTTTGTTGTAAAATCCTGCACTCGGCTCCACTTTTCTCATGTTGGACATTTTTCTGATGAGGGTGTCACGGTCAACAGTCAAAACGATCGTCCTTTAAGAGCGTTTGGAAAGAGACAAGTCTTCATTTGTGCTGCTCTGGTGGGAGGGGCCACGTACAGAGACGCTGGAGACGCTGCTGTGATAAACACCACAGAAAATTAACAAGATTTTAACAGAAAATATAATTAAAACATTTTAGTAGAAAATCAGCTGAGGGCCACATTAAAGGTCTTGGAGGGCCAGATCTTGCCCCCGGGCCGTATGTTTGACACCTGTGGTCTAGAACAACCAAATACACAACAAAACCTGCCCATGTTTCTCCGATGCTGCTGAAGTCAATGACATAGTGTTGCCCGGTGTCAAGGCGGCGTAGGTTCCGTTGCTATAGGGTCACGTGACGGTGCAAAGCCTCTATAAGAGCGTTTCCACCTCCTCACCGGCGCCCCCTGTCTGTTCTGTGCAGGTATCGCGCTCTCACCTTCTGCCTCACCTTCCTCCTCTACACCAGCTTCCACCTGTCCAGGAAACCCATCAGCATCGTCAAGGTACGGCCGACCTCACGTTCCACAGCACGGAAAGGTTGTGTAGAGGATTTTTTTTGTTTCAAATTGTCACTGAAAGTTCAAATTAGTGAACAGCCTTGTAATTATGACGACCAACAAAAAATAAGAAAGAAAAACCATCGACTGTGGACGTGGTGGAGCCAGATAAACATTAAACTGTTGTCAATCAAACTCCCTACGTTTCTGGCGTAACTGAGTCGCCGGCGCACTGGGATTATGTGGTTTACGTTTGCCTCTCACGCCGTTTATTCGACCAACGCAGAGGTTCTGAGCGTCTTTTTCCAACTGTTGCTTCCTCGCGGTTTGCGCAAAGTTTGTTGCGATGGTCGACGAGAATCCACGACCAGTTCGCCGCAAAACAAAGTCGGTTTTTGAGGTCGATGAAAGAAGAAGAAAAGGGGAAAAAGACCGAAGCCGAACTGAGCTGATTCTTGGAGATTCCTTCCAGCGATGGCGCGACTGAAGCAGACCCGTCAGTCGATAAATTACTATAAATTACGAGCAGGATTTCTAGAGTAAGGAGGAGACGTTTCTACTGAGGGAGCTGTGAAGGAGCAGGGGGTGTGACCGAACCAGGACCGAACCAGGACCGAACCAGGACCGAACCAGGACCGAACCAGGACCGAACCAGGACCGAACCAGGACTGAGTGTCGGGACGGGCCCGTGTAGACCGTCGGGTGACCGCAGGTGAAAGGAGTGGCTCAGAGCACAGCGCCCACGGGATGTCGCAGCCGTCGCCTGATTGTGCATTGCGGACACCCGGTGTCTCTCGCTCAAGTCCAAGATTATTCCTGGTTTAATCCTGGTTTAATCCTGGTTTAATTCTGGTTTAGTCCTGGTTCAGTCCTGGTTTAGTCCTGGTTTAGTCCTGGTTTAGTCCTGGTTTAGTCCTGGTTCAGTCCTGGTTCAGTCCTGGTTCAGTCCTGGTCTAGTCCTGTTCTAGACCTGTTTTAGACCTGGTATAGTCCTGGTATGGTCCTGGTATACAGTGAACCCTCGTTTATCGCGGGGGATACGTTCCAAAAATAACCCGCAATAGGTGAAATCCGCGAAGTAGTCAGCTTTATTTTTTACTGTGATTTTACAATGCAATACTGAACTGCAGAATGAAACAAAAAATAAAACCTCTTTTCAGGCCCAACATGTGTTAAAGAAATAGAAATATTAACATTTTCTTACAAATATCTATAATAGTTTAAAGAACGGTGTTGTAAAACAATATTTTTATATAGTAATGAATACAAGGTAGGAAACATTGTCACTCGCGTATTTCACAGTCCCTCCAGCTGCGCCTCTTATTCCGTAATGGCGCCTACAGCCGCATAGCTTTTACCTTCCTTCAGCATGTCCAGAAGTTTAACTTTTTCTGCAATAGTTAGCATCTTCCGCGGCCTCTTTGGCGCGTCTGGAGGCCTCTTTGTCGGCACAGAACGTTTCTTTGACATTGTGGGTTTTGTCACGGAGAAAAATTGCGAACGTAAATTTGGCAGAATGTACAGAAACGAAAACTGTTGGCATGGGTGTCATGAAAAACCAATATAAACCTTTTTCACTTCTAGACAACAGTAACGCCCCTAAGCCAATCAGGATTCACTGTAAAAAATAAAGCACTGTAAAAAATTCCGCGAAGCAGCGAGGCCGCGATAGGTGAAGCGCGATATAGCGAGGGATCACTGTAGTCCTGTTTTCGTCCTGTTTTCGTCCTGTTTTCGTCCTGTTTTCGTCCTGTTTTCTTCCTGCTTTAGTCCTGTTTTACTCCTGCTTTAGACCTGCTTTAGACCTGGTTTAGACCTGGTTCAGTACTGGTTCAGTTGTGGTTTAGTCCTGTTTTAGACCTCCTGGTTCAGTCCTGGTTCAGTCTGTGTGCGGAGCAAAAGTCCGACATCTTAGTTTAAGTCATGTAAACGGGAAACGGCCGTTATCAGTTTTTTAAATTTTGATTTTGGAGACAAATAAAGAAGAAAATAGTTGTTTTTTCGTTTTCTTATTTTTGGTTTTATTTTAAAAAAGGAATGAACGAATGACAAATGGATTCTTTAGGATTCTGGGATATTTTAGAATCAAACACATGAATAAAAGTTCTGTGTGTGTTGTGTGTAATTGTGTGTGTTTGTGTGTGTGTGTTGTGTTTCCAGAGTGAGCTCCATAAGAACTGCTCGTCTGTGAGTGAGACATGGACCCCGTCTGCCGTCACCGTGCCCCCGGAACAATGCAGCTGGAAACCCTTCGGTCAGAACTCGCACAGACACTCACCACCTCCGAGAACCTCCAGAGAGAAAACCGGACAACTCTACTGACCTGTGTGTGTCTGTGTGCGTGTTTGTGTTTCCAGATAAGAGTAACTACAAGCAGCTGCTGGGGGCCATGGATTACTCTTTCCTGTGCGCGTACGCCGTGGGGATGTACCTCAGGTCAGTTCTCACCGCTCACACAGGGGGAAAGTATTGTCTCGAGAGATAAAGTCTGCGTTCAGACTGCAGCCTGAAGTGACCCAAATCCGATTTTTTGGCTTCTATGGTTACGTTCAGACTGCAGGGCTTAACGCTCAATTCAGATTTTTTTGTGACATCCGATGTTTTTTCGAGGTCGTTCACATTTCCAGTTAAATGCGACTTGTCTGTGACTTCAGTGTGAACGGTAAACGGCCCGAAAGTGTCCCGCATGTGACACTGGAGACACGATGACGTCAACCGCATGCGTCAACCGCAGCGAGCGTCTCTGTGTTTACGGAAGTTGTCCAAACATGGACGCGAGCATTGAGCACCTGGTGATTTTACAGTTCCGGTTTCCGCCTGCTTCAGCGCAGAATAGTGACGTTTGTGGCTTGTTGATAACGTGTAGGTGGATGGATGCGCTTTGGCCATTCAGACTGAAGTCACATGTTAAAGATCAGATATGTATCGGTTTCAGGAGCACATATCCAAGTGTCCTGGGTCACATTTGAAAAAATCGGATCTGTGTCGTTCAGACTGACATTAAAAGATCAGATACAGGAACATAGAAGCCAAAAAATCGGATTATGGGTCACTTCAGGCTGCAGTCTGAACGCAGCCTAAGTGACCTGTATCTGATCTTTTAATGACAGTCTGAACTGCACAGATCCGATTTTTTCAAACATGACCCAGGACACTTGATATGTGCTCCTGAAACTGATCCATATCTGATCTTTTGACATGCGACTTCAGTGTGAACGGTCAAAGTCACATTCATCCACCTACACGTTATCAACAAGACACAAACGTCACTATTCTGCACTGAAGCAGGCGGAAACCGGAACTTTAAAATCTCCAGGTGCTCAATGCTCGCGTCCATGTTTGGACAACTTCCGTAAACACAGAGACGCTCGCTGCGGTTGACGTCATCGTGTCTCCAGTGTCACATGTGGAGACATTTTCGGGCCGTTTACCGTTCACACTGGAGACACATACAAGTCGCATTTAACTGGCAATGTGAACGACCTCGCAAAAACATCGGATTTCACAAAAAAATCGGAATTGAGCATTAAGCCCTGCAGTCTGAACGTAGACATAGACACCGTTACATCCCTAGCAGATGTTTGCGGTCTGACTGCAGGTGGCGCTATTCCCCAATACCGACGCGGGTAGCGGAATGGCCCCCAAACTCAGTGTAACTCAGCCTCTGCAGCGTAACACCGCATGACCCTCTGAAGGACGCAGCTCTGTTAAACGAGTCTTTATTTGGAAATAAAATTGGCCAAAAAGTTGAACCTCTTTGAGCCAGTCCAGTCCGGCTGTGCTTCTGTTGTAGGGAGTATTATACCTCTGATGATTTAGGCCTGAGCTGGCAGTGTGGGACTGAAACGTGACGATAAAGATTGATTTATTTATTATTATTATTATTATTAGTAGTAGTAGTAGTAGTAGTAGTAGTAGTAGTAGTATTATTAGTATTATTATTAGTATTATTATTATTATATTTATTTTTATAGTTTTTATATTTTTTTACTGTTATGATTATTATTATTTTATTTTATTTTTATTATTTTTTATATTTTTATGTAACTTTCAGCACCAAATAATTAATCTTTTTATTTATTTTTATTTTGTATTTATGTGTTTATTTTGGTCAAGTAGAGATTTACATTCTTATAAAATAGAACATAAAACTTTATTGAAATAATTTCTTTTTAAAAAGGAAAAAAAGGAGTAAGAAGAAGAAAACTTATTTAATCCCAGCCCCACTTTTCTTTTCATTCACCGTTCAGGAAAGGTCAGAGTTTGTCTTGTTGGTGTGTTTTTTCTTCTCAAATTAATATTTATTTTTGACTCTGTTAGTGAACATTAGTATGTGATTTCATGGACTCTGTACTTGATTCTCGGCAGTGGGATCATCGGCGAGCGTGTGCCCATCCGTCTGTACCTGAGCGTGGGCATGTGGACCAGCGGACTCTTCACCTGCCTCTTTGGTCTGGGATATTTCTACAACATCCACAGTCTGAGCTTCTACATCACTGTGTACGACAGGGTACGACAGGTGCGGGTGCGACAGGTGCGGGTGTGACAGGTGCGGGTGCGACAGGTGCATGTACAACAGGTGCATGTACGACAGGTGCGGGTGCGACAGGTGCATGTACGACAGGTGCATGTACGACAGGTGCAGGTACGACAGGTGCGGGTGCGACAGGTGCGGGTGCGACAGGTGCATGTACGACAGGTGCATGTACGACAGGTGCGGTACGACAGGTGCGGGTACGACAGGTGCGGGTGCGACAGGTGGCGGGTGCGACAGGTGCAGGTACGACAGGTGCATGTACGACAGGTGCAGGTACGACAGGTGCATGTACGACAGGTGCGGGTGCAACAGGTGCATGTACGACAGGTGCATGTACGACAGGTGCGGGTGTGACAGGTGCAGGTACGACAGGTGCAGGTACGACAGGTGCAGGCATGACAGGTGCAGGTGACAGGTGCAGGTACGACAGCTTCAGGTACGACAGGTGCAGGTACGACAGGTGCAGGTACGACAGGTGCGGGTACGACAGGTGCGGGTGCGACAGGTGCATGTACGACAGGTGCGGGTGCGACAGGTGCAGGTACGACAGGTGCAGGCATGACAGCTTCAGGGACGACAGGTGCAGGTACGTCAGCTTCAAGTACGACAGGTGCAGGTTTGCAGGTACGACAGGTGCAGGTACGTCAGCTTTAAGTACGACAGGTGCAGGTATGACAGCTTCAGGTGTGACAGGTGCAGGTGCGACAGGTGCAGGTGCGACAGGTGCAGGTACGACAGCTTCAGGTACGACAGGTGCAGGTACGACAGCTTCAGGTGCGACAGGTGCAGGTACGACAGCTTCAGGGACGACAGGTGCAGGTATGACAGGTGCGGGTATGACAGCTTCAGGTGTGACAGGTGTGACAGGTGCAGGTGCAACAGGTGCAGGTACGTCAGCTTCAAGTACGACAGGTGCAGGTATGACAGCTTCAGGTGTGACAGGTGCAGGTGTACGACAGGTGCAGGTACGACAGCTTCAGGTACGACAGGTGCAGGTACGACAGGTGCAGGTACGACAGGTGCGACAGTACGTACAGGTGCAGGTACGACAGCTTCAGGGACGACGGGTGCAGATGCGACAGGTGCGGGTACGACGGGTGCGGGTACGACGGGTGCACTCCTGATATGGCAGGGGGCGGGCCCTTAGAAACAAGTCATGATCTGTCAATCAAACCTGTTGCTAAGACTAGTGGGCGTGGCCTCAGGGGATGAAGGCTCTGATTGGTCGGTTAGTCATGTTCAGATCTTGATTTAGGGACAAAATAGAGAAATAAAGTCACACATTTATAGGATATATCAGTGTTTCCCAAACTTTTTTTCTGGGAACCCATATTTTAGAAGTCACAAACCTTCAGACATTATTCATAAATCACAAAATAAATTTGTGACCATTATTGAACATTAATGAGGATTGTATAAAACACGATACACAAATTCAACATCCTGTACCGAAATGGTTTTGTACCGATATACTCCTATTAAATAGTAAAAATGCATCTATCTTTGTTCGCTTCTCCACTGTCAGGTCTAGAGCAGGAACCTCCCTCACCCCAGGCACTTCCTCCACAGAGCTCATTTTAATTTGCTGCAGTATTATGAGTAAAATCACACAAAGACGGCACTGACCCCCGCTGCAAACAGAACAAAAGACTTCCAGTAAGTTGCGTAAAGCGTTTGATAAAAGTGGGACGGTCGCCTGCTGTTTGTGGTTACAGATTGACAGAAGATGATGTAAAAACGTGTTCACATGATTCACCCGGATCCAAATAAAACGCCACAAAATCAGCTGTAAAACCTGAGCCCTTCTCCGAGTCACTCTCAAACTTTTTCACCAAGACTTTTTTTTTCACTTAGGATTTTAAAACGTACAGAATCTGACGTTCTCCGCCGCGGTTTCTGGTCACAGATTCACTTTAAACGGGGAGTCGTTTTCTGCAGTGTTTAAATAAATCTGGATAATGTTTAACTCGTCTCAAACATTACATCAGACCGGGTTTATTTTCATCCTCTGTGTGTAACTTTCCATGGAGTTTATGGTTATTGCTTTGCCTGGAATGTCCCACAGTATGACTTTAAAACTTTCTATCTCCATGGAGACCAAACAGGACGGAGTCACGGGCAGTGTCGGGGAGTAACAGATTACATGTACCGGAGTGATGTAATCAGAGTACAGATGATGAGTAACTGTATTCAGTTACAGTTACTGTTTCAGTGAGTGGTAATTGGATTACAGTTACTTTGTTGAAATAAATGGATTACACAGAGGGATTTAACTGTTTTCACATTTTGGGCTAAACCAGGACTAAAACCAGGACCAAAACCAGGACTAAAACCAGGACTAAAACCAGGAGTAAAACCAGGGACTAAACCAGGAGACTAAAACCAGGGAAAACCAGGACTAAAACCAGGACTAAAACCAGGACTAAAACCAGGACTAAAACCAGGACTAAAACCAGACTAAAACCAGGACTAAAACCAGGACTAAAACCAGGACTAAAACCAGGACTAAAACCAGGACTAAAACCAGGACTAAAACCAGGACTAAAACCAGACTAAAACAGGACTAAAACCAGGACTAAAACCAGGACTAAAACCAGGACTAAAACCAGGACTAAAACCAGGACTAAAACCAGGACTAAAACCAGGACTAAAACCAGGACTAAAACCAGGACTAAAACCAGGACTAAAACCAGAACCTAAAACCAGGACTAAAACCAGGACTAAACCAGGACTAAACCAAACTAAAACAGGACTAAAACAGGACTAAAACCAGGACTAAACCAGACTAAAACCAGACTAAAACCAGGACTAAAACCAGAAAAAGACTAAACCAGGACTAAAACCAGGACTAAAACCAGGACTAAAACCAGGACTAAAACCAGGACTAAAACCAGGACTAAAACCAGGACTAAAACCAGGACAAACCAGGACAAAAAACAACAAAAACAGGACTAAAACCAGGACTAAAACCAGGACTAAACCAGGACTAAAACCAGGACTAAAACCAGGACTAAAACCAGGACTAAAACCACGACTAAAACCAGGACTAAAACCAGGACTAAAACCAGGACTAAATCAAGTAATCCAAAGTATTCAGATTACGTTACTCACTTTGAGTAATTTACTGGATTATGTTACAAACTACATTTTGGTGTATGTAATCTGTAATCTGTAGGGGATTACATTTTTAAAGTCACCTTCTCAACATTGGTAACGGGTCAGATCTGTGGAGAGGCGACCCCGCTCACAGTCAGAATGTCGGTTTTTTTGAGGTGTTTTTGTGCTTTAAAAACACCTGTGGTTGAAGAAATGTGAAGTAGAATCTGTTTAAAGTCTCACTGTGGAACATTCCAGGCAGAGCAGTGATGTCGCCATGGAAACGGAAAGTGACGTGACGTGTTTTTCCGTTGTGTAACTGAAGTTTGTGGGGTTGGCAGGTGCTGAACGGCCTGGTGCAGACCACGGGCTGGCCCAGTGTGGTCACCTGCATCGGCAACTGGTTTGGGAAAGGACGGTAAGACCAAGAACAAGACCGAGACTGGAACTAAAACCCAGACCGGGGACTGAGACCGGGGACTGAGACCGGGGACTGAGACCGGGGACTGAGACCGGGGACTGAGACCGAGGACTGAGACCGAGGACTGAGACGGGGACTGAGACCGGGGACTGAGACCGGGGACTGAGACCGGGGACTGAGACCGGGGACTGAGACCGGGGACTGAGACCGGGGACTGAGACCGGGACCAAATGTACACCAAGACTAATGACCGAGACCTAGAACAGGGACCTAGAACAGGGACTTAGACCTGGATTAGGCCGAGTCTAGACGAAGACTAGTTATCGAGACTGGGGACTTAGACTGGGAACTAGACCTGGATTAGGCGAGCACTGAGACCGGGGACTGAGACCGGGGACTGAGACCGGGGACTGAGACCGGGGACTGAGACCGGGGACTGAGACCGGGGACTGAGACCGGGGACTGAGACCGGGGACTGAGACCAAGAACTGAGACCAAGAACTGAGACCAAGAACTGAGACCAAGAACTGAGACCAAGAACTGAGACCTGGATTAGACCGAGTCAAGACGAAGACTGGTTACCGAGATCGGGGACCGAGACTGGGGACCAAGACTTAGACTGGGGGACTTAAAATGGGGACTTAGTCTAGATCCGGTCTAATCTAGGTCTAAGGACTGGGACCGGGGACTTAGACCGGGGGACTTAGACCGGGGGACTTAGACCGGGGGACTTAGACCGGGGGACTTAGACCGGGGGACTTAGACCGGGGGACTTAGACCGGGAGATTTAGACGGGAGATTTAGACGGGAGATTTAGACCGGAGATTTAGACCGGAGATTTAGACCGGGAGATTTAGACGGGAGATTTAGACCGGAGATTTAGACCGGAGATTTAGACCGGAGATTTAGACCGGAGATTTAGACCGGAGACCGGGGGCTGAGACCAGGGACTAGAACTGGACCAGTCCTGGATTAGACTGGGACAACACATGTGCTATACCAGGACTCGACCAGGACTTCACCTGGACTTCACCAGGATTTCGACCCGGACTCGACCTGGACTCGACCAGGACTCACCCGCCCTCACCTGCTCGTGCTGATGCTCTGGCCCCTCCCCCTCCGTTCTCCAGGCGTGGGCTGATCATGGGCCTGTGGAACTCTCACACGTCGGTGGGGAACATCGCCGGGTCCCTGATCGCCGGGTACTGGGTCTCGTCTCACTGGGGCCTGTCCTTCCTCGTCCCCGGACTCATCATCGCCGCCATGGGCCTCGTCTGCTTCCTCTTCCTCGTCGAGCGTGAGTACACAAGTCGTCTCACCGCGCTGAAACTTAAAACCCGATTCTGATGAGACTTTTTTTAGTATCGACATCTGCGAAAATCAGTGTCTAGATTTGATTTGATTTTCGATACTTTGAACAGAGTACAGTTAATTTTTTAAATACACTAATTTAATGATTGTTAAATTGTCTATTTGTCTGTTATCGTAAGGTTAATATTGTGAATCTGTGTGTTATTCGTTCATTAGTTTTTCAAAATAAAACCTAAATAAGAAAAAAAATTCTTCATTATTTGTCTCCAAAACCAAAATGAAAAAACAGATAATGATTTGATTTTTGGAAAAAACTGATAACGGACTGAATCAGGACTGAACCGGGACTAAACTGGGACTGAAACAGGACTGAAACAGGACTAAACCAGGACTAAACCAGAACTGAACCAGGACTAAAACAGTCCTTGTTCAGTCCATTATCTGTTTTTTCCTTTATTAATTTAAATACAAAATCGAAAACTGAAAAAATGAATCATTATCTGTTTTTTTTTTTTTCATTTTGGTTTTGGAGACAAATAATGAAGAAAAAAAATGTATTTTTTTTTTCATTTTCTTATTTTTGGTTTTATTTTGAAAAACAAATGAATGAATGACACATGGATTATTGTGAATTCGAGTTATATTAATTCGATCTTGTCTTTTGTGTTTTCAGATCCAAATGATTTGAAGAACACCTCGGCCCAGACCTCCTCAGGACACGTGGTCAGTATGAGGCCCCAGGTACAGAGTCAAGGCCACACACACTACAGAATCTTTTGGTCTTAAAAGATTTTTAAACGTGCGACAAAAAACACACAACACAGTCTAATCCAACCAGCACGCAAATGGCTAAAGTATTGTTTTTTTTTTCAAATTTTTTTCCCTTTACGTTTACCATAATTTTCGGACTACAAGTCTCTCCGAAATATAAATCACACCAGCCAAAAGTGCATAATCAAGAAGAAAAAACCTTATATAAGTGGCACTTTTTTTGGGAAAATGTATTTTATAAAATGAGAGATCAGGAGCAGACATTTAGATAGAATTCATAGAACAGAGAACAACAGACTGTTAACATCCTGAAGGAGGGAGGGAAGGAAGGAAGGAAGGAGGAAACCTAAGGGAAAGAGGGAAGGAGGAAACCTGAAGGAAGGAGGGAAGGAGGAAACCTGAGGGAGGGAGGGAAGGAAGAAACCTGAAGGAGGGAGGGAAGGAGAAAACCTGAAGGAAGGAGGGAAGGAGGAAACCTGAAGGAAGGAGGGAAGGAGGAAACCTGAAGGAAGGAGGGAAGGAGGGAACCTGACGGAAGGAGGGAACCTGAGGGAGGGAAGGAAGGAGGAAAGCTGAGGGAAGGAAGGAGGAAAGGAGTAAACCTGAGTGAAGGAGTAAACCTGAGGGAGTCTTAAGGAGCAGACGTCAGAGAAAAGAATCAAACTTTCTCGTTGTCAGTGAGGAGTTTAGATCCTCTCTCCTCCCCGCGTCTCCTCTGTGGGCGGGACTTCCTCACCTGTTTCCGAGGAGAAGGAATCGAGGAGAAGGAAGCGAGGAAAGAAAAATGAGACTCGGCCGTTGGACCCGGATGTGACCTCGCCCCTAACAGTCGTGTGTTTGTCGTGTTTGTTCCCGTACAGAACCAGCGGAACGGCGGCGCGTCCGACTTCAGGCCTCAGTACAAAGAAGGCAAACCGCAGGTGGGTGAGCCGGGCTACGCCGCACTGTTCTGTGCCCTTGAGCAAGACACTTTTACACATATTTACAGTGGAGCGTGGAGGTGAGTGACAATAAATAACCTTTACTGAGCTCTCCACCTTCAAGAAACTGCTCAGAACTCTTCGATTTAGACCCACTTTAATGTCTAACCTACTTTTATTTATTTTTATTATACTTTTTTTTTAAATTTCATGCTTATATTTTGTTTTTAAATATGCTCTTTTTAAATTGTATTCTTCGTACAGCGTCTGAGTGTTTAGAAAAAGCTCTGTAGAAATCAAATGTTTTATTATTATGCTTGTTAACGTCGGTTTTCTGTGGCCAGCGTTGCCATGGAAACAGGACTTGGAGCGTCCACACCGTGAGCAGAATCCACAGACTGTATAACAAAGCGCGACGGAGCGAGCGCGGCGGAGCGAGCGGGCGCGGCGCGAGCGGGGCGCGGCGAGCGGGCGAGCGCGGCGGAGCGAGCGCGGCGGAGCGAGCGCGGCGGAGCGAGCGCGGCGTCTGGCTCCAGTCAAGTGAAGCTCAGCGTGGCCTGCGGTTACAGCGGCCCGGTTGGCTACAGAGTCCTGCACCGGGTCGGCGAAATGGGCGGGTTTTAACGTTCTGGAATTTTACGGGCGGGTAGTGATCACACACAGGCGAGTCAGGTGAATCAAATGAACGACGAACGGGAGAAAAATACTTAGTTTAGACCTGGTTTAGTTCTGATTTAGACCTGGTTTAGACCTGGTTTAGTCCTGGTTTAGTTCTGGTTTAGTCCTGGTTTAGACCCGGTTTAGACCCGGTTTAGTGCTGGTATAGACCTGGTTTAATCCTGGTTTAGACCTGGTTTAGTCCTGGTTTAGACCTGGTTTAGTCCTGGTTTAGACCTGGTTTAGACCTGGTTTAGTCCTGGTTTAGACCTGGTTTAGTCCTGGTTTAGATCTGGTTTTAGTGCTGGTTTAGTCCTGGTTTAGACCTGGTTTTAGTCCTGGTTTAATCCTGGTTTAGACGTGGTTTAGACCTGGTTTAGTGCTGGTTTAGTGCTGGTTTAGTCCTGGTTTAGTCCTGGTTTAGTCCTGGTTTAGACCTGGTTTAGTCCTGGTTTAGATCTGGTTTTAGTGCTGGTATAGACCTGGTTTAATCCTGGTTTAGACCTGGTTTAGTCCTGGTTTAGTCTTGGTTTAGTCCTGGTTTAGTCTTGGTTCAGTCCTGGTTTAGTCCTGGACAATTGGGCTGCTGGACTAATGGTCTGACGCTGATTTTTCACGGACGCGGGCGGGTAACAGGTCTGATGTTATTGGGTCCGGGCAGGTGCAGATTTAACTTTGATATAATCACGGGTTAACAGGCGGGTGTGTCGCTGGACTGGGCAGGTGCGGGCAGGTGCGGGCAGGTGTGGGCAGGTGCGGGCAGGTGCAGGTCTGGTGTACTACCACAGGGCGTATTTGGAAATCCGAGAGCGAAACTAAGCACTGGATTTGTTATAATCGTCATACTGTATCTTAAAGCTGCACTGTGTAAATTTTTTGGTTGGGCGTTCGTCACCTGCTTGTTTCTACGGATACGTCACCGCTCTGCCTGGAATGTTCCACAGTGTGACTTTAAACAGCTCGACTTTACATTTATTCAGTCACAGGTGGAGAGCTAGGTATTTAGAGCTCAAAAATTCGTAGAAAAACAAACATTCTGACTGTGAGCAGGGTCGCCTCTCCGCAGATCTGACCTGGAACTTGCTCTGGTTTGGTCTCCATGAAGATAGAAAGGTTTAATGCCCCACTGTGGAACATTCCAGATTCGATTATGGAAAAAAATCCTTATCACGATTATTTTGGTCAATATTGAAATCACGATAATTCAAATGATTATTTTTTAGTTACACGATGCATTTATTCAGCATTTCCCTTAAAAAACACTTTTGAAAATAAATATCGACTACAAATCTGAACCTTGGAGCAGTTTTGCGATGTATAAAACATAAAATGAATCAAATAAACTTTGGACATGAAATAAGGCAGAAAAAAATAAATGTGTCCAAAATAAACTTTATATCCAGCTCTTCTACAATCTCTACATTTAAAAAATAAAATAAATAAATTTATTTATATGAAAAATATCCCAAAATAAACTTTGTTAAGCTTTAAATCGTTTCAACTCGATTATATGAGTTTGTAGTTTCTTTGACACACAAATTGAAATCGCGATCAAAATTCGAAGCAACAAAGCATCTGACGGACGCTCCACACCAGAAAAGTTACACAGTGCAGCTTTAATTTGGAAAGAGTATCGAAATAAAAACTGCAGGATCGTGTTGAGCAGCTTAATACGAACATTTAAAAAACAAAAAAATGACAAGATTCACAACAGCAGCTACAGAGAGAGGTGGGACAGGTTTTTGATGTAAAGTGAACTGGAGCCAGAGTCGATGGAGCCGGAAGCGCGCCCATGCTCACTTCCTGTTTAGAACGCGGCGGGTTTAGCGCGTGTCCGTTTGTTCACAGTCTGTGGCAGTAACCTTGTGTGTTGTGGCTCACGCAGGAGTGGTACTGGTCTGAGCTCACAGTCCAGAACAGGAAGGTCAGTGTCCAGAGTCCAGACGCCTCCATCCTCAGTCCAAACGCAAACTTCAAACGACGCAAATTTAATCAAGATTCAGTCATTTTTTTATTTTATTTTTTAATTAAAGGTCCTATATTATGTAAAATTGACTCTTTTGGCTTTAAATCGTGTTTTAATGTTGTTTCCTCGTCAAAAACAGAGCTGGAGTTGTGTTTTGTTTCATTCATGTTTGAGTAACTCTTTATTATCAGTCTGTCGACATTTACAAAACTCAAAACGCTCTGTTCCACCTTGTGATGTCATGAAGTGGTAGTTTTTAAGTGAACAGCTCCTTTTACGTTCCTTCATGTCCTTTCTTTTTGTCCTTCCTTCATGTCCTATCTTCGTGTCTTACCTTTGTGTCCTAAATTCGTGTTCTACCTTCGTGTCCTTCCTTTGTGTTCTACATTTGTCTCTTTCCTTTGTGTCATACCTTTTGTTTCCTACCCTTTTGTCCCATTCGTGTCCTACCTTTGTGTCCTTCCTTCGTGTCTTTCATTTGTGTCCTACTTTTGTGCCCTTCCTTTGTGTCTTTCCTTTGTTTCCTACCTTTGTGTCCTAAATTCGTGTCTTACCTCCGCATCCATCCTTTGTGTCCTTCCTTTGTGTCCTACCTTCGTGTCCTTCCTTTGTGTCTTTCCTTCGTGTCTTTCCGTTGTGTCCTTCCTTTGTGTCCAATTCATTTCAAACCGTTGTGTCCTACCTTCATGTCCTACCTCTGCGTCCTTCCTTTGTCTCCTATTTGTGTCGTGCCTTCGTGTCCTTCCTTCATGTTCTATTCATCTCCTTCCTTTGTGCCTTTCCTTCCTGTCCTTTCTTTCTGTCTTTCCTTCGTGTCCTTCCTTTGTGTCCTACTTTTGTGTCCTACCCTTGTGTTCTACCTTTGTGTTTTTCCTTCGAGTCCTTCGTTTGTGTCCTTCCTTCGTGTCCTTCCTTCATGTCCTTCCTATGCGTCTTACCTTCGTGTCCTTCCTCTGTGTTCTTCATGTTGCACCTTGTGATGTCATGAAGTGGTAGTTTTCAAGCGAACAGCTCCTTTTACTTTCAGTTCAGTAGAGATTGGAAATTCCAGACACTGAAATGATCCAAATGATTCTAGTGAAGGTGTGTGGAGTTTAAAAACACAGTGGAGCCCTTGCAGTATTATGACATCACAAGGTGGAACTGATCGGTTTGTGATGAGGAAACAACATTAGAACAGACCAGAAGTAGCGTAATATGGGCCCTTTAATGCAGCTTTCTTCCTATTGGCCGGCCTCTGTCATGCTCTGAGTGATTGACAGGTGGGTTTAACCAATCACAGCGAAGCGTGGTCTCTCAAATCATGACGCAATCGAAATCTGGCTTTTTCAGAATTGCGGTGTTATTTATTTTTTGTCATATGGCCCCGTCCTTCGTTCGAGCGTTTACGAATACCAGGTAAAAGTTTGGACACATCTTCATTCTCTGCCAGCGCAGGTCTTGTTACCTTATATAATACTCCCTACAACTGAAGCATAGCCAGAGCGGAGTCACTGTTCAAGAGTTAAAGGGAAAAAGACACAAGGCTGGAGTTTGTGCTGGGTCTGTGCTGATGTAAATAAACAGAGACACGACCCTCAGGACACTGTAGGGAGTATTATACCCCTGACAGTACAGAGACACGACCCTCAGGACACTGTAGGGAGTATTATACCTCTGACAGTACAGACCCAGCACAGACTCACGACACTGTAGGGAGTATTATACCCCTGACAGTACAGAGACATGACCCTCAGGACGCTGTAGGGAGTATTATACCCGTGACAGCACAGTCCCAGCACAGAGACATGACCCTCAGGACACTGTAGGGAGTATTATACCTCTGACAGTACAGAGAAACGACCCTCAGGACACTGTAGGGAGTATTATACCTCTGACAGTACAGACCCTCAGGACTCTGTAGGGAGTATTATACCTCTGACAGTGACCCTCAGGACGCTGTAGGGAGTATTATACCTCTGACAGTACAGACCCAGCACAAAGACATGATCTGCCGGACACTGTAGGGAGTATTATACCTCTGACAGCACAGACCCAGCACAAAGACATGATCTGCCGGACACTGTAGGGAGTATTATACCTCCGACAGCACAGACCCAGCACAAAGACACGATCTGCCGGACACTGTAGGGAGTATTATACCTTCGACAGCACAGACCCAGCACAGAGACACGACCCTCAGGACACTGTAGGGAGTATTATACCTCTGACAGTACAGACACAACCCTCTAGACTCTGTAGGGAGTATTATACCTCTGACAATAGAGAGAATCTCCAGTGTAAATAATCCTGGAAATAATATAAACTGAAGCGTGTCCAGACTTTTGACGGGTCGTGTGCGTTCTCAGGTTTTTTGCGTCCGTACGTGTCGTTTAAAGTGCGTCGTTCTGGACTGAGCTGGCGGTGCGGGGAGGACCTCAGGTGTTGGGGACGAGCCTGGTTCTTCTCTAGATTCTCTCTTCGTTTCGCAGGGCAGATGTTTTGAAAACCATCTCCGTCTCTGGTTCCTCCTGAGGATGGACTCGCACACAAACGCTGCTCCAGACCAACACGACTTTGGTCCTAAACGGGCTTCAGGTCAGAGGTGGAACAAGTACTGCAGTTTAGTGAAGTAAAAGTACAAATACTAGAGAAAAAAATAAAGTAAAAGTGGTAAATGTATCACGTGGAAAATCTACTTAAGTTAAGGTTTTAAAGTACCTGTTTAAAAATGTACTTAATGAGTAAAGTCCTTTGTGTCCTTCCTTCATGTCCTTCCATTGTGTCCTTTCTTCCTGTCCTACCTTTGTGTCCTTCTTTCGGGTCCTATCTTCATGTCCTACCCTTGTGTCCTACCTTTTTGGCCTATTCGTTTCCTTTCTTGATGTCCTTCGTTTGTGTCCTTCCTTCGTGCCCTACCTTTGTGTCCTTTTTTTGTGTCCTTCCTTTCTGTGTCCATTCTTTGTGTCCTATCTCTGTGTCCTATTCGCCTCCTACCTTCGTGCCTTATCTTCGTGTCCTTCCTTCATGTTCTTCCTTCTTGTCATACCTTCGTGTCCTACCTTTGTTTCCCTCCTATGTCCTTCCTTCCTGTGTCCTTCCTTTGTTTTCTTCCTTTATGTCCTACCTTTGTGTCCTTCCTTAGTGTCCTTCCTTCGTGTGCTTCCTTCATGGTCTTCCTTTGTGTCCTATTTGTCCTATCTCTCTGCTACCTTCATGTCCTTCCTTCTTGGTCTTCCTTTTTGTCCTTCCTTCACATTCTTCCTTTGTGTCTTACTTTTGTGTCCTACCTTTGTGTCGTTCCTTTCTGTCTTTCTTTTATGTCCTACCTTCGTGTCCTATCTTTGTTTCCTTCCCGTGGCCTTCCTTCCTGTATCCTACCTTTGTGTGTCCTTTTATCCATTATGTCCTTCCTTCGTGTTCTACCTTTGTGTTCTACCTTCGTGTTCTACCTTTGTGTCCTACCTTCGTGTTCTACCTTTGTGTCCTACCTTCGTGTTCTACCTTTGTGTCCTACCTTCGTGTTCTACCTTTGTGTCCTACCTTCGTGTTCTACCTTTGTGTCCTACCTTTGTTTCCTTCGAATGTCCGTCCTTCCTGTGTCCTTCCATTTTTTGTGTCCTTCCTTTCTTTGTCTGTCCTTCCTTCCTTTGTCTGTCCTTCCTTCCTGTGTGTCCTTCCTTCGTGTCCTTCCATACGTCCTTCCTTGTGCGTCTGTATTTTGGAGTTTTCTTTTGAGAATTCACCTCTACTTCTTGTATTTTTGTATTTTTATTTTTATTTTTTTCCGAATGTTTTCCCACAAACTTCCACTTGAACTGACGTAAAACTCCGATAAATATTCACCACACGTACTTTTCCACCAAACCTGAAAACCTGCGATATCCTCTTTCAAACGCAGCTCTGTGTGCGAGTCCGCCATTTTGTTTGTTTACTAAAAATAACGTTTTGTTTACGTGTTGGAAACGAAAACGAAACCTAAAGTTAATAAACATAACCTCAGTTCTATGAGTTCCTGCTGACGTCTGGAAAAGGGCTGCACCATAAAACGGAAACATAACTTCACTTTATCTCAAAATTCTGCGGTTATTTTGATAATTTAAGATAAAAAAACAAAACCTCTCGTCTTTTTACAGATAAGAACCGTCGCCGTAGCTCAAATTTTTACAAACTGTTCTAAAATTCATGACGTCCTCGGGTTTTGTTTACCTGCTCAGATTTCAGGCTTCTATCAAATGTTAAAGCTGCATTGTGTAACTTTTCTCCATGGACATGTTATTGCTTTGTCTGGAATGTTCCGCAGTGTGGCTTTAAAGCTTTCTATCTCCGTGGAGACCAAACCAGACGCAGTTACAGGTCAGATCTGGTGTTTTTCCAAGTGTTTTTGAGTGAAAAAAAAACACACAAAAAAAACACCTGGAATTGAATAAATGTTTAAAGTCACACTGTGGAACATTCTGGACAAAAGAGTGACGTTGCCATAGAAACGAGCAGGTGACGGAGCGGCAAAGCTGAAAAGTTACACAGTGGAGTTTTAATGCTAACCCTTCCCTTAGTTCTGGTTTAGTCCTGGTTCAGTTCTGGTTTAGACCTGGTTTTAGTCCTGGTTTAGACCTGGTTTTAGTCCTAGTTTAGTCCTGGTTTAGACCTGGTTTACACTTGGTTTAGACCTGGTTTACACCTGGTTTTAGTCCTAGTTTAGTCCTGGTTTGGACGAGACTTGGTTCAGCCCTGGTTCAGCTGTGGTATAGACCTAGTTCAGGTTGGATTCAAACCTGGTTTAGACCTGGTTTAGACCTAATTTAGACTTTAGACCTTGTTTGGACCTGGTTTTAGTCCTAGTTTAGTCCTGGTTTAGACTTGGTTTAGACTTGGTTTTAGTCCTGGTTTAGTCCTGGTCCTGGTTTAGTCCTGGTTTAGACCTGGTTTTAGTCCTAGTTTAGTCTTGGTTTAGACTTGATTTAGACCTGATTCAGACCTGGTTTAGACCTGGTTTAGTCTTGGTTTAGTCCTGGGTCAGACTTGGTTTAGTCCTGATTTGGTCCTGGTTCAGCTCTGATTTAGACCTGGTTCAGGTTGGGTTCAAACCTGGTTCAGAACTGGTGTTGACCTGGTTTCAACCTAGTTTTAATCTTGGTTTAGTCCTGGTTTAGACCTGGTTTAGAACTAGAACCATTTAGATTTTAAATTCCATAAACATGTCGTGTTTCTGTGTCTCAGAGACGAGATAAACTCAAATCAAACACAAACTGAAAACAAACGTGACGCTGAATCACAAAAACATTAAACATCACGTCATTTATTTCTGTTCTAATTTGGTGTTTTGGTTCAAGACGATTCGATGCTGAAATCCAGAGTTTAAACCTAAAACGTGTCTCTGATCTTGAACGTTCTCCCCCTAAACCCGACACGTACGGCTCCTTTAAACCTGAACTGAAAACATAAACGTGACTCCAAAACTAGAATCTCATTTTGACGTTTTCTCGTAAAATGGTGCAGCTCTTTTCAGGAGGGATGAGGCAGATCTGGGCGTGTTTGTTTTGTTTTTGGGACCGGGGATGGTGGAAACTCTTGCTCCTGTTAACCTCTAACTCTCATGTTTGATTATACTCCAGGAGGCGGAGCTCGTCTTCGGATAATCACAAATCGACGCCGGCTTTGTGCTTTTGTGCAGTGCCCGCCGTTCAAACTGGAACTCCTCACTCATTCAAAATAATGTTCAAAATAATACTCAACTAGTGTTTAGAAGTTAGTTTGTGTTGACGGCGTGCACTGTACACCTGCTACCTGTGGAGGGGAGCGTTTTTTGGTTTCTCGCCGCGTGACCTTTGACCTCTGACCCTGTGTGTGTGTGTGTGTGACAGAGCTACGACACGGAGCTGCTGCTGCCGCGGGACAGCGAGTGCATCCAGGTGCAGCCCGTGGTGGTCGTCAAGAGCCAATCGGAGCCCTCCGCCATCAGCTTCATGGGAGCGCTGCGCATACCGGTAAAACGAAAAAAACCCGCCCACAAAAACACACACAGAAACAAGACCCGCCCACACCCACAAACAAGACCCGCCCACACACACACAAGAAACAAGAAACAGCCCACACACACAGAAACAAGACCCGCCACACACAGAAACAAGACCCGCCCACACACAGAAACAAGCCCCGCCCACACACAGAACACAGCCCCGCCACACCGCCCGCCCATACTCAGAAACAAGCCCCGCCCACACACAGAAACAGGCCCCGCCCACACATAGAAACAGGCCCCGCCCACACCAGAAACAAGCCCCGCCCATACCCAGAAACAAGCCCCGCCCACACAGAAACAAGACCCCCCACACATAGAAACAAGACCCTCCCACACATAGAAACAAGACCCGCCCATAGAAACAAGCCCCTCCCACACATAGAAACAAGCCCCGTCCACCCCAGAAACAAGACCCGCCCATAGAAACAAGCCCCGCCACACCCAGAAACAAGCCCCGCCCACCCCAGCCCCACACCCAAACAAGACCCGCCCACACCCAGAAACAAACCCCGCCCACACACAGAAACAAGCCCCGCCCACACAGAAACAAGCCCCGCCCACACAAAAACAAGCCACGCCCACACAGGTGCACCGGTAAACAAGCCACGCCCACACAGGTGCACCGGTAAACAAGCCACGCCCACACACGGTGCACCGGTAACAAGCCCCACCCACACAGGTGCATCGGTAAACAAGCCACGCCCACAGAAACAAGCCCCACCCCCACAGGTGCAAGGTAAACAAGCCCCGTCCAGAGATGCCTGGTTCAGTCCTGGTTCAGTCCTGGTCCTGGGTCCTTCAGTCCTGGTTCAGTCCTGCTTTCAGTCCTGGTTAGTCCTGGTTTAGTCCTGGTTTAGTCCTGGTTTAGTCCTGGTTCAGACTGGTTTAGTCCTGGTTTAGTCCTAGTTTAGTCCTAGTTTAGTCTGGTTCTTTAGTCCTGGTTAGTCTGGTTTAGTCCTGGTTTAGTCCTGGTTTAGTCCTGTTCAGTCCTGTTTAGTCTTTCTTTTAGTCCTGGTTTAGTCCAGTTTAGTCCTTTCCTAGTTTAGTCCCTGGTTTAGTCCTAGTTAGTTAGTCCTGGTTCTGGTTAGTCCTGGTTTAGTCCTTTAGTCTGGTTTAGTCCTGGTTCTGGTTTCAGTCCTGGTCCTGGTTCAGTCCTGGTTCAGTCCTGGTTCAGTCCTGGTTTGTTGTGTGTTTTTTTCAGGGTGTGGTGGAGTTTTCTCTCTGTTTGCTTTTTGCCAAACTCGTCAGTTACACGTTCCTGTTCTGGCTGCCGCTCTACATGACCAAAGCAGGTCAGACCCCGGACGTCTCTGTGTCCTCTGTCCTCTGAGTGTCTCTGATGTCCTACCTCTGTGTCCTACTTTTGTTTCCTTCCTTTGTGTCCTCTGTGCATCCTCTTTGTTACCTTCCTTTGTGTCCTTCATTCATGTCCTATTTGTGTTCTTCCTTTGTGTTCTTCCTTTGTGTCCTACCTTTGTGTCCTACTTTCAAGTCTTTTTTGTGTACTGTTTGTGCCCTATTTATGCCTCATCTATGTGTCCTACCTTCATGTCTTTCCTTCGTGTCCTATTTGTGTCCTTTCTTTCTGTTCTTCTTTCGTGTCCTTTTTGTGCCCTACCTTTGTGTCCTTCTATTCTGTCCTGCCTTTGTTTCCTGTTTGTGACCTATTCGTGTCCTACCTTTGTGTCCTTACTTTCTGTTCTTCCTTTGTGTTCTTCCTCCGTGTCCTACCTTTTGTGTCCTACTTTCGGGTCTTTTTTGTGTACTCTTTGTGTTCTTTTTGTGTCCTTCATTTGTCTCCTACCTTTGTGTCCTTCATTTGTCTCCTACCTTTGTGTCCTTCATTTGTCTCCTACCTTTGTGTCGTTCATTTGTCTCCTACCTTTGTGTCCTTTCTTTGCATCCTTCCTTCCACTCCTATTCATGTCTTCTTTGTGACCTATTTGTGCCCTCCTTTGTGTCCTAGCTTCGTGTCCTACCTTTGCGCCCTTCCTTTGTGTCCTCTTTGTGTCCTACCATAGTGTCCTACCGTCGTGTCCTTCCTTCGTGTCCTCTTTGTGTTCTACTCGTGTCCTTCCTTCGTATCCTTCCTTCGTGTCCTCATCGTGTCCTTCCTTTGTGTCCTTCCTTCGTGTCCTCTTCGTGTCCTTCCTTTGTGTCCTTCTTTTGTGTCCTTCCTTCTTTGTGTCCTCTTCATGTCCTTCCTTTGTGTCCTTCTTTTGTGTCCTTCCTTTGTGTCCTTCTTTTGTGTCCTTCCTTTGTGTCCTCTTTGTGTTCTACTCGTGTCCTTCCTTCGTATCCTTCCTTCGTGTCTTCATCGTGTCCTTCCTTTGTGTCCTTCCTTCGTGTCCTTCTTTTGTGTCCTTCCTTCGTGTCCTCTTCGTGTCCTTCCTTCGTGTCCTTTCCTTTGTGTCCTTCCTTTGTGTCCTTCCTTCGTGTCCTTCCTTCGTGTCCTTCCTTCGTGTCCTTCCTTCGTGTCCTTCCTTCGTGTCCTTCCTATGTGTCCTTACTTTGACCGTGTCCTGTGTCCTGCAGCTCACCTGGACGCTAAGAGAGCAGGAGACTTGTCCACGCTGTTTGACGTCGGAGGAATCATCGGTACGACCAGAGTCACAATAAGACGAGAATAATAATAATAAGCATGACGATTGTTCTTTAAAGCTTCATTGTGTAACTTTTCTGGTTTCATCACCTGCTTGTTTCTATGGAGACGTCATTGCTCTGCCTGGAATGTTCCAGAGTGTGACTTTAAACAGCTCTACTTTACATTTATTCGATCACAGGTGCAGGTTTTAGAGCTCAAAAAAAAAAAAAAAAAAAAAAATAGAAAAACACACATTCTGACTGTGAGCGGGGTCGCCTCTCCACAGATCTGACCTGTAACTGGTTTGGCAAGCAATAACGGTCGAGAAGAAGGAAGCGAGGGGAAGGAGGCGAGGGGAAGGAAGCGAGGGGAAGGAAGCGAGGAGAAGGAAGCGAGGAGAAGGAAGCGAGGAGAAGGAAGTGAGGAGAAGGAAGCGAGGAGAAGGCAGCGAGGAGAAGTAGAAAAAAATCAAAGACAAGGAAGTGAGGAGAAGGAAGCGAGGAGAAGGAAGCGAGGAGAAGGAAGCGAGGAGAAGGAATCGAGGAAGGAAGCGAGGAGAAGGAAGCGAGGAGAGGGAAAGGAGGAAGGAAGCGAGGAGAAGGAAGCGAGGAGACAAGCATTTGACAAACTTTCCACCAGAAAAGTTACACAATGCCTTTTTAAAAAATAAATCTCAAATCTAGTAGAAAAATGTGTTAGTTTCGTCCTTTTTTCAGTAATTTTTTTAGACTTTTTTCTTTAGTTTTCGTTTAATTTCAGCAAAAATTTCGAGTAAAACTGTTTGTAGTCGTGTGGGTGACCCGTCCTGTGTCCTCAGGGGGCGTCCTGGCCGGGGTGATCTCCGACAAACTGGACAAAAGGGCGACGACGTGCGCCGTGATGCTGCTGCTGGCCGCTCCCACTGTGAGTGTCGTACCCCCGAGTGTCCAGCAGAGGGAGGCACAGAGCTGTTCTACAGGATTCAACCAAATAATTAGAAATCAAGCTTTTTAGTTTCAGTTTCAGGAAAAAAAAAAATCATGCCCCTCAAACAAATAATACTTTCACAATCATCATTTCCTTTCATTATATTTGATTTTTTACTACAATCTTAAAGCAGAATTTTAAAGACATTTTCTTTTTGTTTCCCCCTTCTTTCTTTTTTTTTCTTAATTTATATATTAAAAAAAATAATAATCTTTTTTACTATAAATTATGATTTGTCTTTTAAGGATTTCCTATATTTTCATTGTTAACTATATCTTAGGTCACTAGTTTAAGTCAAATAAAAACAAAAAATCTAATAAATAGTCAAATTTTTCATTAATTAGAGGATTTTATTACGTTATTTTCTGATTTGTTCTGATGTCGTTTCCTCGTCACAAACACACCTGGAGTTTCTCAAATCAATTTTATTTCTAGAGCGAAGTGCAGCACAGAGATCAGAAAATCACACCAGTCCTAAAACAATAAAAGCAAAATAAAATATAATAAAATAGAAATAAATAAGTAAAATAACTAAAATAAAATAAATAAAAAGTTGCGTTTTTTTGTTTCCTTCACACATGTTTAACACAAACCCTGCACATTTAGGCTGAGTTCTTCTCTCAAATAAAAAAAAAAAAAAAAAAAACTCTGTTCCACCTTGTGATGTCATCAGGTGGTAATAATAAAGCAAGTGCTCCACTGTGTTTTTAAACTCCACACACCTTCACGTTGTGTGTTTGTTGTTGTGATGTTTTCATGTTGTGTGTTTGTTGTTGTGATGTTTTCGTGTTGTGTGTTTGTTGTTGTGATGTTTTCATGTTGTGTGTTTGTTGTTGTGATGTTTTCATGTTGTGTGTTTGTTGTTGTGATGTTTTCATGTTGTGTGTTTGTTGTTGTGTGTTTGTTGTTGTGATGTTTTCATGTTGTGTGTTTTGTTGTTGATGTGTGTTGTGTTGTGTTGATTTTTGTGTGTGTGTTTGTTGTGTGTTTGTTGTTGTGATGTTTCGTGTTGTGTGTTTGTTGTTGTGATGTTTTCGTGTTGTGTGTTTGTTGTTGTGATGTTTTCGTGTTGTGTGTTGTTGTTGTGATGTTTTCATGTTGTGTGTTTGTTGTTGTGATGTTTTCGTGTTGTGTGTTTGTTGTTGTGATGTTTTCGTGTTGTGTGTTTGTTGTTGTGATGTTTTCATGTTGTGTGTTTGTTGTTGTGGCGTGTTTTTAATGTTGTGTGTTTTTGTGCAGCTCTACGGCTTTTCCATGATCAGTCAGTTTGGAATGGGCCCGACTATAGGTGAGACACACACACACAAACACACAACTCACACACACACACACACACACAAACACACAACTCACACACACACACACACACACACACACACACATTTTTAAGGACTTTCCATTGACTTATATTAATTTTCCTACAGACTTAAAACTCTGTCCTTCCTTTGTGTCCTTCCTTTGTGTTTTTCTTTTTGTCTTTCCTTTGTGTCCTATTCATGTCCTACCTTTGTGTTCTTCCTTTGTGTCCTTCCTTTGTTTCCTACTTTTGTGTCATTCCTTTGTGTCCTACTTCTGTGCCCTACTTCTGTGTCCTACCTTTGTGTCCTACGTCTGTGTCCTACCATTGTGTCCTACCTTCGTGACCTTCCTTTGTGTTCTACCGTTGTGTCTTACCTCTGTGTCCTTCCTTTGTATCCTACCTCTGTGTCCTTCCTTTGTATCCTACCTCTGTGTCCTTCCTTTGTATCCTACCTCTGTGTCCTTCCTTTGTGTCCTGCCTCTGTGTCCTACCTCTGTGTCCTTCCTTTGTGTCCTTCCTTTGTTTCCTACTTTTGTGTCATACTTCTGTGTCCTACCTTTGTGTCCTACGTCTGTGTCCTACCATTGTGTCCTACGTTTGTGTCCTACCTTCGTGTCCTTCCTTTGTGTTCTACCGTTGTCTTACCTCTGTGTCCTTCCTTTGTATCCTACCTCTGTGTCCTACCTCTGTGTCCTTCTTTGTATCCTACCTCTGTGTCCTTCCTTTGTATCCTACATCTGTGTCCTACCGTTGTGTCCTATCTCTGTGTCCTTCCTTTGTATCCTACCTCTGTGTCCTTCCTTTGTATCCTACATCTGTGTCCTTCCTTTGTATCCTACATCTGTGTCCTACCTCTGTGTCCTTCCTTTGTGTCCTGCCTCTGTGTCCTACCTCTGTGTCCTTCCTTTGTGTCCTTCCTTTGTTTCCTACTTTTGTGTCATTCCTTTGTGTCCTACTTCTGTGCCCTACTTCTGTGTCCTACCTTTGTGTCCTACGTCTGTGTCCTACCATTGTGTCCTACGTTTGTGTCCTACCTTCGTGTCCTTCCTTTGTGTTCTACCGTTGTGTCCTACCTCTGTCCTTCCTTTGTCCTACCCTGTACCTCTGTGTCCTTCCTTTGTATCCTACCTCTGTGTCCTTCCTTTGTATCCTACATCTGTGTCCTACCGTTGTGTCCTACCTCTGTGTCCTTCCTTTGTATCCTACCTCTGTGTCCTTCCTTTGTATCCTACATCTGTGTCCTACCTCTGTGTCCTTCCTTTGTGTCCTGCCTCTGTGTCCTACCGTTGTGTCCTACCTCTGTGTCCTTCCTTTGTGTCCTGCCTCTGTGTCCTACCGTTGTGTCCTACCTCTGTGTCCTTCCTCTTTGTGTCCTGCCTCTGTGTCCTAATTCTGTGTCCTACATCTGTGTCCTTCCTTTGTGTCTTTCCCTTGTGTCCACTTCGTGTCCTATTTGTGTTTTTCATCCCTTTTTTTTAGGACTTTATTTAGAGGTAAAAATATATTCAGGTTCAGTCATTAAATAAAATAACTGAGTTCTCAGGAGGGTTCAAAATCAAACACAGGAAGTGTCTTGCCCAAGGACACAACAACTGTAGGCCGAGTGGGGATTGAACCACCAACCTCTGAGTCTTAATTGTCTTTGTTGTTTCTAACGCCTCAACAGCCGCTCCAAAGTCTGGTACGTGAAGTTTACTGGTGCAAGACTTTAGACCTGGTTTAGACCTGGTTTAGACCTGGTTTAGACCTGGTTTAGACCTGGTTTAGTCCTGGTTTAGTCCTGGATTAGTCCTGGTTCAGTCCTGGATTAGTCCTGGTTTAGTCCTGGTTTAGACCTGGTTTAGTCCTGGTTAGTCCTGGATTAGTCCTGGATTAGTCCTGGTTTAGTCCTGGATTAGTCCTGGATTAGTCCTGGTTCAGTCCTGGATTAGTCCTGGTTTAGACCTGGTTTAGACCTGGTTTAGACCTGGTTTAGACCTGGTTTAGACCTGGTTTAGTCCTGGTTTAGTCCCTGTGTAGACCCACACACATGGTTCAGTCCAGAGGTAGTTTGGTTTAGTCCTGGACCTGGTTTTAGACCTGAAAGTAGAATCCCCATTTTAGACCCATTTAAGTCCTTAAAGCTGCACTATGGAACTTCTCCTTCCCTTCTGTTCCCATAGAGATGCTACGAGTGTGTGTCAAATGTTTCATAGTGTGGCATTAATTTTTGTCCTGCAATATTAATTGGTTAGACCTGGTTTACACCTGGTTCAGACCCGGTTGGTTCCTGGTTCAGTCCTGGTTCAGTCCTGGTTCAGACCCGGTTCAGTTCAGTCCTGGTTCAGACCCTGGTTCAGTCCTGGTTCAGACCTGGTTCACCTGGTCAGTCCTGGTTCAGTCCTGGTTCAGTCCTGGTTCAGTCCTGGTTCAGAGTCCTGGTTCAGACCTGGTTCAGACCTGGTTCACCTGGTTCAGACCTGGTTCAGACCTGGTTCAGACCTGGTTCAGACCTGGTTCAGTCCTGGTTCAGACCTGGTTCAGACCTGGTTCACCTGGTTCAGTCCTGGTTCAGACCTGGTTCAGTCCTGGTTCAGTCCTGGTTCCCTGGTTCAGTTTCCTGGTTCAGTTCAGACCTGGTTCAGACCTGGTTCAGACCCGGTTCAGTCCTGGTTCAGACCCTGGTTCAGACCTGGTTCAGTCCTGGTTCAGTTCACCTGGTTCAGACCTGGTTCAGACCTGGTTCAGTCCTGGTTCAGACCTGGTTCAGTCCTGGTTCAGACCTGGTTCAGTTCTGGTTCTGGTTCTGTTGTAGGGATGCTGTTGGTGTGTGGGGGTTTGGTGAACGGGCCGTACGCTCTCATCACGACGGCCGTTTCCGCAGATCTGGTACGTATCACCTGGTTTAGTCCTGGTTTAGTCCTGGTTTAGACCTGGTTTAGACCTGGTTTAGACCTGGTTTTAGACCTGGTTTAGTCCTGGTCCAGACCTGGGTTTAGACCTGGTTTAGTCCTGGTTTTAGACTTGGTTTCAGACCTGGTATAGACCTGGTTTTAGACCTGGTTTTAGACCTGGATTTAGTCCTGGTTTAGTCCTGGTTTAGTCCTGGTTTAGACCTGGTTTAGACCTGGTTTAGACCTGGTTTTAGACCTGGTTTTGGTTTTAGACTGGTTTTAGACCTGGTTTAGACTTGGTTTTAGACCTGGTTTAGACCTGGTTTAGACCTGGTGGTTTAGACCTGGTTTAGACCTGGTTTAGACCTGGTTTAGACCTGGTTTAGACCTGGTTTTAGACCTGGTGGTTTAGACCTGGTGGTTTAGACCTGGTTTAGACCTGGTTTAGACCTGGTTTAGACCTGGTTTTAGACCTGGTTTTAGACCTGGTTTTAGACCTGGTTTTAGACCTGGTTTTAGACCTGGTTTAGACCTGGTTTTAGACCTGGTTTTAGACCTGGTTTAGACCTGGTTTAGACCTGGTTTAGACCTGGTTTAGACCTGGTTTAGACCTGGTTTTAGACCTGGTTTAGACCTGGTTTAGACCTGGTTTTAGACCTGGTTTAGACCTGGTTTAGACCTGGTTTAGACCTGGTTTTGGACCTGGTTTTTGGTTTAGACCTGGTTTTAGACCTGGTTTTAGACCTGGACCTTTTAGACCTGGACCTGGTTTAGACCTGGTTTAGACCTGGTTTAGACCTGGTTTTAGACCTGGTTTAGACCTGGTTTAGACCTGGTTTAGACCTGGTTTAGACCTGGTTTAGACCTGGTTTAGACCTGGTTTTGACCTGGTTTAGACCTGGTTTAGACCTGGTTTAGACCTGGTTTAGACCTGGTTTAGACCTGGTTTAGACCTGGTTTTTTGGTTTAGACCTGGTTTTAGACCTGGTTTAGACCTGGTTTAGACCTGGTTTAGACCTGGTTTTAGACCTGGTTTTAGACCTGGTTTTAGACCTGGTTTAGACCTGGTTTAGACCTGGTTTTAGACCTGGTTTTAGACCTGGTTTAGACCTGGTTTAGACCTGGTTTAGACCTGGTTTAGACCTGGTTTTTGGTTTAGACCTGTTAGACCTGGTTTAGACCTGGTTTAGACCTGGTTTAGACCTGGTTTAGACCTGGTTTAGACCTGGTTTAGACCTGGTTTAGACCTGGTTTAGACCTGGTTTAGACCTGGTTTAGACCTGGTTTAGACCTGGTTTAGACCTGGTTTAGACCTGGTTTAGACCTGGACCTGGTTTAGACCTGGTGGTTTAGACCTGGTTTAGACCTGGTTTAGACCTGGTTTAGACCTGGTTTAGACCTGGTTTTAGACCTGGTTTAGACCTGGTTTAGACCTGGTTTAGACCTGGTTTAGACCTGGTTTAGACCTGGTTTAGACCTGGTTTAGACCTGGTTTAGACCTGGTTTAGACCTGGTTTAGACCTGGTTTAGACCTGGTTTAGACCTGGTTTAGACCTGGTTTTAGACCTGGTTTAGACCTGGTTTTAGACCTGGTTTAGACCTGGTTTAGACCTGGACCTTTTAGACCTGGTTTAGACCTGGTTTAGACCTGGTTTAGACCTGGTTTAGACCTGGTTAGACCTGGTTTAGACCTGGTTTAGACCTGGTTTAGACCTGGTTTAGACCTGGTTTTAGACCTGGTTTTAGACTGGTTTAGACCTGGTTTAGACCTGGTTTAGACCTGGTTTAGACCTGGTTTAGACCTGGTTTTAGACCTGGTTTTAGACCTGGTTTAGACCTGGTTTAGACCTGGTTTAGACCTGGTTTAGACCTGGTTTTGGACCTGGACCTCTGTGTTTTGCAGGGCACACACAAGAGTCTGAAGGGGAACTCCAGGGCTCTGTCCACGGTCACTGCGATCATCGACGGGACAGGATCTGTGGGTGAGGACAAAAACTCAACGCAATAAAATACTTATTTATTATGGTGCTTTTATTTTGGCAGTTTATACTTTGACTTCCTGTGTCGCCACGGCAGCAGATGAGTCCGAAAGTTCACTCTGGTGCCTCCAGGGGGCGATGTTCAGGCACCTGGTTTAGTCCTGGTTCAGTTCTGGTTCAGACCTTTCTCCTCGCTTCCTTCTCCTCGCTTCCTTCTCCTCGCTTCCTTCTCCTCTTCCTTCTCCTCACTTCCTTCTCCTCGCTTCCTTCTCCTTCCTTCTCCTCGCTTCCTTCTCCTCGCATCCTTCTCCTCGCTTCCTTCTCCTCGCATCCTTCTCCTCGCTTCCTTCTCCTCAGTTCCTTCTCCTCGCTTCCTTCTCCTCGCATCCTTTTCCTCGCTTCCTTCCCCTCGATTCCTTCTCCTCACTTCCTTCCCCTCGCTTCCTTCCCCTCGCTTCCTTCCCCTCGCTTCCTTCTCCTCGATTCCTTCTCTTTGATTCCTTCTCCTTGCTTCCTTCTCCTCGCTTCCTTCTCCTTGATTCCGTCTCCTCGCTTCCTTGTCCTTCTCCTCGCTTCCTTTTCTCCTCGCTTCCTTCTCCTCGCTTCCTTCTCCTTGATTCCGTCTCCTTGCTTCCTTGTCCTTCTCCTCGCTTCCTTCTCCTCGCTTCCTTCTTCCTTTCGCTTCCTTCTTCCTCTTCTTCTTTCTTCCTTTTCCTTGTTCTGATTGTTTCTCCTCGCTTCCTTCTCCTCTATTTCTTCTCCTCGATTCTTTCCTTCTTTTCGATTCCTCCTCAGGTTTACTCCTTCAATAAAGGATGGAGGAGAAGAATTATGGAGAAGGAAGCGAGGAAAGAGAACTGCTCCGCGTCCTTTCTTAAACCTCTTCTTGTTGTTCTTCTGTGTCCAGGCGCCGCGCTGGGCCCCCTGCTGGCCGGTCTGCTCTCTACAGGAGGATGGGACCAGGTCTTCTACATGCTCATGACTGCAGACTTCTTGGCTCTCCTGGTCAGTGTCTTCAGAAGGTTCTCGATGGTTTGACTTAAAGCCGAGACGTGAAAGTGAAAATGGAGATGAATCGCTGCTGTTTTTTTTGTCATAATTCTATTTTGAGCCGTTCTTTGAGACACTGGGCGACCTGTCAGGAGCAGATGTTGTCAGCTTCAGGGTCAGGAGAACCTCACTGAAGCATTAGCCTTTTCTGACTTAAATTTAAATTTGATCCACAAGGGTCACGATTAGGGATGGGCATGATTAATCGACTAATCGATAATTGATCATTAAGAATTTCATCGATTACGAAGGAGCGAGACACAAACAGTGGGTCAGTCTGTAACGAACCGAAGCACAAATGTGGATTTAACCAGGATTTGGACAAGAAATTCCACACTTTCCGTTGCGTTGGGACAAGTGTGAGTCCATGTGCACAGTGGATAAAGCAGCACATATGTTTCTGTGTCCAGTGGGAAAAAGTTTTTCCAGGTGAGAGTCGCTCAATGTGGATGACGAGGCCCCGCCCCCCTCCCCCCGTACGCTGTCCTGGTTTTGACAAACACAAATCTGGTCACACTGACCTGTATTCACCTGAGTCATGTCTTTTAATCCAACACAAGTTGAACCACATCAGCGACACAAGAGCTGGAGTTTTATCTTCACTTAGTTTATGTAAATTAGTGATGTGGTTTTAAGTTTTGTTTCTGTGAGATTTGAACAAAACTGAATTAAACACATTATAATGTCAAACAGCTGATGTGGCTCTAGAGTCGTTACGGTTTATTTGTCGTAAAGTTGAATTTATTTATGCAGATTAGTCAAGGCAAGTTTATTTGTACAGCACAATTCGTACACAAAGTCATTCAAAGTGCTTTACAGAATAAGAAATACATTAAAATCATAATAAAAACAAATCAAAACATAAATAATCATGAAGATTAAAATGAAAAAAGAGAGACATAAATTGGAGAGAAGAGTGCGGAATGAAAACCTTTCAGTTATTTGCACAGTTAAACAGAAATGTTTAGAGTCTGGATTTAAACAGCGTCACAGAAGAGTCTGTCTCACATGTTCAGACTGTTCCAGGTTTTAGCTGCATGAACCTGAAACTCTGACTCCCCTTGTTTAGTCGTGACTCTGGGCACCAGCAGGAGTTGGTCCCTGAGCTCCTCAGAGTGTGAGATGTTCATATGACACTAACATGTCACAGATGGACTTTGGTGCTCGGCCATGGAGACACTTGTACAAACAGAGCTGCTTTAAAGTCTCTGAGCCACAGGAGCCAGAGCAGAGACCTGAGACCAGGACTTATGTGCTCGTACTTCCTAGTTTCGAGTCAGGACCCGAGCTGCAGTTCTGGATGTTCTGGATGTTGTGGATGTTCTGGATGTTCTGGATGTTCTGGATGTTCTGGATGTTCTGGATGTTGTTCTGGATGTTCTGGATGTTCTGGATGTTCTGGATGTTCTGGATGTTCTGCAGCGTCTCACAGCTCGTTTGGAGAGACCAGTGAGCAGAACATTACAGTATCTAACCTACTGGAGACAAATGCATGGATAAGTTTCTCCAAGTCTGATTTAGACAGTAAACCTTTGATTTTCGCTATGTTTTTTAGATGGTAAAAGGCTGCAGATGTTATTGATTTGATGTGGCTGTTAAAGTTCAAGTCTGAGTCCATTATTACCCCGAGATTTCTTGCCTGATTTGAAGGTTTTAGAGAGAGAGACTGGAGGTGATGCTGACACTGTCCCTTTGTTTCTGTGGACCAAACACTATGACTTCAGTCTTGTCAGAGTTTAGCTGGAGAAAGTTGTTTTGCCTCCACACACTGATCTGTTGGACGCAGTGACAAAGTGAGTCCACTGGTCCATAGTCTCCTGCTGCCAGAGAGACGTAGATCTGAGTGTCGTCTGCATAATTGTGGTAGGACATGTTATTGCTGCTTATTAACTGGTCTGTAGGGGGCAGCATGTAGAGATTGAACAACAGGGGGCCCAGGATTGACCCCTGAGGCACCCCACAGGTCAGGGCCATGTGATCTGAGACACAGTTTAGTCGTGCAGATAGTAATAATAATGATGATCATTTTAATATAAAAATGTTAATGATTAATCGATAATCCATCGTTAATTCTTCCGACGATCGATTAAGAAAATTTCATCGAATGCCCGTCCCTACTCAGTTTAATAAAATACTGTGAAACATTCCAACCAAAGCAATAACCTCTGTGGAGATGAACAGAAAGCATCAGAAAAGTTACACAGTGCGCCTTTAAGACAGAGAGAACGCCAAACCTTAGAGCTTGTGAGGTGCACCAGGTCGTCGTGGTAACTCTTGTTTGTGGTTTTTGTGGTGTTCCTCACAGCTGCTGCTCCGGCTGGTCACCAAAGAGCTGAGCTACAGTCAGTCCAGACCCATCACCGCCGTCCAGTGAGTGCACCCGCCTCTGCCGCCGCCGCCGCCACCGCCGTCGATCTTCTGACCTTCTGTGGTGTCTCGTCTCACGCTCGTCTTCTGTTTGCAGGCTGAAGGAGCACTGAGCCCGACCCTGGGAACGCCACACCACAACCACCTCACCTCCTGTTGACCGTGGGACCCGAGGAACATCTGAGGAACATCCGAAAAACTCGACTGCTCCTCTTGATTGATTGTTCTGCTCCGAAGAACATCTCAGGAACGTCTGAAGATCACGCCGCTCTCGACCTCTTCTCGTTCTGACCGCGGGACCCAAAAGACCTCGTGCCTTCTGACTGTTGAACCCGACGAAGGCTCATTTATGCTCCACTTTCACGCAGAAACACGCTAAAATTGTTACTGAATTTATTCCAAACGTTTCTGATGGAGGCGGTTTTCCGATCACATTTTTTAGAAAAAAAAAACAATTATTTGTTTTAAAGTTTATTTAAGTTGTGGCTCGGGGACCAAACTCGACGCTCCAAACGATCTGATCTCCAAAACATCTTCCAAAAAATATAAATCCTTTTCTTCTTGTGTGTTTGTTCACAGAGACAGAATCTGACAGTTTACTGATTTTTCAGACAGAACCTACAACAGACGCACACAGACAAACACAGACAGAACCTTCACAGTTCACAGAACCTCACAGAACCTCACAGAACCTCACAGAGACCAGACAGGAGCCTCCTTGTGTATCTGTTTGTATCTAGATCGTGGAGCATAAATGAGCCTGGAGGAACCTGCTCCTCCTCACCTCTGCTCTTGAAGAACATCTGAGGAGCTTGTTCTTCTGCCTTTCTCTCTCTCTCTGTTCTTCTGCTCTCGCTGGATCTTCTGACGGGAGCGACTGTGGACGCTGGACAGGACCAGAACTCACCACCGCCTTAAATTGCACCAAAGAGATTCTCGTCACGTCGTGTAGATGTTTGTTCTTCTAGTTCTTGTGTCTTCTGTGACGTGTAGAAGCTCCGGGTTCTGAAATGAAATGAAGGATCAGACTGGACTGGACTGGTGCTGGGAGGGCATCTGAGTTTGCTGATGTATTTATGAACATAATTTATTGATCTGTGTGTTGATTATTTATGGAATTCTGTGCCTTTTGGTTTGGATCAAAATGGAATAAAATGTTGTTTTTTTCTGGGATTTGTGGCTCTTTGACTTTTGAACCAGAAGAACATCTAAAGAAATACAGTTTTAAACGTGTCACTGGGACATGATCGTTTTCAGAAAGAAGAAGAGACATTATTTTTTAGAATCTGAAATTTGAATTAGTTAATTTAAAAAAATAATAATTTTAAAGGGGAACTATTAATCTCCGTTCAGTCTGCAGCCTGAAGTTTCACCCTTATGTTCCTGTATCTGATCTTTTAATGTCAGTCTGAACCACACAGATCAGTTTTTTTCAAATGTGACCCAGGACACTTGGATCTGTGCTCCTAAAACCCAAACACATCTGATCTTTTGACATGTGACTTCAGTCTGAACGTCCAGGCTCCAGCTCAAGGGGAAAGTGGCACATCAATCCAGTCCACTTTATTTCTATCGCACATTTTACAAACAAACAGTTTCCAAGGTGCTGCACAAATACATAATAATAACAACATTAAATATAGCCGCAAGCGGCGATGATCGGCCCTCGCTCGAGCCTACGCCGCACCCCGGCCACGCTGAGCCCTGCACATGTCGTGCCCACGAATGCACCTTACCCCTTGATCTAACTCCTCACCTGAACTCCTGACCGCAGCCCTAACCCTAGGACTAACCTTAATCCTAGCCCTAACTCTAGCCCCAACCCAAACCCAAACCTGAACCTAATCCTATCCCTGAACTTTCCCCTAACCCGACCTTTTTTCTCAATTTCTGTATGTGTTGACTTTTTTTTTCCAAATCCAAGATGGTGGACTTCCGGTTTGGGGGGGCGTGGTCACAATATACTTTTTTGTTTCTATTCCCATGATGCATCTGTGTACCAAATTTGGTTTGGCTTCGTCAAAGTTTTTGTCGGGCGAGGTAGATGTTTGGCCTGTTACCACGGCAACATGATGGGAAATAGCATGAGGTCGTCATTGACTTTTTTGATCGAGACCATGTCATGAATGTGTGTACCAAATTTTATACGTCTATGACAAAGTACATTTTTGGTGTTCCATGAGATGTTCTTATATGAATCAGTTCAGGGTCGCGGTGTCCAGCAACGATCAAAGTTTGTGCGAATTATCACTCGTCGAAGTTTCATGGCGAGCTACAAAAATGAACCTGAAATTTGCACCGTTGCCACGACAACACCGTTTGACCTTTAAAAAACATCTGCTCCCAAACACCGGAACCTTGGAGGATTCATATTTTCTCTTTCCTTTTTCCTTCCAGATTTCCTCGTTTTAAACACAACAGTTTGGTTTTGCATCTTGTTTTGATTTGTGTTTATTTTAGCGCTGAGTCTGAAGGAGGTCGGTGGACATGAGAGCTCTTCACCTGATGACATCACGCTGTGGAGAGGGAGGCCGTCTGCTTGTCCTGGTTTGAGCCTGGTTTAGTCCTGATGTAGGCTTGGGTTTGGTCCTGTTCCAGTCCTGGTTTAGTTTCGGTTTAGATTATATAAACTTTACCTCGTATCTAGACACAGTTCAACTCGTTCAAATCAAATAGAACTTTTACTGAGAACAAATGTCATGTTGATTAATGAATAACGATAAAACAATAAATGACTTTTACTTACGTTTCCAACTTCTCCGTTCCTTTACTTTTCACGTTGTAGTTCTTCTTCTTCACTCGCCGCTCGATCGGTCTGTTGGAAAATAGAGTCCTGCAGTCACTTCTGTTGTGGCTTTTTAATGTGTTGTGGCGTTTGCATTAAAATATCCTGCGGTCATTTCTGTTGTGGCTTTTTGTTGTGTTGTCGCACTTGGGTCCGGTCAAGGTGTAACGGAAGAAACAGGGTCAGATTTTTGACATTCAAATGTCTCTTATTCAGAAACTAGAGGAACTATTGAAATAAGTAAAGTATCAGAATGTAGGAAAGAGTTACACTCCAACAGGGTCAAGTTAAACCTGTGAGATTCTTTCAAGTTCAAGACAAAAACATTTAAAAAACTCATGTTGGTAACGGAGGGAATGAAATATGCAGCACTTTTTGGACAATAAATCCAAACAGTGATAACTTGGTTCTCACTTACATATCCTTAACAAACTGGTTTGAATATTTGCTTCATATAGTTTTCTACCATATGGTACAAGATTAGGTTGAAAAACCTCTGACTTTTTGACTCATGAGATTTTTTATTAAGAAAGTTCATGGTAACGGAGGGAAAAGTAACGGAGGGAAAATTGTACAAACAAGTAGAAGGTGCAGGATTTTACATCATTTGTGGCTTTTTTCTTCTGAAAACTTTAATATTACTTCAAAATGAAAGAAACTATTTCTATAAAATATGTCAGTCCTTCCAAGAACATTTTTATCATTTTAAATACATTTTTTTTAAATCCTGTATCTTCATCAACAGTTCAAAGATGGAATAACACAAGATATGATGAAATACAAACATTTATTGACATGATTTTTGGGTCTTTGAAATTTGGGAAATAATTTTTGTTCCATGTTTCATTCATGGTCTGTTTAAAACAGATGGAACTTTACAACCAAAACTGGAACAGAAAAAAGGTGAACAGTTTGATAAACTCGAGTACATATGTATCTGTTCAATACATTTTTATATCAGATGAATTCACTTGAGTTTTTGGTCTTGTTGTTTACTTCTGCTGGACCGGGTCCTGCTGTATTTGTGTTTGTCTCTCGGCTTCTGTACAAAACCAAACACAAAACATTTTTTATAAACATCTGGATGAATTCAGTCGTTCAGATGTTCAGACGACAAAAGTTCTAACGTTGTTTCCTCCTCAAAAACAAACCTGGAGTTGTGTTTTTTTGTGTTTTGTTTCATTCACGTTTGAGTAACTCTTTATTATTATTATGAGTCTGTCTACATCTCCAAAGCTCAAAACGCTCTGTTCCACCCTGTGATGTCATGAGGCGGAAGTGGAAGTTTTCAAGTGAACGGCTCCTTTTACCTTTTGTTTACTAAAAGTTCGGCGAGTCCAGAGGCTGAAATGATCCGAGCGATTCTAGTGAAGGTGTGTGGAGTTTAAAAACACAGTGGAGCACTTCCTGTATTATCACCGCGTGACATCACAAGGTGGAACTCGTTAACTGAACTTGCGTGAATGAAACGAAACACAACTCCAGGTCTGTGTGTGATTTGGGCTCTTTGAATGTAGTTTTTCTTCGGTGTGTGTGTGACGGGGGCTCTTGAGGCTCGGCAGGGGCGGGGGCAGGGGTCGACAGGGGCGGCAGGTGTCGGCAGGGGCAGGGGGCGGGGGCAGGTGGGCGGGGGCAGAGCGGGCGGCCGTGGCGTGGAGGGCCCTGGTGCTCAGCTGGAGGTGACAGAACGACCTGAAGCGGCTCTCAGTGACAGCGGCAGACGTGCAGGTCTCTGCTCTCCTCACGAGGACTACGGCCCGGTCCTTCAAACTCAGACCTGGTTTGGGTCTCGGTCCGGACCTGATTCAGACCTGGTTTAGTCCTGGTTTAGTCCTGGTTTAGACCTGGTTTAGACCTGGTTTAGTCCTGGTTTAGACCTGGTTTAGTCCTGGTGAGTCATTGGTTTGTCCCTTGATTGTTTTCTCGGGTTTAAAGCATCAAATTTGGGAATAAACTGGAACTAAACAAGATTCTAATCCTGGACTAGACCAGAACTAAACCAGGACTAGACCAGAACTAAACCAGGACTAGTACAGGCCCAAACTTCACCTACATCAGGATAATCATGACAGCACAGGGCTTAGACCCGGTTTGGTTTGACACAGTTTCAATCATTTTATCTTTAGCCCGAGTAAAAGTCTAACTCTAACATAATTAGTCCTGGTTTAGTCCTGGTTTAGTCCTGGTTTAGACCTGGTTTAGTCCTGGTTTAGACCTGGTTTAGTCCTGGTTTAGACCTGGTTTAGTCCTGGTTTAGACCTGGTTTAGACCTGGTTTAGTTCCTGGTTTACCTGGTTTAGACCTGGTTTAGTCCTGGTTTAGACCTGGTTTAGACCTGGTTTAGACCTGGTTTAGTCCTGGTTTAGACCTGGTTTAGTTCTGGTTTAGACCTGGACCTGGTTTAGTCCTGGTTTTAGACCTGGTTTAAGTTCTGGTTTAGTCCCTGGTTTAGTCCTGGTTTAGACCCTGGTTTAGTCCTGGTTTAGACCTGGTTTAGTTCCTGGTTTAGACCTGGTTTACCTGGTTCTGGTTTAGTCCTGGTTTAGACCTGGTTTAGTCCTGGTTTAGACCTGGATTTAGACCTGGTTTAGTTCTGGTTTAGTTTCCTGGTTTAGTCCTGGTTTAGTTCTGGTTTAGTCCTGGTTTAGTTCTGGTTTAGTCCCTGGTTTAGTTGTGGTTTAATCCCTGGTTTAGTCCTGGTTTAGACCTGGTTTAGTTCTGGTTTAGTTCCTGGTTTAGTCCTGGTTTAGTCCTGGTTTAGTCCTGGTTTAGTTTACCCGGTTTAGACCTGGTTTAGTTCTGGTTTAGTCCTGGTTTAGTTCTGGTTTAGTCCTGGTTTAGTTCTGGTTTAGTCTGGTTTAGTCCTGGTTTAGTCCTGGTTTAGTCCCGGTTTAGTGCAACAGGTGAACAGTTCGGACCGGGTTTGGGGCTTTATTCGGTCCGTGTGAAACCGAACCGCGCCGTGCGTAAAAAAACCACCGCGGTCCACGTCGGATCCGCGAACAATGTGACGCCCTGGGTAACCCGTGCGTGGGCCGGCGTGACGTCACTGCGGCCGCGCGTGCCATTGGCGGAGCGCGCTACACCTGCTTCAATCGCACCGACGGCGCAACAAACACGCGCAGCAAAAAACACGCGACGCAAAACACGAGCGCAGCGACAGCACCGCTCCGACTGCGCGGCGGCGTCTGCGTGGCTTTTTGTGTGGGTTTTTTTTTGTTTGTTTTTTGTTGTTGTTGGCGGAGGGTCCACGGAGGGTCCACGGAGGGTCCACGGAGGGTCCACGGAGGGTCCACGGCGGAGCGGGGGGGCGGACGGTCATGTGGTGTGGCCGCTGACGGTGCGTCGCTCCGGGGTCAGAAGTGCTGAGGAGCAGCGCGGCGCGGGGGACAGACATGGGATCCGCTTCCTCCTCGTACCGCGTCATTTACCTGGACGTGGACGGACGCATCCAGAAGGTACGAGAGACACGGGGCGGAGACCCGGGGGGGAGAGACCCGGGGGGGAGAGACCCGGGGGGGAGAGACCCGGGGAGGAGAGACCCGGAGAGAGAGAGAGACCCGGGAGAGAGAGAGGAGAGACCCGGAGGAGGAGGAGAGACCCGGGAGGGGAGAGGAGAGACCCGGGGGGGGAGAGACCCGGGGAGGAGAGACCCGGGGGGAGAGGACCCGGGGAGGGAGAGACCCGGGGGGGAGAGACCCGGGTCAGGGCGGGCAGATGATCCCGGGTCACGGTGCAGCTGCAGAGTCTCTTTACGATATTGTGTGTTTTGTTTTGTTTTTTTCCTTGACCTTTCTTCCTTAGACCTGGTTTAGAACTGAAATAGTCCTGGTTTAGTCCTGGTTTAGACCTGGTTTAGTCTGGTTTAGTTTAGTCCTGGTTTAGACCTGGTTTAGATCTGGGTTTACGGTTTGTCCTGGTTTAGTCCTGGTTTAGTCTGGTTTAGTCCTGGTTTAGTCCTGGTTTAGTCCTGGTTTAGAGTCTGGTTTAGTCCTGGTTTAGTTCTGGTTTAGTCCTGGTTTAGTCCTGGTTTTCTGGTTTAGTTTATCTGGTTTAGTCCTGGTTTTAGTCTGGTTTAGAGTCTGGTTTTAGTCCTGGTTTAGTCCTGGTTTTTATCTGGTTTAGTTCTGGTTTAGTCCTGGTTTAGTCTGGTTTAGTCCTGGGTTAGTCCTGGTTTAGTCTGGTTTAGGTCTGGTTTAGTCCTGGTTTAGTCTGGTTTAGTCCTGGTTTTAGTCCTGGTTTAGTCCTGGTTTAGTCCTGGTTTAGTCTGGTTTAGTCCTGGTTTAGTTCCTGGTTTCTGGTTTAGTCCTGGTTTAGTCCTGGTTTAGTCCTGGTTTAGTCTGTTTAGACTGGTTTAGTCCTGGTTTAGATCTGGTTTAGTTCTGGTTTAGTTTCTGGTTTAGTCCTGGTTTAGTCCTGGTTTAGTCCTGGTTTATCTGGTTTTAGTCTGGTTTAGTCCTGGGTTTAGTCCTGGTTTAGATCTGGTTTAGTCCTGGTTTAGTCCTGGTTTTAGTCTGGTTTAGTCTGGTTTTAGTCTGGTTTAGTCCTGGTTTAGTCCTGGTTTAGTCCTGGGTTTAGTCTGGTTTAGTCCTGGTTTAGTCCTGGTTTAGAGTCTGGTTTAGTCCTGGTTTAGTTCCTGGTTAGTTTAGTCCTGGTTTAGTCCTGGGTTTAGTCCTGGTTTAGTCCTGGTTTTCTGGTTTAGTCCTGGTTTAGTCCTGGTTTAGTCCTGGTTTAGTTCTGGTTTAGTCCTGGTTTAGGCCTGGTTTAGTTTATCCTGGTTTAGATCTGGTTTAGTCCTGGTTTAGTCCTGGTTTAGATCTGGTTTAGTCCTGGTTTAGATCTGGTTTAGTCCGTTTAGTTCTGGTTTAGTCCTGGTTTAGTCCTGTTTAGTCCTGGTTTAGATCTGGTTTAGTCCTGGTTTAGTCCTGGTTTAGATCTGGTTTCTGTTTTAGTCCTGGTTTAGTTCTGGTTTAGTCCTGGTTTAGTCTGGTTTAGTCCTGGTTTAGATCTGGTTTAGTCCTGGTTTAGTCCTGGTTTAGATCTGGTTTTATCCTGGTTTAGTCCTGGGTTAGTTTTCCTGGTTTAGTACCTGGTTTAGTCCTGGTTTAGATCTGGTTTTAGTCCTGGTTTAGATCCTGGTTTAGACCTGGTTTAGTCCTGGTTTAGATCTGGTTTAGTCCTGGTTTAGTCCTGTTTAGTCCTGGTTTAGATCTGGTTTAGTCCTGGTTTAGTCCTGGTTTAGTTCTGGTTTAGTCTGTTTAGTCCTGGTTTAGACCTGGTTTAGTCCTGTTTAGTCTGGTTTAGTCCTGGTTTAGATCTGGTTTAGTCCTGGTTTAGTCCTGGTTTAGATCTGGTTTAGTCCTGGTTTAGTCCTGGTTTAGATCTGGTTTAGATCTGGTTTAGTCCTGGTTTAGATCTGGTTTAGTCCTGGTTTAGTGGTTTAGTTCTGTTTAGTCCTGTTTAGTCCTGGTTAGTTTATCTGGTTTAGTCTGGTTTAGTCCTGGTTTAGTCTGGTTTAGTCCTGGTTTTGGTTTAGTTCTGGTTTAGTCCTGGTTTAGTCCTGGGTTAGATCTGGTTTAGTCCTGGTTTAGTCCTGGTTAGTCCTGGTTTAGTCCTGGTTTAGATCCTGGGTTTTTAGTCCTGGTTTAGTCCTGGTTTAGTCCTGGTTTACTGGTTTAGTCCTGGTTTAGTCTGGTTTAGTCTGGTTTAGATCTGGTTTAGTCCTGGTTTCCTGTTTATCTGGTTTAGTCCTGGTTTAGTCCTGGTTTAGTCTTTTTCTGTTTAGTCTGTTTAGTTCTGGTTTAGTCTGGTTTAGTCCTGGTTTAGTCCTGGTTTAGTCCTGGTTTAGTTCCTGGTTTAGTCCTGGTTTATTCTGGTTTAGTTCTGGTTTAGTCCTGGTTTAGCCTGGTTTAGTCCTGGTTTAGTCTTGGTTTGGTTCTGGTTTAGTCCTGGTTTAGATCTGGTTTAGTCCTGGGTCCTGGTTTAGTCTGGTTTAGTCCTGGTTTGGTTCTGGTTTAGTCCTGGTTTGGTTTGTTTAGTCCTGGTTTAGTCCTGGTTTAGTCCTGGTTTAGATTCTGGTTTAGTTCTGGTTTAGTCCTGGTTTAGTTCTGGTCACGGTGCAGCTCTCTCTCTCTCTCTCTTTACAGTTTTATGTGTGTGGTTTTTTTTTGGTTTTTTCCTTGGGCAGCGCATCGATCTGTGGTTAAGTTGAGTTAATGATCTTTTTATTAAGGCAGAGTGAACAGATTTATCAAATTAAAACCCGGACACACCTGGACTGAGACGTTTGTGTAAATAAAACTGTGAAAAAAGCATCAGGGTTTGTGCATCGTCAGTTTAAAATCTGAGAATAAATCCACAAGTCTGAAGGATTTTGGTTAAACACACGAAATTTATGCTCCTCTGGTTTAGTCCTGGTTTAGTCCTGGTTTAGACCTGGTTTAGTCCTGGTTTAGTCCTGGTTTAGACCTGGTTTAGATCTGGTTTAGTCCTGGTTTCTGGTTTAGTTCCTGGTTTAGACCTGGTTTAGTCCTGGTTTAGTTCCTGGTTTAGTCCTGGTTTAGACCTGGTTTAGTCCTGGTTTAGTCCTGGTTTAGACCTGGTTTAGTCCTGGTTTAGTCCTGGTTTAGTCCTGGTTTAGTCCTGGTTTAGTCCTGGTTTAGTCCTAGTAGTAAGTAATTTTTGATTTATAGACCATTTTCACAGACATTTGTCAGAAACATGTTTTACACTTCATTCTTCAGTCACTTTGTTCTCAATGGTGTAAACTATTACTGTAGCCACAGCTGCCTTGGGGCAGACTGACAGAACTGCGGCTGCCAATCTGCACCATTGGCCCCTCTGACCGCCACCATCACTCACCACCTTCATATGAGGCAATGTGGGTGAAGTGTCTTGCCTAAGGACACAACAACAGTTTTTGTGACTGGTGCCTCCTGTGGAAACTGATTTTCACAGAGTCTCATCCAAATCCAGACCAGGTCCAGACCCTGAGCTTCTGAGATCTGACGGGATCAGGCTTTGACGAGCCGGTGTGGCCACTGTTAGTCCTGGTTTAGTCCTGGTTTAGTCCAGGTTTAGTCCAGGTTTAGTCCAGGTTTAGTCCAGGTTTAGTCCTGGTTTAGTCCTAGTTCAGTCTTGGTTCAGTCCTGGTTTAGATCTGGTTTAGTCCTGGTTTGGTTCTGGTTCAGTCCTGGTTTAGACCTGGTTCAGTCCTGGTTTAGACCTGGTTCAGTCCTGGTTTAGTCTTGGTTCAGATCTGGTTTAGTCCTGGTTCAGATCTGGTTCAGTCCTGGTTCAGTCCTGGTTTAGATCTGGTTCAGTCCTGGTTTAGATCTGGTTCAGTCCTGGTTTAGATCTGGTTCAGATCTGGTTTAGTCCTGGTTTAGATCTGGTTCAGATCTGGTTTAGTCCTGGTTTAGATCTGGTTCAGATCTGGTTTAGTCCTGGTTCAGATCTGGTTCAGATCTGGTTTAGTCCTGGTTTAGATCTGGTTCAGATCTGGTTTAGTCCTGGTTTAGATCTGGTTCAGATCTGGTTTAGTCCTGGTTTAGATCTGGTTCAGATCTGGTTTAGTCCTGGTTCAGATCTGGTTTAGTCCTGGTTTAGATCTGGTTCAGATCTGGTTTAGTCCTGGTTTAGATCTGGTTCAGTCCTGGTTCAGTTCGGCGTCGCATTTTAAGTCACGGAAACCTGAAACTGTCATTATCCGTTTTTTCCATTTTTCATTTAAACACAAAATCGAAAACAGAAAAAACCGAATCATTATCTGTTTTTTTTTTTTTTTTTTTTTTTTGGTTTCGGAGACAAATAATGAAGAAAATAGTTGTATTTTCATTTTCTTATTTTTGGTTTTATTTTGAAAAACGAATGAACGAACGACACACAGATTAAAACTGTTCTGCGCCTGAGCTCTGGAACACTGTGTTTGTCGTTGTGTTGCTGTTTGTGTTTATCGTGTTGTTGTTTGTGTTTATTGTTGTTGTTTGTGTTTATCGTGTTGTTTGTGTTTATCGTGTTGTTGTTTGTGTTTATCGTGTTGTTGTTTGTGTTTATCGTGTTGTTGTTTGTGTTTATCGTGTTGTTGTTTGTGTTTATCGTGTTGTTTGTGTTTATCGTGTGTTGTTTGTGTTTATCGTGTTGTTGTTTGTGTTTATCGTGTTGTTGTTTGTGTTTATCGTGTTGTTCTTTGTGTTTGTTGTTTGTGTTTATCGTGTTGTTGTTTGTGTTTATCGTGTTGTTGTTTGTGTTTGTTGTTTGTGTTTATGGTTTTGTTGTTTGTGTTTATCGTGTTGTTGTTGTGTTTATCGTGTTGTTGTTTTGTGTTTATCGTGTTGTTGTTTGTGTTTATCGTGTTGTTGTTTGTGTTTATCGTGTTGTTGTTTGTGTTTATCGTGTTGTTTGTTTGTTTTGTTTGTTTGTGTGTTTATCTTTATCTGTGTGTTTTCGTGTTTTGTTTGTGTTTATCGTGTTGTTTGTGTTTATCGTGTTGTTGTTTGTGTTTATCGTGTTGTTGTTTGTGTTTATGTGTTGTTGTTTGTGTTTATGTGTTGTTGTTTGTGTTTATCGTGTTGTTGTTGTGTTTATTGTGTTTATCGTTTGTGTTGTTTGTTTGTGTTTATCGTGTTGTTGTTTGTGTTTATCGTGTTGTTGTTTGTGTTTATCGTGTTGTTGTTTGTGTTTATCGTGTTGTTGTTGTGTTTATCGTGTTGTTGTGTTTATCGTGTTGTTGTTTGTGTTTATCGTGTTGTTGTTTGTGTTTATGTTGTTGTTGTTGTTTGTGTTTATCGTGTTGTTGTTTGTGTTTATCGTGTTGTTGTTTGTGTTTATCGTGTTGGTGTTTTGTGTTTAGTGTTGTTGTTTGTGTTTATCGTGTTGTTGTTTGTGTTTATCGTGTTGTTGTTTGTGTTTATCGTGTTGTTGTTTGTGTTTATCGTGTTGTTGTTTGTGTTTATCGTGTATCGTGCTGCTCCTGAGGCTCTGTGTGTCACTGTCACATGTTCCAGTGTAAAATGTCACACTTCAGGTCATGTGACTGAGTTTAAGTCTCACTCTGACCTCTGACCTGTGACCTGCTCCTGTCGACCTGTTCTTAGAGACGTGTTTGTTATTTTAAATTCTACAAACATTAAATCTGTGTCCCCGTCTGAATCCGTGTGCCATTCGTTCATTTGTTTTTCAAAATAAAACAAAAAATAAAAAAAAAAAAAAAAAAAAAAAACAATTTTCTTCTTAATTTGTCTCCAAAACCAAAATGAAAAAACAGATAATGATTTGTTTTCTGTCTACGTGACTTAAATTGTGATACTGGACTGAACCAGGACTAAAACCGTCTCAGTCCTGTTCTGGTCCCAGTCTTGGTCCTGGTCTCGATCCCAATCTGGTCCCAGTCTCAGTCCCAGTCTGGTCCCAGCCTACTTCTGGTCTCAGTTCTGATCTTGTCCCAGTCTGCTCCTGGTCTCAGTCCTGGTCTCAGTCCTGGTCCCTGGTCCCTGGTCCCTGGTCCTGGTCCCTGGTCCTGGTCCTGGTTGTGGTCCTGGTGTGTTTGTGGAGGATCTGAGGGTGGAGGTTGTGTTTGTGGAGGATCTGAGGGTGGAGGTTGTGTTTGTGGAGGATCTGAGGGTGGAGGTTGTGTTTGTGGAGGATCTGAGGGTGGAGGTGGTGTTTTGGAGGATCTGTGGAGGATTGGTGTTTTGTGGAGGATCTGAGGGTGGAGGTTGTGTTTGTGGAGGGATCTGAGGGTGAGGTGGTGATTTGTGGTGATTGAGGAGGATCTTGGAGGTGTTTGTGGAGGATCTGAGGGTGGAGGTTGGTGTGTTGAAGTTGTGGAGGATCTGAGGGTGGAGGTTGTGTTTGTGGAGGATCTTGAGGGTGGAGGTTGTGTTTGTGGAGGATCTGATCTGAGGGTGGAGGTGTGTTGTGTAGGGTGGAGGATCTGAGGGTGGAGGTTGTGTTTGTGGAGGATCTGAGGGTGGAGGTTGTGTTGGAGGGTGGAGGAGGACCTGATGGTGCTTCTGTTGCAGGTGGTGTTCAGCAGATACTGCAGCCCCTGTGACATCAGAGAACTGTTCTGTACGGCTCTGGGACTGCCCAGGTAAGAACCACCACCCACTGCACCACCTGCACCATCTACACCACCTACACCAACTACACCACCTACACCAACTACACCACCTACAAAACCTACACCAACTACACCAGCTACACCAACTACACCACCTACATCACAGCCACTACACCAACTACACCAGACCCACTACACAACCACACCCGCTAGACCTACACCACCTACACCTACACCACGTACACTCACTACACCACCTACAAAACAGCCACCTACACCACACCCACTGCACCACCTACATCTACATCACAACCACACCCACCACACCTTCTACACCCACTGCACCACCTACACCACCTATACCTAAGCCACACCCACCGCACCCCCTACACCCACTACACCACTTACACCGACTACACTCACTACACCACCTACACCACAACCACAACCACATACACACACTGCACCACCTACACCCACTACACCCATTACACCACCTACACCACACACTACACCACCTACACTCACTACACTGCACCACCTAAACCACAACCACCTGCAACACCTACACCTACACCTCACGCACTACACCACCTACACCTACACCACCTAACCCTACTACATTTACACACCACCTACACCAACTACACCTACATCGCAACCATGTACACCACCTATGCCCCACCCACTGCACCACCTACACCCACTGCACCACCTACACCAGACCCACTACACCACCTACACTTACACCGTCTACACCACCTACACCCACCACACCACACCTGCTACACCCACTGCACCACCTACACCCACTACACCACCTACACCCACTACACCACACCTGCTACACCCACTACACCACCTACACCACCTACATCACAGCCACTACACCAACTACACCAGACCCACTACACAACCACACCCGCTAGACCTACACCACCTACACCACAACCACCTACACTTACAACCACTACACCACCTACACCACCTACACCTAAGCCACACCCACTGCACCACCTACACCGACTACACTCACTACACCAGCTGCACCCACTGCACCACCTACACTTACACCATCTACACCACCTACACCCACCACACCTGCTACACCCACTACACCCATTACACCACCTACACCACCTACACCTACACCCACTACACCATGTACACCTACACCACACCCACTACACCAACTACACCACTGCTCCACCTTCCTCTCTCTGACTCCACCCCCCTCTCTCAGACTCCACCCCCCTCTCTCAGACTCCACCCTCCTCCCTCAGACTCCACCCCTCTCTCTCCTGACCCCGCCCGCTCTTGTTCTTTAATTTGATTGGTCCGTGTGTTTTTTTTTCAGGAACACCAACCTGTCCCTGCTGGACTCCACCGGGGCCATGGTCTCCATCGACCCCACCATGCCCCACAACACGGAGAGGTGCGGAAAAACACCACCCGCGCGTGTTTCGCATGTGACTCTTACTTAACGATTAAAGCTGCACCGCGTAACTTTTCTGGTGGAGGCTCCGTCCAATGATTTAATCCTGTAACTGAATAAATGCAAAGTCGAGCTGTTTAAAGTCACACTGCGGAACATTCCCGACAGAGCAGCGACGTATCCGTAGAAACGAGCAGGTGATGGACCCCCAACCGAAAAGTTCCACAGTGCAGCTTTAAACCCATTCTGTGGTCTGCGTGTGATGTGTGTGTGTCGGGTTTGTGTGCGTCGGGTTTAACGGCGTGTGTTTTGTGACAGGTCGGCGTACAAAGTGGTCCCTCTGGGCGGAGGACAGCTGGCAGGTGAGTCCCTGCCTCACAACCGCTCCTGTCGCGCGGATTAATGAAGCTGACAGGGGCACCGTGTCACTTTTCTGCTCGTCTCCACGGAGATGTTTCTGCTTTAACCCGGAGTTGTGTTTTTGTTTCATTCACACAAGTTTAACTCACAAACTCTGCAGATTTAGATTTAGTTCCTCTCTCAAACTGAAAACACTCTGTTCCACCTTGTGATGTCATCATGTGGTGATATATGAAGTGCTCCACTGTGTTTTTAAACTCCACACACCTTCACTAGAATCATCTGGATCATTTCAGCCTCTGGAGTTGTCGATCTCAACTGAACTAAAGGTAAAAGGAGCTGTTCACTTGAAAACTACAACTTCATGACATCACAAGGTGGAACAGAGCGTTTTGAGTTTTTGAGATGTGGACAGATTAATAATGCAGAGTTACTCAAACATGTGACTGAAACTAAACACAAGTCCAGCTCTGTTTTTGAGGAGGAAACAACATCAGAACACGACTTAACAACTTGTAAATTTAGCCAATTCATAATAAACAGGAAACCATTCCATTCCATTTGTCATTTAAACACAAAATCGAAAACTGAAAAAAAAATAAAATAAAATTGTTATCCATTTATAATCCAAATAATGAAGACTTTTTTTTTTGTTTTTTTTTGTTTTGTTGTTTTTGGTTTTATTTTGAAAAACGAATGAATGATGCACAGATTGTACGCGGAGCCCGTTTCCCGTTTCCGTGACTTAAACTGCGATGCCGGACTTGCGCCGCATACAGACTGAACCAGGACTAAACCAGGACTAAACCGGTTTCAGTCCTGGTCTCAGTCCTGGTCTCACTCCTGGTCTCAGTCCTGGTCTCAGTCCCAGTCTGGTCCCGGTCTCAGTCCTGATCACCTGTCAGTCTACGCAAGTGCACCTCCGGACCCGTCCTGATACTCAGTCCTTGTTTAGTCCTGGTTTAGTCCTGGTTTAGGCCTGGTTCAGTTCTAGTTTAGACCTGGTTTAGACCTTTTTTAGTCATGGTTCAGTCCTTGTTTAATCCTGGTTTAGTCCTGTTTTGGTCTTGTTTTAGTCCAGGTTTAGTCCAGGTTTAGTCCTGTTTTAGTCCTGGTTTAGTCGTGGTTTAGTCCTGTTTTAGTCCTGTTTTGGTCCTGTTTTGGTCCTGTTTTAGTCCTGGTTTAGTCCCAGTTTAGTCCTCTTTTAGTCCTGTTTTGGTCCTGTTTTGGTCCTGTTTTAGTCCTGGTTTAGTCCAGGTTTAGTCCAGGTTCAGTCCTGGTTTAGTCCTGTTTTAATCCGGTTTTAGTCCCTGTTCAGTCCTGGTTTAGTCCAGGTTCAGTCCCGGTTTAGTCCTGGTTCAGTCCCGGTTTAGTCCAGGTTCAGTCCCGGTTTAGTCCAGGTTCAGTCCTGGTTTAGTCCGTTATCTGTTTTTATATTTTGGTTTTGGAGACAAATAATGAAGAAAATCATCTTTTTTTTTTTTTCATTTTCTTATTTTTGTTTTTATTTTGAAAAACAAACAAACAAACAAACAAACAAACGACACACAAATTCTTAGTTTTTGTTTTAAGTCGAGTCCGGGATTCGAACCGTCGACCTTCAGCCCGCTGGACAGAGTCTCTCTGAAGCGGACGCCGTCTCAGTGTTGTTCCCGTCGCTCCGCTCATGTCGTCATTTTATTGGCCGCGGCGCTGAACTTTGCCCGGCTCTCGGCCAATCAGGCGTCGGCTGTAAACCTGTCAGCCTGTTCCCGCGCTCTGATTGGTTCACATGAGCTCGGTGTGTTCTGGACTCCGGCTTGTTTTCCTGGAGCCGCAGTCCGAGTCCTGACCTGGTTTTTCTCTCCGCAGAGGGTCAGTGTTTTGGACCCGTTCTAGACCAGGTTCAGTCCAGGTTCAGACCAAGACTAGTCCTCGTTTAGTCCTAGTTTAGTCCTGGTTTAGTCCTGGTTTAGACGGCGCTGGATTCATCTCGGTCCGGTTCAGGTTTAGACTTATCTCAGGCTTGGTCCAAACCTGCTCCAGACCCGGTCCAGACTTGGTTCGGTCCTGGTTTAGTTCTGGTCTGTTGCAGATAAGGAGGAGCTCTTCCAGAATGTGCTGACTCAGGTGGCCGAGCAGTTCTCCAGGTAAGAGACTCGAGTCCTGACCCGGGTTTAGTCCAGACTGGTTCTGGTTTTAGTTCAGGTGTTTGGTCCAAGATGTTTAAGAGAAGAAATCCTGATTTTGCAGTTTTTTTATTGCTTTTTGTTTTTTATCTTAACCCTGGTTTAGTCCTGGTTTAGTCCCAGTTTAGACTTGGTTTAATCCTGGTTTAGTCCTGGTTTAATCCTGGTTTAGTCCCAGTTTAGACTTGGTTTAGTCCTGGTTTAATCCTGGTTTAGTCCCAGTTTAGACTTGGTTTAATCCTGGTTTAATCCTGGTTTAATACTGGTTTAGTCTTGGTTTAGACCTGGTTTAGTTTTGGTGTAGTCCTGGTTTAGTCCTGGTTTAGACCTGGTTTAGTCCTGGTTTTAATCTTGGTTTAGTCCTGGTTTAGTCCTGGTTTAGTCTTGGTTTAGTCCTGGTTTAGTCCTGGTTTAGTCCCGGTTTAGTCCCGGTTTAGTCTTGGTTTAGTCTTGGTTTAGTCTTGGTTTAGACCTGGTTTAGTCTTGGTTTAGACCTGGTTTAGTCCTGGTTTAGTCCTGGTTTAGTCCCGGTTTAGTCCCGGTTTAGTCTTGGTTTAGTCTTGGTTTAGTCTTGGTTTAGACCTGGTTTAGTCCTGGTTTGTCCTTAGTCCGGTTTAGTCCCGGTTTAGTCTTGTTTAGTCTTGGTTTAGTCTTGGTTTAGATCCTTGGTTTAGACCTGGTTTAGTCCTGGTTTAAGTCCTGGTTTAGTCCTGTTTAGTCCCGGTTTAGTCCCGGTTTAGTCTTGGTTTAGTCTTGGTTTAGTCTTGGTTTAGTCTTGGTTTAGACCTGGTTTAGTCCTGGTTTAGACCTGGTTTAGTCCTGGTTTAATCCTTGGTTTAGTCTTGGTTTAGTCTTGGTTTAGTCCCAGTTTAGTCCTGGTTTAGACCTGGTTTAGTCCTGGTTTAGTTCTGATCTTGTCTTTTTTTTTTTAGAGCTTTTAAGATCAACGAGTTGAAGACAGAAGTGACCAATCGTCTGGCCATGCTGGAGAAACGCGTGGAGTGTAAGTCCTCTGCTCACACCTGCACCTGCCCTTGCACCTGCCCCTGCACCTGCCCCTGCACCTGCCCCTGCACCTGCACCTGCACCTGCACCTGCACCTGCCCCTGCACAAAGCTGTATTAAGCCAATTAAGCCCCTCCCTTTATCACAGAACAGATTATGTAATAGATTTCCTCTGTGGAGTTGATATCGTGATCGTATTGAGTCTGACGTATTTCTCTGAGTCTGAAACGTGAGTCGTGAGTCTGAGTCTCGTGACGTGAGTCTCTGAGTCTGAAAGTCGTGAGAGTGAGTCTGAACGTGAGTCTGAGTCTGAACGTGAGTCTGAGTCTGAGTCTGAACGTGAGTCTGAGTCTGAGTCTGACGTGACTGAGTGAGTCGTGAGTCTGAGTCTGAACGTCTGAGTCGTGAGTCTGACTGAGTCTGAGTCTGAGTCTGAGTCTGAACGTGAGTCTGAGTCGTTGAGTCTGAGTCTGAGTCTGAGTCTGATCTGAGTCTGAGTCTGAGTCTGAACGTGAGTCTGAGTCTGAACGTGAGTCTGAGTCTGAGTCTGAGTCTGAGTCTGAGTCTGAGTCTGAGTCTGAGTCTGAACGTGAGTCTGAGTCTGAACGTGAGTCTGAGTCTGAGTCTGAACGTGAGTCTGAGTCTGAACGTGAGTCTGAGTCTGAGTCTGAGTCTGAGTCTGAGTCTGAGTCTGAGTCTGAACGTGAGTCTGAGTCTGAGTCTGACCGTGAGTCTGAGTCTGAAGTCTGAGTCTGAGTCTGAGTCTGAGTCTGACTGAGTCTGACTGAACGTGAGTCTGAGTCTGAGTCTGAACGTGAGTCTGAGTCTGAGTTCGTGACCCCCAGTCAGTGTTGTGGAGTAACAGATTACATGTACCGGAGTGATGTAATCAGAGTACAAACGATGAGTAACTGTATTCAGTTACAGTTACTGTTTCAGTGAGTGGTAATTGGATTACAGTTACTTTGTTGAAATAAATGGATTACACAGAGGGATTTAACTGTTTTCACATTTTGTGCTAAATCCTTTTTTTTTTTTTTTTTTTTTTTTTTTTTTTTTTTTGTAATTCCACTCATTAAACCAGGCTAACCAGGACTAAACCAGGACTAAACCAGGACTAAACCAGGACTAAACCAGGACTAAACCAGGTCTAAACCAGGAACCAGGATAAACCAGGACTAAACCAGGACTAAACCAGGACTAAACCAGGACTAAAACCAGGACTAAACCAGGACTAAACTCAGGACTAAAACCAGGTCTAAACCAGGACTAAACCAGGACTAAACAGGACTAAACCAGGTCTAAAACCAGGACTAAAACCAGGACTAAACCAGGACTAAACCAGGACTAAACCAGGACTAAACCAGGACTAAAACCAGGACTAAACCAGGACCCAGGACTAAACCAGGACTAAACCAGGACTAAAACCAGGACTAAACTAGGACTAAACCAGGACTAAAACCAGGACTAAAACTAAACCAGGTCTAAAAACTAGGTCTAAACCAGGACTAAAACCAGGACTAAACCAGGACTAAACCAGGACTAAAACCAGGACTAAAACCAGGACTAAAACCAGGACTAAACCAGGACTAAACCAGGACTAAAACCAGGACTAAACCAGGACTAAAACCAGGACTAAACCAGGACTAAACCAGGACTAAACCAGGACTAAACCAGGACTAAAACTAAACCAGGACTAAAACCAGGACTAAACCAGGACTAAACCAGGACTAAACCAGGACTAAACCAGGACTAAACAGGACTAAACCAGGACTAAACCAGGACTAAACCAGGACTAAACCTAAACCAGGACTAAAACCAGGACTAAACCAGGACTAAACCAGGTCTAAACCAGGACTAAACCAGGACTAAACCAGGACTAAACCAGGACTAAACCAGGACTAAACCAGGACTAAAACCAGGACTAAAACTAAAACCAGGACTAAACCAGGACTAAACCAGGACTAAACCAGGACTAAAACCAACCAGGACTAAACCAGGACTAAACCAGGACTAAACCAGGTCTAAACCAGGACTAAACCAGGACTAAACTAAAACCAGGTAGGACTAAAACTCAGGACTAAACCAGGACTAAACAGGACTAAACCAGGACTCTAAACCAGGACTAAACCAGGACTAAAAACCAGGACTAAAACCAGGACTAAACCAGGACTAAACCAGGACTAAACCAGGACTAAACCAGGACTAAAACTAAAGGTCAGGACTAAACCAGGACTAAAACTAAACCAGGACTAAACCAGGACTAAACCAGGACTAAAACCAGGACTAAACCAGGACTAAACCAGGACTAAACCAGGACTAAACCAGGACTAAACCAGGACTAAACCAGGACTAAACTAGGTCTAAACTAGGTCTAAACCAGGACTAAACCAAGGACTAAAACCAGGACTAAACCAGGGACTAAACCAGGACTAAACCAGGACTCTAAACAGGTAAACCAGGACTAAACCAGGACTAAATCAGGACTAAAACCAGGACTAAACTAGGACTAAACCAGGACTAAACCAGGACTAAAACCAGGTCTAAACTAGGTCTAAACCAGGACTAAACCAGGACTAAACCAGGACTAAACCAGGACTAAACCAGGACTAAACCAGGACTAATCTTGGATTTAAGAGAGAGAGAACCTCGAGTCCGTGGAGCAGGGTGTCCGCAAAGTGTGATCTTGGTTTAGTCCTGGTTTAGTCCCAGTTTAGACCTGGTTTAGTCCCAGTTTAGACCTGGTTTAGTCCCAGTTTAGACCTGGTTTAGTTTAGTCCTGGTTTAGTCCTGGTTTAGTCCTGGTTAGTCCTGGTTAGTCCTGGTTCAGTCCTGGTTCAGTCAGTCCTGGTTTAGTCCTGGTTCAGTCCTGGTTTAGTCCTGGTTCAGTCCTGGTTAGTCCTGGTTCAGTCCTGGTTCAGTCCTGGTTTAGTCCTGGTTTAGTCCTGGTTTAGTCCTGGTTTCAGTCCTGGTTTCAGTCCTGGTTCAGTCCTGGTTCGTTTAGTCCTGGTTTAGTCCTGGTTCAGTCCTGGTTTAGTCCTGGTTTCAGTCCTGGTTAGTCCTGGTTTCAGTCCTGGTTTAGTCCTGGTTCAGTCCTGGTTCAGTCCTGGTTTCGGTTTAGTCCTGGTTTAGTCCTGGTTCAGTCCTGGTTCAGTCCTGGTTTAGTCCTGGTTTAGTTTCCTGGTTCAGTCCTGGTAGTTTTAGTCCTGGTTCAGTCCTGGTTCAGTCCTGGTTCCAGTCCTGGTTTAGTCCTGGTTTAGTCCTGGTTTAGTCCTGGTTCAGTCCTGGTTTAGTCCTGGTTCAGTCCTGGTTTAGTCCTGGTTTAGTCCTGGTTTAGTCCTGGTTAGTCCTGGTTTAGTCCTGGTTTAGTCCTGGTTCAGTCCTGGTTCAGTCCGTGCCGTGTTTCTTCTGCTAAATCCTGTGAAGTTTTGTCAGTCGAGTCGCGTCTGTGAATTCGTGTTCGTTCTGATTGTTTTTTGAAGTCGTAACTTTTCACTTCATTTTCTGGTGGACGCTTCAGTCAGAATGATTTGAATCTGTGTGTGATTCATCACGGACACGAGCGGGAAACAGGTGGAATGTTAACGGGTTTAACTTTGATATAATCTCGGGTTAACGGGCGGGTGCAGGACTCGGGCACAAACACATGAACAAGAAGCAAGTACAAAATGCGACGTCTGAAAACAACAAGAATGCTGACGCGGCAGGAGCATTTCTGACGCTCTGGTGTGAACTGAAACTTTTAAATTTACACTCCTGCAGCTCCTGGTGTGAAGTCGGGGTGGGACAGTTCCCGTGGAAACCGGTCGACTCATGTCCCACTGTTGTGTCCCACTTCAGCTAAAACACCAGATCAAACCCGACAGGACATGAGTTTTACGTTTGTCTCTGGTCCCTCAGCTCGTCCCCCTGGACCTCAGACTCAGACACGTCCCCAAAATCAACAAGCAAATTTGTTTAGACTTTTTAAAAAACATGTTTAAGTTTATTTTGCTTGGGAAAAGGACCCCAGAGCACCTGCCCCACCTGTCCCCGCCCACCTGTCCCTCCCTGCCCACCTGTCCCCGCCCTCCTGTCTTCCCCCTCCTGTCTCCGCCCTCTTGTCCCCATGTACCTGTCCCCACTCACCTTGTCTGTTGTCCACTTGTGTCCGCCTACTTGTCCCCACCCACCTGTCCCCGCCCACCTGTCCTCACCCACCTGTCCCCACCCACCTGTCCCCCCTGCCCACCTGTCCTCACCCACCTGTCCCCACCCATCTGTCCCCATCCACCTGTCCCACTCACCTGTCCCCACCCACTGTCCCCCACCCATCTGTCCCGGGTCACCTGTTCCCACCTACCTGTTCTCACCCACCTGTCCCCACCCTCCTGTCCCCACCCTCCTGTCCCCACCCACCTGTCCCCACCCACCTGTCCCCCACCTGTCCCCCCCACCTGTCCCCACCCACCTGTCCACACCCTCCTGTCCCCATCCACCTGTCCCCACCCACCTGTCCCCATCCACCTGTCCCCACTCACCTGTCCCCACCCACCTGTCCCCACCCATCTGTCCCCACCCCACCTGTCCCACCACCCTGCCTGTCCCCCCCACCTGTCCCCACCTGTCCCCACCCACCTGTCCCCACCCACCTGTCCCCTCCACCCACCTGTCCCCACCTGCAGATTTCTCTGTAGAAATGGACATTTCCTCCAGATTTCTGTCTCATGTGAAAACCAAAACCTCTAGACTTTCCTCCCTGAGCTGCAGACGCTGCACTAGCGCTGACTCAGGTTCTGGACATTCAGACCAGAGCGACACATTTCCAAACCCACGTTCGAGACGAGACGGAGACGAGCGAAAAGCGAGACGATAGTTTCAGGTGTTATCAGTTCAATCTCTGTAGGTCACAGGGGAGAGTTTTTCCGCAAACTCTCGCCAACTCCGACCGTCCCTTTGAGCCGCGAGGAGGAAGAGGAGGACGGGTGAGGAGGAGGAGAGGCTGAGGGGCTGAGGGGCTGAGGGGCTGAGGGTCATGCTGCTGCGGGGGGGGCGGGGGGCGTGGGGGGGGGGGGAGGCGCGGGCACAAAGCTCACGCCGCAAACACGCCACAGAGCTGTTTATGTGGCGGACGGCGGCGGCGATTGGCCCAGAGGAAAGCTGACGGAGCAGATAGTGACGGAGGCGATAAGGAACAAAGGAAAAGGACTATCTGTCCAGTAAAAGTACACACAATACACACACACACACACACGGCGGCCCGAGTACTGCGCGTGAACTCTGACACAATATCACCGCGGATCAGGATCTGCAGGAGTCACAGTCGTGTCGATTAAAAAGTCGATTTTACGTTGTTTTTCTGATCTGATCTAAACGAACAAAACAGACCTGGACTTTTGTGTTTTGTTTCATTCACACGTTTAATGCACAAACCTGCAGGTTCCACACTCTGTTCCACCTTGTGATGTCATGTGGTGATACAAGAAGTGCTCCGCTGTGTTTTTAAACTCCACACACCGTCACTAGAATCATCTGGATCATTTCAGTCCTGGAATTTCTGTAAAAGGGGAAAGGAGATGTTCACTTGAAAATCACCGCTTTGTGACATCACGAGGTGGAACAGAGTGTTTTGAGCGTTTTGGAGGTAAACAAACTAATAATATAGAGTCTGTTTTTGAGGAGTGAACGTTAGAACACGACTTACAGCTCAGAGTCAGTTTTGTGTGATACAAATGTTTAAACAGGTTAAAATTATTTCACTGAAAACTATTTCTCTGTTTGGACAAGGACAGAGACGTGACAAACACAGAGGGAATTCTGTAACTGTTGCCTGGCAACCATCACGTTAAAGGCCTATACCAGGGGACATCAAACTAAGGCCCGCGGGCCGACTCCGGTCCTAAACACTCCTTTGACCGGCACCCAGCCCCTCTGCCCCCCCCCCACCCCGTCCACCCCCCACATGAACTGGCCTCATGAGACAATCCTCAAAAGTGTCAAGGCCTATTTTATTTATTTTTTTGAATACTTTTTTGGCAAATTTTAATGTCTTCATCTTGTAATTTTTTATTTTGTTGATTAAAAAATGATATTTATATGAAGTATTTATATTTATATTGTAGTACAGAGTACTGCAGTGCAGAGTTTTCTAGTGCAGTTAAGGACAACACAGTGTCTCGTGTTACAGTCGGACATGTTGACAGAGTGGGTGGAGTTTTCAGTGTTTGTGCAGTTTGTTTGATGTAAACAAAGTGTGGAGGTTTTCAAAGAAAATCATCTGCGTCGTCACTACTAAACCTGCCTCAGAGAGTGTGCGAGTTTAAGAGGGCGAACCAGAGAAAATAAGATTCAGCGAGTGAAAGACTGACAGCTCAACGGCATCTATTCCTTCATCGACCTCGACCCCGACCTCGGCCCCGTCACAGTCAGGAGCCAAAAAGTGGCCCCAGAGTAAAAAGTTTGGTGACGCCTAAACTAAACTCGAAACTCTTTTCTTTCTGTGTTTTTGAGTAAAAGTTTGTTTCCTCAGTGCAGATGTTTGGTATAAGACGCTCTTGAGGTCAGAATAAATCCACCGTGTCCTGGGGTCGTATTAGAAAGCATTTTATTGTCCGATAATCAGGAAATGCACGTTAGCCTGCTAGTTGTTGTCAGATTTAAACTCGCTTCTAAACGTAACACGGTGAATCATTAGGATCAGAATGTAAAATGAAAGAGAGAAGGAGTAACTTTGAACTACTGTCTACTCCTGCCGCCCCTGTCTGCTCCTGTCTGCTCCTGTCGCTGTCTGCTCCTGTCTGCTCCTGTCCGCTCCTGTCCGCCCCTGTCTACTCTGCGCCCCTGTCTGCTCCTGTCTGCTCCTGCCGCCCTGTCTGCTCCTGTCGCTCCTGTCCGCCCTGTCTGCTCCTGTCTGCTCCTGTCTGCTCCTGTCCGCCCCTGTCTGCTCCTCTTTAAATGTAAATATAGCACGGTGCAGTTGAACATTGATCTGCTGCGGTTGTGAAGTAGCCGCCCTGTAACCAGAAGTCGCTCAGATAAGACTCCATAAAAGCTCTCCATAAAGACTAAAAAAAATACACCTGAAAAGGACCTGCAGGAGCAGAGAAAAAAGAACCTGCAGGAGAGAAAAAAAAAGGAAAAAAGGAGAGAAAAAAGGAACCTGGAACCTGCAGGGAAAAAAGGAACCTGCAGGAGAAAAAAGAACCTAAGGAACCTGCAGGAGAAAAAAGGAACCTGCAAAAAAGGAACCTGCGGAGAAAAAGGAACCTGCAGGAGGAAAGAAAAGAACCTGCAGGAGGAAAAAGGAACCTGCAGGAGAAAAAAGGAACCTGCAGGAGAAAAAAAGAACCTGCAGGAGAAAAAAGGAGGAAAAAAGGAACCTGCAGGAGGAAAAAAAAGAACCTGCAGGAGAAAAAAGGAACCTGCAGGAGAAAAAAGGAACCTGCAGGAGAAAAAAGGAACCTGCAGGAACCTGCAGGAGAAAAAAGGAACCTGCAGGAGGAAAAAAGGAACGTGTTGGAGAAAAGAAAAAGGGACGTGCTGGAGAAAACTGAGGAACTGCTTTGTCTGGAATGTTCCACAGTGCGGCATTAAACCTTTCTATCTTTATGGAGACCACCGCAAACAGATCGACTATAGACACATGATTTATTTAAAATGTTGTTATTATTTTATATTCTGTTTGTTCTGGATTCAATATTTAAGCAAAACTATTATTAAACATTTATTTGAATAAGAAAAGGTTTAACATTACATATTTCAAAAGAAGAGAAAACAAACAGATGCTGTTGAAATGTTTCAATAAATATTTAGTTTGTTTTTAATTTCAGCCCAATTACTAAACTTAAGAAACTATTTAAAATTCTGTAAATTCTAAAACTTTTTAGCTCTGACTTAGTCCCAGAATCCATGTTTAGGCCGGTTTTAGGGTTAGGGTCCTGGTTTTAGTCCTGGTATTTGGTCCAAGATGTGAGAAGAGATCCTGGTTTAGTCCTGGTTTAGTCCTGGTTTAGTCCTGATCTTGTTTTTCATTTTGGCGTCTGTGAGTTTGAGTTTGATTCTCCTGATGTTTATAGTTTAATAATACACACATAATCACATACTTTACACATTTTAGTACACACACAGTACATTAAACACACATTACATATTATTTTTTAATTACTTAATTCAGTAGTAGTAGTAGTATCACTTAGTAGTACATCATTTTCAGTAGTAGTTTTTTTTTCTTTGTCTTATTTTTGGTTTTATTTTGAAAAACGAATGAACAAATGACACACAGACTGATGTTGAACCTTTAAACAGTTGTGATGTTTTTTACTGTTTGCTCCACTTTAATCTAAGTTCCCTCAACTCAAATGTGACATAAACGAGGACAGATTTCACGTTGAAAGTCGCTGAAGCTCATTTGAAGCTGATTGTGCTTCTGGTTTTGGCTCTGAGACTCGGTCCGGGTCTATGTTTGGACCCGGCTGGTCTTTTCGGTGACGGTGTAATTAGTTAGTCGGGGCTTTAGTCCAGTGAAAGGTTGCCTCCCTCTTGGCTCCACTCAGCTGCCTTTAAGCGCGTAACCGTGGCGACAGGAGCGAGGGGTCACCATGGAGACCGGAGTGATGCAAGGAGGCGCGTTTGTGTGGGCAGAGGGTCGCCATGGCAACCAGGTATCCAGGCACTCAGCATCCGAGGTCCCTTTAACGGGCGGCCGACCCACGACGGCGACGAGCTCCTCCGCCGAGTCAGACGCTCGAGCGGCACAGGCGGCTCAGCGCTCGCCCCCTAACCACGGGGTTTAGACTCCAAATAACAGCCTCTCCTGTGTTTCTCATTATGAACAGTTGTACGGTTGTAGGGAGTATTATCTGCCACATAAGTGTGAGCTGTTGTACAGTTGTAGGGAGTATTATCTGTTCCATAAGTGTACCATTGTAGGGAGTATTATCTGTGACATAAGGGTGAGTTGTACAGTTGTAGGGAGTATTATCTGCTACATAAGGGTGAGTTGTATAGTTGTAGGGAGTATTATCTGCTACATAAGTGTATATTTGTAAGGGAGTATTATCTGTTACATAAGGGCGAGTTGTACAGTTGTAGGGAGTATTATCTGAGTTGTTGTACAGTTGTAGGGAGTATTATCTGTTACATAAGGCAGAGTTGTACAGTTGTAGGGAGTATTATCTGTTACATAAGGCAGAGTTGTACAGTTGTAGGGAGTATTATCTGTTACATAAGGCAGAGTTGTACAGTTGTAGGGAGTATTATCTGCTACATAAGTGTATATTTGTAGGGAGTATTATCTGTTACATAAGGGTGAGTTGTTGTTTACAGTTGTAGGGAGTATTATCTGAGTTGTTTTACAGTTGTAGGGAGTATTATCTGAGTTGTTTTACAGTTGTAGGGAGTATTATCTGAGTTGTTGTACAATTGTAGGGAGTATTATCTGTGACATGAGGGCAAGTTGTTGTAGAAAAATACAGAAAGTTTACAAAACCGACTTCCTCTGCTTATGTCATCGACAGAAAACTCCGCCCAGTTTTCAGTCGGACAGTTTGATAACACGAGGAAGGAACTTTTTCTGACACTTTGAACCGTTACTTAACTTAAATAAAGAGTTTTATTAGATATTCTGGCCCGTGTTTATATAAGTTTATATAAGTTAGGTAACAAACTTATTACATCACGCCCAGTTTAATGCCCCGGCCCCGGCGCCGTCTCTTATCGTACTGATTTTTGTAGCTCCGCTGGTTTTTTCTTTGTAAAAAAAAAAAGGACTTGACACTCCGTCCTGACGATCATGTGTATTTATAATATTTATTCTCAGTCATTTTCAACTCCATAAACACATCGAAACACCGTGAAAACTAAAATAAAGACGGACACAGAAAAAGGCTTAAGCTTTACATAAAAACCTTTAAATAAATGCACTGAAATTGAATTAAAAACAGTATTTACCGTGTTCGTCTGCACATCACCAGCAGGAGTTTAGTCGCTTTTCTTTAATTTTGACGTCTTTTTCTTTACACTTTTTTCTGTGTTTCTCTCTGTCGTCTTTTTCTCTCTTTTGCGGCTACTATTTTTCTCTGGGGCAAAAGGTAAAAAGTCACAGAACATTTTCCAAATAAAATATGACAATTAATAACTGTGGTGTTCTGACACGTCTTAAATATTTGAACAAATAAATAATGATTTTCTGACTTATGACCATGAAAACAAATATACTGACTTTATCATCAGCTACAGTTTTAGACTCCAGTCCGACCTGCGCGCTCACTCAGGTCAGCAGGTCGTTTGTTTGTGGTCGATCGCTCTTTACACAGGCTATTCAGGTTTTTAAATCAGCTCTTGAAAACTCACCTCTTCACTTTTAGTTTCACTGTGATTAATGTCGACTTTTCAGTATCTGGTGTCTTCTGCTTTTTCTAATCTCTAATTCTAATCATGTGTCGCAGGTTAATACAAACTTTTTAAAACCAACATGTCGAGGCTCAGATCAGCAGCAGGTACAGAGAGAGGAGCCACAGTATTATAATGTAAGTCAACGGGAGCCAGAGTCAAAAGGAGTCAGAGCCACATGAGAACTTCTCATTTGGAACGCGGCGGTTAGTGCGTCTGTCCATTTATACAAACACTAAACAGTCCGTGCTTTTGTAATTATTGTTGTGTACTGCACTTTGGCCAAGTGTGCTGTTTTTAAAGTGCATTAGAAATAAAGTTGGATTGGAACTAGGGTAACGCTGGGAAACGCTTATGGAATGAGCAGAAGAATCCACAAGAACCGTGTTATAGTTGTTTCACCGTTGACTCTCTCAGAGTTGTACTTGGAGTTATTTGTGTGTGTTTGATCTTTAATCAGTTTCAACTCCTCAACCCTCCACTGTGACGTCTACGCTGTGACATACACACTAGGGATGGGCATGATTAGTCGATTAATCGATAATTGATCATTAAGAATTTCATCGATTACGTTCATTTTAATCGACAAACCGAATGTAGGTGTGTATCGTGATCAAACAGGTGTACATGTGTCTCTGCATCAGAAGGAGCGAGACACAAACAGTGGGTCAGTCTGTAACGAACCGAAGCACAAATGTGGATTTAACCAGGATTTGGACAAGAAATTCCACACTTTCCGTTGCGTTGGGACAAGTGTGAGTCCATGTGCACAGTGGATAAAGCAGCACATATGTTTCTGTGTCCAGTGGGAAAAAGTTTTTCCAGGTGAGAGTCGCTCAATGTGGATGACGAGGCCCCGCCCCCCTCCCCCCGTACGCTGTCCTGGTTTTGACAAACACAAATCTGGTCACACTGACCTGTATTCACCTGAGTCATGTCTTTTAATCCAACACAAGTTGAACCACATCAGCGACACAAGAGCTGGAGTTTTATCTTCACTTAGTTTATGTAAATTAGTGATGTGGTTTTAAGTTTTGTTTCTGTGAGATTTGAACAAAACTGAATTAAACACATTATAATGTCAAACAGCTGATGTGGATCTAGAGTCGTTATGTTTATATGTCGTAAAGTTGAATTTATTTATGCAGATTAGTGCAGATAGTAATAATAATGATGATCATTTTAATATAAAAACATTAATGATTAATCGATAATCGATCGTTAATTCTTCATGTTCTTCATGGTGACACTTGTAGGTTTGGGCAATGTGGCGTCGTTGTTTTGGTCCAAATGTAAAAATGTTCTGCTCTCGTGTGATGTACAGCAGGAGGACGGACCACAGACTGGTTTAGTCCTGGTTTAGTCCTGGTTTAGTCCTGGTTAGTCCTGGTTTAGTCCTGGTTTAGTCCTGGTTTAAATAATTAACTGTATAACGCCTTTCAAGATCCCCAAAGCACTTTACAGTTCATTATTCATTCACTCCACCTCGGTGGTGGTGAGGTACTGCTGCAGCCACAACTGCCCTGAGGCAGACTGATGGAAGTGAGGCTGTCAATCTGCACCATTGGCCCCTCCCACCAACACTCTCACACTTTCATACAGACAATGTGGGTGAAGTGTCTTGCCCAGTGTCTCCATCCAAGTCCAGTCCAGACTCGGTCCTGCTGAGCGTCTCAGATGTGACAGGATCAGACTGACCACGTCCTGGTTTGGTCCATGTGGTGTTTTGTTTTGACTCCACAGTTTTTTAACGCTGAAGTCGTCGCACTTGTTAAGTTTTATGAAGTCGTTTAAGATCAATATTGTGATTATAAAATGTCACAATTAGAACAGAACGATCCACAGAGGTCAAAGGTCAAAGGTCAAAGGTCAGACTCACACAGACACTAAAAGTCTGATTTATGTTTTAGTGAAATGAATCAAACATGTGACATTTCCACTTCAGACACTAAGACAGTGTGTTCTGTTTGACTGCACCTGTCCTCTCACCTGTCTCACCTGTCCTCTCACCTGTCTCACCTGTCTGTCACCTGTCTCACACCTGCGTCTCACACCTGTGTCTCACCTGTCTCACACCTGTCTCACCTGTCTCACTCTTGTCTCTCACCTGTCTTACACTTGTCTGTCACCTGTCTCACCTGTCTCTCACCTGTCTCTCACCTGTCTCACCCATCTGTCACCTCTCTCTCACCTGTCTCACATGTCCTCTCACCTGTCTCACCTCTCTCACCTGTCTCACATGTCCTCTCACCTGTCTCACCTGTCTCTCACCTGTCTCACCTGTCTCTCACCTGTCTCACCTGTCTAACTCTTGTATGTCACCTGTCTCACTCCTGTCTCACCTGTCTCTCTCTCTCTCTCTCTCTCTCTTGTCTCTCACCTGTCTCTCACCTGTCTTTCACCTGTCTCTCACCTGTCTCTCACCTGTTTCACCTGTCTGTCACCTGTCTCGCCTGTCCCTGTCTCTGTCACCTGTCTCACCTGTCTCACTCTTGTCTCTCACCTGTCTCACACTTGTCTGTCACCTGTCTCACCTGTCTCTCACCTGTCTCACACTTGTCTGTCACCTGTCTCTCACCTGTCTCACCTGTCTCTCACCTGTTTCTCACCTGTCTCTCACCTGTCTCTCACCTGTCTCTCACCTGACTCACCTATGTCACCTGTCTCTCACCTGTCTCACCTGTCTAACTCTTGTATGTCACCTGTCTCTCACCTGTCTCACCTGTCTAACTCTTGTATGTCACCTGTCTCACTCCTGTCTCACCTGTCTCTCACCTGTCTCACCTATGTCACCTGTCTCTCACCTGTCTCACCTATGTCACCTGTCTCTCACCTGTCTCTCACCTGTCTCTCACCTGTCTCACCTGTCTCACCCTTGTCTCTCACCTGTCTCACCTGTCTCACCTGTCTCACCTGTCTCACCTGTCTCACCTGTCTCACCTGTCTCTCACCTGTCTCACCTATGTCACCTGTCTCTCACCTGTCTCACCTGTCTAACTCTTGTATGTCACCTGTCTCACTCCTGTCTCACCTGTCTCTCACCTGTCTCACCTCACCTGTCTCTCACCTGTCTCACCTGTCTCACCTGTCTCACCTGTCTCACCTGTCTCTCACCTGTCTCACCTGTCTCTCTGTCTCAGTGGAGGGGATGAAGGTGGTGGAGATCGAGAAGTGCAGAAATGACATAAAGAAGCTTCGTGAGGAGATGGCGTCGCGGAGCACCAGGTCAGATGAAGATGAAGATGAAGGTCCACTTTGTCTTCTGTGTGTGTGGACTTTGTCTTGACGTGTGTCCGTGTCTCTCGCAGTAACTTCCTGGAGGACAATAAGAAGCTGACCCCGCGCAGAGACGTGCCTTCATATCCAAAGGTACGAGAGGAACCCAGAACACGGACTGAACCAGGACTGAACCAGGACTGAACCAGGACTGAACCAGGACTGAACCAGGACTGAACCAGGACTGAACCAGGACTGAACCAAGACTGAACCAGGACTGAACCAGGTGTAAAGTAGCAGACGTGCAGATGTGGATATCAGAGGAGGCTTCAGTGGGTTCCTCTAAGGTTCTCTCTGGTTCTCCTGCAGTACCATCTGTCCAAGGAGACCGTGGAGGCCCTGAGGCTGCCCACGTTCGACGCCTGGCAGTGGGAGCCCAACGAGGTGAGAGTCCGAACATCTGAACATCTGCATCTGAACATTTGAACATTTGAACATCAGGCGGACTCTCCCCAGAAAAGCTCCACGTTGTACCTTTAAAACAGACTGCAGGTTGTGTGTAGAAGTTGTGGATTGAACCTGATGCTCATTCTCTCTCTCCACAGATGCTGACCTGTCTGGAGCACATGTACCACGACCTGGGTCTGGTCAAGGACTTCAACATGAACCCCATCACCCTCAAGCGCTGGCTGGTGAGAACTCCACACATCCTGGTTTCTCCTGGTTCCTCCTGGTTTCTCCTGATTCCTCCTGATTCCTCTTAGTCCCCCCTGGTTCCTCTAGGTTCCTCTTGGTTCCCCTAGGTTTCTCTGATTTCTTCTGCTTCCTCCTGGTTCCCCTAGGTTTCTCCTGATTCCTTCTGGTTCCTCCTGGTTCCTCTAGATTCCTCTTGGTTCCTAGGTTTCTACTGATTTCTTCTGCTTCCTCCTGGTTCCCCTAGGTTTCTCCTGATTTATTCTGGTTCCTCCTGGTTCCTCTAGGTTTCTCCTGATTCCTTCTGGTTCCTCTTAGTTCCTCTAGGTTCTTCCTGGTTCCTCTGGGTTCCTCCTGGTTCCTCTAGATTCCCCCTGGTTCCTCTAGGTTTTTCCTGGTTCCTCTTGGTTCCTGTGTGTTCCTATTGGTTCCTCTAGGTTCCTTCTGGTTCCTCTAGGTTCTCCCTGGTTCCTCCTGTTTTTTTCTGGTTCCTTCTGGTTCTTCCTGGTTCCTATTTTTTTATTCCCAATCAACCCGAACCAGGGACGTTCCAGTTTTTTTTTTTTTTTTTTGAAGATCTGGTCTCTCTGTGTGCAGTTGTGTATCCATGACAACTACAGGAACAATCCCTTCCACAACTTCAGGCACTGCTTCTGCGTCACACAGATGATGTACAGCATGATCTGCCTGTGCAACCTGCAGGTAACACGGACCAAACCAGACCAAACCAGACCAAACTGGACCAAACCGGACCAAACCAGACCAACCCTAACCTAACTAGACTAAACCTGACCACACAGGACCGAACAGGACTGAACCAGAACAAACAGGACCAAAAGGGACCAACCCGAACCAAACAGGACCAAACCTGAGTTAACTAGACTAAACCACACCTAACCAGACCAGACCAACCCAGACCAAACCGGACTAACCGGACCAAACCAGACCTAACCAGACCAAACTAGACCAAACCCGACCTAAGCTAACCAAACCAGATAAAACTGGACCAAACCGGAGCAAATCTGACCTAACTAGACCAAACCAGACCAAACTGGACCTAACCAAACCTAACCAGACAAAACCGGACTGGACCAAAGCAGATCAAACCGGATCGAACCAGACTAAACCAGATCTAACTTAAACCTAACCAGACCTAACCCAGGCCAAGCTGGACTAAACCAGATCTAACCAGACCTAAACAGACTAAACTGAACCTAATCAGACCCAAACTGGACGAAAGACAGACTGAACCAGGACTAAATTAGAACTAAACCAGGACTAAATTAGAACTAAACCAGGACTAAATCAGGACTGAACCAGGTCTAAAGCAGGTGTGTTTTGCAGGAGAAGTTCACGCAGGTGGACATTCTGATCCTGATGACGGCCGCTGTGTGTCACGACCTGGATCACCCCGGATTCAACAACACGTACGACCTCTGACCTCTGACCTGCCCCTAGCCCCTCCCACTGCATGAAGCACTGACCAATCACAAAGCCCGACTTAAACACGTGACGCTAAACCAACTTTTACTCCCTTTAACTTCTAATGTTTGTTTCATTGGCTGAGTCCTCAAAAGTCTGTCTGTGTGTGTTGTGTGTGTGTGTGTGTGTGTGTGTCGTGTGTGTGTGTGTGTGTGTGTGTGTCTGTGTGTGTGTGTGTCGTGTGTGTGTGTCTGTGTGTGTTTGTGTGTGTGTGTGTGTTGTGCGTCTGTGTCTGTGTGTGTGTGTGTGTGTGTGTGTGTGTGTGTGTGTGTGTGTGTGTGTGTGTGTGTGTCTGTGTGTGTGTGTGTGTGTGTGTGTGTGTGTCTGTGTGTGTGTGTGTGTGTGTGTGTGTGTGTGTGTCTGTGTGTGTGTGTGTGTGTGTGTGTGTGTGTGTGTGTGTGTGTGTGTGTGTGTGTGTTTGTGTGCAGGTATCAGATAAACGCTCGCACTGAACTTGCCGTTCGTTATAACGACATTTCTCCTCTGGAGAATCATCACTGCGCCGTCGCCTTCCAGATTTTCTCTCAGCCCGACTGCAACATCTTCTCCAGCTTCGACCCCGAGGCCTTCAAGCAGATCCGACAGGTGCAGGACAGGAGCACACACATGACAGGAGCACACACATGACAGGAGCACACACGACAGGAGCACACACATGACAGGAGCACACACGACAGGAGCACACACGACAGGAGCACACACGACAGGAGCACACACACAGGAGTACACAGGACAGGAGCACACACATGACAGGAGCACACACATGACAGGAGACACACACGACAGGAGCACACAGCAGCACACACGACAGGAGCACACACGACAGGAGCACACACGACAGGAGCACACACGACAGGAGACAGGAGCACACAGACCATAGAAGTAGACAGAACTACAGTAGTATACTAGACTACAGGAGTACACAGAACTATAGGAGTACAGTAGTACTGCTGTAGTACTACAGTAGTACTACAGCAGTACTACAGTAGTACTACAGTAGTCCAGAGCGTGGTCTTGAGTGTGTGTTTTTTGCAGGGGACCATCACACTGATCCTGGCCACAGACATGGCTCGTCACGGAGAAATCCTGGACTCCTTCAAACAGAAAGTCGACAGCTTTGATTATTCAGACGAAGAGCACGTCACCTGTGTGAGTGTCCTACAGAGGACGCTGTGTGTGTGTCCTACAGAGGACGCTGTGTGTGTGTCCTACAGAGGGCGCTGTGTGAGTGTCCTACTGAGGGCACAGTATGAGTGTCCTACAGAGGGCACTATGTGAGTGTCCTACAGAGGACGCGGTGTGAGTGTGTCCTACAGAGGGCGCTGTGTGAGTGTGTCCTACAGAGAACACTGTGTGAGTGTCCTACAGAGGGAGCTGTGTGAGTGTCCTACAGAGGGCGCTGTGTGAGTGTCCTACAGAGGACGCTGTGTGTGAGTGTCCTACAGAGAACACTGTGTGAGTGTCCTACAGAGGGCACAGTGTGAGTGTCCTACAGTGTGTGAGTGTCCTACAGAGGGCGCTGTGTGAGTGTCCTACAGAGGACGCTGTGTGAGTGTCCTACAGAGGACGCTGTGCGAGTGTGTCCTACAGAGAACACTGTGTGAGTGTCCTACAGAGGGCGCTGTGTGAGTGTCCTACAGAGGGCGCTGTGTGTGTGTCCTACAGAGAACACTGTGTGAGTGTCCTACAAAGGGCACTGTGTGAGTGTGTCCTACAGAGGGCACTGTGTGAGTGTCCTACAGAGGACGCTGTGTGAGTGTGTCCTACAGAGGGCGCTGTGTGAGTGTGTCCTACAGAGGGCGCTGTGTGAGTGTCCTACAGAGGGCACTGTGTGAGTGTCCTACAGCGGGCGCTGTGTGAGTGTGTCCTACAGAGGGCGCTGTGTGAGTGTCCTACAGAGAACACTGTGTGAGTGTCCTACAGAGGATGCTGTGTGTGTCCTACAGAGAACACTGTGTGAGTGTCCTACAGAGAACACTGTGTGAGTGTCCTACAGAGGACGCTGTGTGTGTGTCCTACAGAGAACACTGTGTGAGTGTCCTACAGAGGACGCTGTGTGTGTGTCCTACAGAGAACACTGTGTGAGTGTCCTACAGAGAACACTGTGTGAGTGTCCTACAGAGGACGCTGTGTGTGTGTCCTACAGAGAGCGCTGTGTGTGTCCTACAGAGGACGCTGCGTGTGTATCCTACTAATGTGTTTCATCAGATTTAGATTTTTAAATCCTGCAGAATTTCTCATTTTGGTTTTTTTAACTCTTAAAATAAAAATGTCACCTTTTAAATATTCAGTACAAATATTTTCAAGCCTCAAATTCAACAGTCTTGGTTCTTTCCTGGAATTTTTTTTCACTGTGAATTTTGACTGTTGAATTTGAGATCTTGTAAATATTTGTGCTGAATATTTAAAAGGTGACATTTTTATTTTGAATTTTAAACACTTTTAAAAATTATGCTTAAAATTTAAGCAACTCATGTTTTGAACCATGACTAAACCAGGACTAAACCAGGACTGAATCAAGACTGAACCAGGACTGAACCAGGACTAAAACAGAACTAAATCAGGACTAAACCAAGACTGGACAAGGACTGAACCAGGACTAAAGGTTTAAACAGTTTGTAATTAATATTTTTCATCATTTTCAACAAAACTAGAACAAAAATCGTAAAACTTCTTGGATCCTTCAGTACAAAATGTTCCAGGTGAACTTTGTTTGTTCCGGTGGAGTTTCCGGTGAGACGTGTCCTCGTGCCAAACCCGCCTCCTCTTTGTTTTTATTTCTTTACGGTGCGTCGTGTCTGAGGACTTTTATGGAAATCAAATCTTTTTTTATGATTTTATGGTTTTAGTGTGGACATAAACGAGAGCGCGTTTGTCTCTGCAGCTCAAGATGGTTCTGATCAAATGCTGCGACATTTCCAACGAGGTCCGGCCCATGGAGGTCGCAGAACCCTGGGTCGACTGTCTGCTCGAGGAGTACTTCATGCAGGTACTGGACCGGGACTAAACCAGGACTGGACCAGGACTAAACCAGGACTGGACCAGGACTAAACCAGGACTAAACCAGGACAAAACCAGGACAAAACCAGGACAAAACCAGGACTGAACCAGGACAAAACCAGGACTGAACCAGGACTGAATGAGGACTGAACCAGGTCTGGACCAGGACTGGACCAGGACTGGATCAAGACTGAACCAGGACTGGACCAGGACTGGACCAGGACTAAACCAGGACTGAACCAGGATTGAACCAAGACAGGACCAGGACTGAACCGAGACTGAACCAGGACTAAATGAGGCCAAAACTAGGACTGGACCAGGACTGGACTAGGACTAAACCAGTTCTGGACCAGGACTAAACTACATCTAAACCAGGTCTAAACCAGGACAAAACCAGGACTGAACCAGGATTAAATCAGGACTGAACAAGGACTGAAAAAGCATTAAACCAGGATTAAACGAGGCCAAAACTAAGACTGGACCACGACTGGACTAGGACTAAACCAGGGTTAAACCAGGTCTAAACCAGGTCTAAACCAGGTCTAAAGCCGGTCTTGTATGTGCAGAGTGATCGGGAGAAGACGGAGGGTTTACCTGTGGCTCCGTTCATGGATCGAGACAAAGTGACGAAGCCGACGGCTCAGATCGGATTCATCAAGTTTGTCCTGATCCCCATGTTCGAGACCGTCATGAAGGTACACGCCCCAAAACCCACGACCCACGACCCACGACCCACGACCCAAAACCCACGACCCGCGACCCAAAACCCACGACCCGCGACCCAAAACCCACGACCCACGCCCCAAAAACCCACGACCCGCGACGACCCAAAACCCACGACCCACGACCCAAAAAAACCCACGACCCACGACCCAAAACCCACGACCCAAAACCCACGACCCACGACCCAAAACCCACGACCCAAAACCCACGACCCAAAACCCACGACCCAAAACCCACGACACACAGCAGCAGCAGCAGGAGGAGGAGGAGGAGGAGTAGTAGCAGTAGTAGTAGTAGTAGTAGTAGTAGTAGTAGCAGTAGCAGCAGTAGCAGTAGTAGCAGTAGTAGCAGTAGTAGTAGTAGTAGTAGTAGTAGTAGTAGTAGTAGTAGTAGTAGTAGTAGTAGTAGTAGCTAGTAGTAGTAGTAGTAGTAGTAGTAGTAGCAGTAGCAGTAGCAGTAGTAGCAGTAGCAGTAGCAGTAGTAGTAGCAGTAGTAGTAGTAGTAGTAGTAGTAGTAGTAGTAGTAGTAGTAGTAGCAGTAGCAGTAGCAGTAGTAGTAGTAGTAGTAGTAGTAGTAGTAGTAGTAGCAGTAGCAGTAGCAGTAGCAGTAGCAGTAGTAGCAGTAGTAGCAGTAGTAGCAGTAGCAGTAGTAGTAGTAGCAGTAGTAGTAGCAGTAGTAGTAGCAGTAGCAGCAGTAGTAGCAGTAGCAGTAGTAGCAGTAGTAGCAGTAGCAGTAGCAGCAGTAGTAGTAGTAGCAGTAGTAGCAGTAGCAGTAGCAGTAGTAGTAGTAGTAGTAGTAGTAGTAGTAGTAGCAGTAGCAGTAGCAGTAGTAGCAGTAGTAGCAGTAGTAGCAGTAGCAGTAGTAGCAGTAGCAGTAGCAGTAGCAGTAGCAGTAGCAGTAGTAGCAGTAGTAGCAGTAGTAGCAGTAGCAGCAGTAGCAGTAGTAGCAGTAGTAGTAGCAGTAGTAGCAGTAGCAGTAGCAGTAGTAGCAGCAGTAGTAGTAGTAGCAGTAGTAGTAGCAGTAGTAGTAGTAGCAGTAGTAGTAGTAGTAGTAGTAGTAGTAGTAGTAGTAGTAGTAGCAGTAGTAGTAGTAGCTAGTAGTAGTAGCAGTAGTAGTAGTAGTAGTAGTAGTAGTAGTAGTAGCAGTAGCAGTAGTAGTAGTAGTAGTAGTAGTATTTTACAGGTCACATTCTGAGTATCTGTGGTGTTTCAGTTGTTTCCTCAGATCGAGGAGGCGATGGTTCAGCCGCTGCGAGAGTCCAGAGATCGATACGAAGAACTGAAACAGATCGACGACGCCATGAACGAGGTCAGACCACAGTACTGCACAAATACTACACAAATACTACAGTAGTACTGCACAAATACTACACAAATACTACAGTAGTACTGCACAAATACTACAGTAGTACTGCACAAATACTACACAAATACTACAGTAGTACTGCACAAATACTACAGTAGTACTGCACAAATACTACACAAATACTACAGTAGTACTGCACAAATACTACAGTAGTACTGCACAAATACTACACAAATACTACAGTAGTACTGCACAAACTACTACTACTACTACACAACAAAGTAGTGCACAAATACTACATAAATACTGCACAAATACTACAGTAGTACTGCACAAATACTACATAAATACTACCCTAGTACTGCACAAATACTACACTAGTACTACACAAGTGTACCACAGAACCTGAGGAGCTTGTGCAGATGTGTGAGTGGCGTGTGAGTGTAAAAGAGTCGGGTCGGAGGATCCTGCTCAGATTCCTGACGACTCCTGAACCACATGCACATAAAGAAACTAAGAATATACAGAAACTCAAATGACCTGAATGAACCTGCTCAGGTCGACCGGGTCCTCACGAGTCACTTGGAAAAAACTAGTTTTACTTGGTTCCCGTCGAGAACCAACTTTCTGGTTCCTGAACCCTCTGATTTTCATGAACATGTCAGTTGGTTCAAGATCAGGTGCAGGAACCGACACCGGCCTGACTCTGTCAACCTGAAAACACTGAGAACTTTCAAATGTGTTTGACCCCTGTGTGACCCCCATTTGACCTCTGTATGACCCCTGTATGACCTCTGTGTGACCCTCAGGTGCAGAAGAAGAAAAGCGAGAACCTCACCATGGGAAGCAAGAAGAAGTGAGAGTGATGAGGTACAAACACACACAGACACACACACAAACACACACACACACACACACACAGACACACACAGACACACACACAGACACACACACACACACACAGACACACACACACACACACACACACACACAAACACACAGACACACACACACACACACAGACGCAAAGACACACACACACACAAACACACAGACACACACAGACACACACACACTAAGGAGTAAGAAGCTGTCAAAAATATTTGTGCACATAAAATAGAAATCCGTGCATATTTGTCTGTAGTTGCGCATAAAATAAATATTTGTAAACTCTCAAATGAGTCCAGTCGTACATAAAATATATTGTGTGTATTTTATCCATCAGAATACGAATTGAAAAGTTACGACGTCATGAATTACAATCACGAAATGAAAATGTACGATTACGCTTTCATCAGTACGAATACGAATTCACAGACGGAACTTTACTGTCAAAAATACATCATCACTTCACAGACATTATTCATCGAGCAGAAGAAACATCGATCAAGATCAAGACTGAGCAGCTCAAGTTTGTATCAGAGTAAAAACAGAGTAAAAGCACAAGAAGCTACAACAGAACAACAAGTGGGTTCATTCAAATCTATTGTAAAAATGTCTTGAATTCAGGAACTGAACGCTGCTGTATAATATTGTGTAGAAACACCTCCTTTGAACGGGAAATTGCACCTATATGTTAGAAAACATAGTGGAGCCAGTTGGCAAACATCAGACGTAACGTTATCCCAGGACTAATTAACAAATATCAGGTTCTCTGTATGTTTAGATTAAAACATTCACGACTACAGCCACAGCGAGCATCAGTCAGTCTGAACCTTCAGCTGCATTTCAGACAATGGGTTTTTCATGAGTTATAATGGGTTATACGTGAGCTTAAATGGGTTATACATGAGTTATAATGGGTTATACATGAGCAAATCCATCCATGACACGGTGACGTTATACTTACCGGTAAATACTGTAAACATACCAAGGTGTTGCCTGTAAACACGAACATTAATTGTTGCTGGAAGCTGCATTAAAGTGTAATGTGTAACATTTCATTGGCTGTGACGTCGTAACCAGGACAGTTTGGTGTTTGGTGTAAACTGGGACATTTCAGCGTCCGGAGGAACTGCTGGTGGCATTTCATGCGAGAAATGCAGCTGAAGGTTCAGACTGACTGATGCTCGCTGTGGCTGTAGTCGTGAATGTTTTAATCTAAACATACAGAGAACCTGATATTTGTTAATTAGCCCTGGGAGAACGTTACGTCTGATGTTTCCAACTGGCTCCACTATGTTTTCTAACATATAGGTGCAATTTCCCGTTCAGAGGAGGTGTTTCTACACAATATTATACAGCAGCGTTCAGTTCCCGAATTCAAGACATTTTTACAATAGATTTTAATGAACCCACTTGTTGTTCTGTTGTAGCTTCTTGTGCTTTTACTCTGTTTTTACTCTGATACAAACTTGAGCTGCTCAGTCTTGATCTTGATCGATGTTTCTTCTGCTCGATGAATAATGTCTGTGAAGTGATGATGTATTTTTGACAGTAAAGTTCCGTCTGTGAATTCGTATTCGTACTGATGAAAGTGTAATCGTAACATTTTCATTTGGTGATTGTAATTCATGACGTCGTAATTTTTCAATTCGTATTCTGATGGATAAAATACACACAATATATTTTATGTACGACTGGACTCATTTGAGAGTTTACAAATATTTATTTTATGCGCAACTACAGACAAATACGCACGGATTTCTATTTTATGCGCACATGAATATTTTTGACAGCTTCTTACTCCTTACACACACACACACACACACACACACACACAGACACACACACACACACACACACACACACACAGACACACACACACACACACACACACACATTGAGTTTCTGTGCATCCTGGAAACACCTCACTGAATACACCCAATAATAAAAGATTTATGTCATGAGAACTAACTCAGGTCTAATCCAGGACTAACTCAGGTCTAACTCAGGACTTAACTCAGGTCTAATCCAGGACTAACTCAGGTCTAACTCAGGACTAACTCAGGTCTAACTCAGGACTAACTCAGGACTAACCCAGGACTAACTCAGGTCTAATCCAGGACTAACCCAGGTCTAATCCAGGACTAACTCAGGTCTAACTCAGGACTAACTCAGGTCTAACTCAGGACTAACTCAGGACTAACCCAGGACTAACTCAGGTCTAATCCAGGACTAACTCAGGTCTAATCCAGGACTAACTCAGGTCTAATCCAGAACTAACTCAGGTCTAATCCAGGACTAACTCAGGTCTAACTCAGGACTAACTCAGGTCTAACTCAGGACTAACTCAGGACTAACCCAGGACTAACTCAGGTCTAATCCAGGACTAACTCAGGTCTAATCCAGGACTAACTCAGGTCTAACTCAGGACTAACTCAGGTCTAACTCAGGACTAACTCAGGTCTAACTAACTCAGGACTAACTCAGGTCTAACTCAGGACTAACTCAGGTCTAACTCAGGACTAACTCAGGTCTAACTCAGGACTAACTCAGGACTAACCCAGGACTAACTCAGGTCTAATCCAGGACTAACTCAGGTCTAATCCAGGACTAACTCAGGTCTAACTCAGGTCTAATCCAGGACTAACTCAGGTCTAACTCAGGACTAACTCAGGTCTAATCCAGGACTAACTCAGGTCTAATCCAGGACTAACTCAGGTCTAACTCAGGTGTGTGTGTTTGTGTTTGCAGCACAGTGAGTGTAGATGGAGGACGTGCCTTGTGACCAGAGACCAGGACCAGGACCAGGACCAGACCTGTGCCCCTCCGGACCGACTCCGAACCGCCGCCTCAGGACCGTCGCCTCAGGGACCCTCCACCCGTTTGGTTTTTTACACTTTGTACAGATTTTTAGTGACTTGATCTTTGCTACGAAAATAAAGTTTTGTCAAAAAAACGTCGAGTGTCGAGTTTTTCCTCAGAGTTAAAGTCAGGTCATGTCGGAGTTTTCCTTTCACTGAAAACTGTAAACAAACGACGACTTCCCTGCAGCCGTGAGCGCTCGGTCACTGTGTGTGCTTTTGTTTTCGTTTGTGTTTCTTCAAATCTCAAATCACTTCTCAAAAAAACTCAGGTCAAATCTGCTCTGAAACTGAAACTGAAACTGAAACTGTTCTGGTGGACGAGAAGTTTTACCTGAACTTGTCCAAACCAAAACCATCAAAAGAACTCAGGAGCTCAGCTGGAACATCAAAAACAAACTTTTTCTACTTGAGACCCCTGCTGGACGAATAAGGAATTTATTTATTTATTTATCTATTTATTTATGTATTTATGTATTTATTTTATTACTGACAAATGAAAGGAGGTCAGGCTTCACACTTAATACAGATCCATAAAGGAAAGAATTAGTAATAATAATAATAATAATAATAATAATACAGAACTAATAATAATACATAAATAACTAAATAATATAAAAATAAAAAAAAAGAACATAGAAAACACAAATCAAAAACTAAAACAGTAAAAGTAACTCAACAAACAACTCAAACATTTTAAAGTAAAGAATGAAAGAAATCAGAGGTGGAACCAAGTCGTCGTTTTGCAAGTCTCAAGTCCGAGTCAAGTCCCAAGTCAAAGACAGGAAAGTCCAAGTCAAGTCCAAGTCGAGTCTCGAGTCACTGGTCCATAAGTCCTAGTCAAGTCCAAGTCAAGTCCAAGTCGTCTGGTTTGAGATTCAAGTCATTTCAAGTCTTTAAACCAAATATAGCGTAGATTTTTGCAACTTATATGAAATTTTAAACTAAATTGTACTTAAAACGTCATGGTTTATTTATATATGAGTTTATATATTATTATTATTTATATATAAGAGTTGTAGAAATGCATTTTTTTCTTTTTAAACGTCTTGTTAAGATTTTAGTGTGAATTATTACAGTCAGAACAGAAAGAATTCAGATTTAAAAGTGATAAATATCAGTGATTTTGTCGTGTGTCTGCACTGAAACTGAGTTCCACCTGTTTTACTGTATTGTACTGTGTATTACTGTATATTACTTTTGAGTATCACAGTACTTCAGTTACTGTTGCCATAGTAACGAACAGAGAAGTGGGAGGGGCATGTTCCAGTTTGTTGTAAAGAGAAAAGTATTTTATAAATGCATTTATTTTTTTTAAGAGAAGCATCAAGTCGTCTCAAGTCACAGGCCTCAGGTCCGAGTCGAGTCCCGAGTCACTGACCTTCAAGTCTCAAGCGAGTCCCTTTTATCAAGTCAAAACTCAAGTCCTAAAAATACTGAAAACACTCTGCAAGAAATAAACAATGACAAAAAAATTATTATTATTATTATTAATTTATTTATGTATTATTTTTATTATTTATTTATTTTTTTTTTTTTTCTCTAATACCGGAGAGCAAATTTTCCATTTCCTCTTATGCTCTAATAATAATTTATTTTTCTAGATTGTGAATTATGTTTTTAAATTATTCTAAACATAAATTTGATGTTGTTGAAGCCTGAAAAATAAAAATCTTTGCTAAAAAAATTATTGTATTCAGAAAAGGTGTGAACTTCCCTCAAAAATACTCAACACGATGTTTCAAAAAAGGGATTACGACAACTTTTAATCACAAAAACGACACTTGATTCTTGATTTGTTGATAATTTATTTCAAAACTTAAAAAGACAACTTAAAAAAATGAAATCTGCCGTGAACTCTGCGTGTTTGTGTGTTTGTGTGTGTGAGAGACGTCCTCAGGATCCATTGGTCTCAGATTTGGACTCGGTTTTGGACTTGGTCTTGGACTTCTTGGGCCGGTTCTGGTCCCGGCTCTGGTCCCGACTTCTCTTCTGGCTCTGCTGCTCCAGACGCTGCTGTTTCTTCTTCATGTACTCGCTCACGTTGTCGTAGGTCTCCACGTAGAGGTGCTCCAGACGACTGCTGCTGCGCTGAGCTTCTGCAGAGGAACCACAGGAACCCACATGAGAACCAGAAGAACCAGAAGAACCAGAGGAACCAGAAGAACCAGAGGAACCACAGGAACCCATATGAGAACCAGAAGAACCAGAGGAACCACAGGAACCCACATGAGAG
>NW_026570970.1:2832993-2850493 GCF_026225935.1 Boleophthalmus pectinirostris | reverse complement strand
CGACACACACACACACACACACAGACACACAGATTAGAGCGACACACACACACACACACACAGATTAGAGGACACACAGACACACAGATTAGAGCGACACACACACACACAGACACAGATTAGAGCACACACACACACACACAGACACACAGATTAGAGCGACACACACACACACAGACACACAGATTAGAGCGACACACACACACACAGATTAGAGCGACACACACACACACACACAGATTAGAGCGACACACACACACACACACAGACACACAGATTAGAGCGACACACACACACACACACACAGATTAGAGCGACACACACACACACACACACACACACAGATTAGAGCGACACACACACACACACACACACACACACACACACATTAGACGACACACACACACACACACACACAGATTAGAGCGACACACACACACACACACAGATTAGAGCGAGACACACACACACACACACACACACACACACATCAGAGGAGTTGTGTGTTCACTCACTGCTGGTGTCCGAGGCAGAAGGCCTGGATGTTGTACGGCGACCTGGAGCAGCTCACACGGATCTTCTCGTCTCTGTCACACGTCACGATGAAGCGGTCGTCCACAGAGACACTCTGCACACACACACACACACACACACACACAAACACACACAAACACACACACACACACACAACACACACACACATACACACACACACACACACAGACACACACAAACACACACTGTCATCAGACTGGAGACTCTTGGGCATTCAGAGTTTCAAGCACCACCTCTGACGGTCACTTGGGATTCATAGAACCAACCTCCTCAACCTGTGTGAGGTTCTGTGGGGTTTTCTGAAGTTCTGAGGTGCTCTGTGGGGTTCTGTGAGGTTCTGTGGGTTCTGTGAGGTTCTGTGGTGTTCTGTGAGGTTCTGTGAGGTTCTGTGTGGTTCTGTGTGGTTCTGTGTGGTTCTCTGAGGTTCTGTGATGTTCTCCTCACCAGGTCCAGCACCATGGACAGGTGTCCCAGCTGTAGCTCCGGCTCTTGGTCCGGCTCCTTCACAGATGCGCTGTACACGTCTCCAGATTTATCAGCCACCAGCAGGAAGTCCTCCGCCCGAGTGAAGGCCAGAGCTGTGGAGCGGCGAGCCAGCCACCTGACACAGCAGAGGGTCACGTGAGACACTGAGGAGGACAATCTCAGTCTTGGTGTTTCTCAGCTTCAAACCGTTAATCGTGACCCGTGTATCCAAATACTTATCGAACCCTGGAAAACTGTTTCGTTGCAGCTTTAGTTGTGACGTGGTGTGTCAGGTGACGTACCGGACGCTGAGCACGGTCCAGGTCGGGTCCCTCCGCAGCAGCACCAGGCGTTTGCTGTCGTCGCTCAGAGCCAGCAGATCCCCGGAGCCGGACGCCGCCACGGCCAGGATCCGATCGCTGCCGCCCTCGTGCTCGCCGCCGCTTTCACTGAACACACACAAACACACACAAACACACACACACGCGGAGGACGTCAGACCAGAGGCGACGGCTAAAACTCACACCGGAGCGTGAAAGGACAGGTGCGTGCCGGACTCACCTGTCGCCTTCTGTTTTCTTGGGCCTCTTCTCTGCGGCGCCGCAGTCGAACTCAAACGGAGCTCTGAGGAAACAAAAACAAACCACAGCGGGATTCATGTTTCAGAAGAACAAATATAAAAGTTTAATACACAATTCTACATCAGTTTAATAAACATAAATAAAACTCAGCCCAGTTTAGGAGGCATTTTCAAATCAAATATAACATTTACAGATAATTATAATAATGCTGATTTATTATTAATTACAAAAACTGTTGGTTAATGTTAAAATTCTCCAATCAGAAGCAGAATGAGCCTTATATTTATAATGAAAATATGCAAAACACAAATAACATGGCAAATAGAATGCCGACAAAAAAAGCGTAAACCGTGTTACTGTTACGTTCCACAAAGATGTTCAAAGATAAACATCAATTTAGCTTTTTTATTTAAGCTTTTCGAAATAGTGGATAGGTAGGATTCTAATTAAAACAGGAAAAAACAAAGAGGTACAAGGACATGTACTTTTGAGAATATAAATTTGCCAAATATAACAATAATAATCATTAATTTCATTGCCATTTTTTTAAGAGTCTAAATTCTTTTCATGTAAACCAAAAATGATGTGTTCAAATTTTCATGACATTCCAAAAATGTCTATAATTTATATATTTACAAAAAAGTTCACTTATCGTTTTCAGATATTCTTTACAAAAAGTGCAATAGTTTGAATATATTTTAGCATAAATGGATTAGTAGAGTAAATTCTGTGCAAAAGTTTAAAGGAAACATTGCTCATCTTATTATTTATCATAATTATTTGAGTCACAGTCCGTTTTTTTTTTTCCACAGTGTCAGAGAGAAAAAGTCTACAGTAAAAACAGCAGAGACACACAGATGACATCCTGTTGAAACAGAACACAGATTTTTTGATTGTTTGTCAAGTAGAGTGACCAGATTTACCAAATTAAAAACTGCTACACACCTGGGTTGGGATGGTTTGTGTAAATAAAACTGTGAAAAAATCGTGTAACTTTGTGCATCCTCGACTCATGTGTGGATCAGTTTATAACCGGTTATAATGTGAGACTAAATACAGACGTCTGCTGGATTTTGGCTAAACAAATGCAATTTATGCTCCTCTGGTTTAGACCTGATATAGTTCTGTTTTAGTCCTGTTTTAGACCTGATCTTGACCTGAAATAGAACTGATTTATTCCTGGTTTAGTCCTGATATAGACCTAGTTTAGACTTGTTTTAGACCTGGCATTTAGACCTGGTTTAGACCTGGTTTAAACCTCTTTTAGACCTGGTTTAGACCAGATATAATAGTTTAGACCTGGTTTATACCTGATTTAGACCTGATTTAGACCTGGTTCAGACCTGGTTTAGACCAGATATAATAGTTTAGACCTGGTGTAGACCTGATATAGTTCTATTTTAGTCCTGGTTTAGACCTGGTTTAGACCCGATCTTGTCTTGGTTTAGCTCAGATTGGTCCAAAATAGAGACATTGAGACATTTCTTGTATAAAACTGGGACAAATCACTGGTTTTAGATAAATCCACTGGAACTGTCCAGGGTAAACGGGGACGTCTGGTCACATCTGGTCACGTCTGGTCACGTCTGGTCACGTCTGGTCACGTCTGGTCACTCTGTTCTTACGGACACGAGTCAATCAAACTTTTCCTGCGGCGGTGATGAATGAAGAAACCGACCCAGAGCTGCTCCTTTTTCCCCGTAACCCTCGGTCCCCCCCGGTCCCTCCAGGTCCCCCTCGGTCCCCCGGGTCCTGTCCAGTGTGTGACCGGGTCCGGCTCACCTGTCCTGGGCGCTGTGGACCGCCAGGAGCCGCTGGTCACAGCTGCAGATGAACCAGTCTCCGCAGAACTGCACCGCCGCCATCTTTGTTGTTTACTACACGTGGGAAACTCCTCTTCTTCTTCTACGAGATTTTTATTGGCAAAGAACCAAACGTGCATTACCGCCACCAACCGGTCAGGAGTGTGAACTGAAATGCGACTTAACTAATAACAAATAAATAAATTAAATGAAAATGAAAATAAATAAATAACAAATAAATACATACAACAACAACAACAACAACAACAATAATAATAATAATAATAATAATAATAATAATAATAATACATACATACATAAAAAACAAAAAAACTAATTAATACATAAAATAATAATACTAATACCAAATACCAAAAAAATTAATAAATAATAAATACATAAATACACAAAATAATAATACTACTAATACCAAAAATAAAATAAATACATACACATTCCATACAAAAATTCAAATTCCATACAAAGTACTTTTGTTTTCGTGGCTTTGGGATTTGTGCAATAATGTGGACAATTTATATAAGAAGACAAGAGAGACTAAAATACAACCGATTTGGGTTTGTGACTAGAAAATTTACATATTTTTTGCAGGAATATCTTTCTCAAGGACACCAAAAAGAACATGTTTAACATTAAATTGTAGGTTTGTATCAAGCTTTCCATTCTCAAAAAAAAAAAAAAAAAAGTGAGTATATGAGCCATGGATCTATAATTTAAACTTTTATTTTGTTAAGGTTCTATGGTATGAACGTTCCCAAACACACGGTGGGTTGAGCCTTGAGGAGGTGCTGCCCTCTAGTGTCTAAAAGATGTACGTTCTCCATAAAGAATAATATAATTCTTCTATAATAAAAGTTTTTATTTTAAATCCTTGCTGTTAACTAAATAGTGAGATATTTGCTTTTATCTGTTAATTTTCTGAATAAAAATTCAGTAGTTAATAATAAACGATTTGAATCTGAACTTTCTCTGTTATAACGTCTTTTCCTCGTGTCAAACATCACAACAAACCCGGAGTTGAGTTTTGTTTAACACACAACATGAGTTCCACCTTGTGATGTCACGTGGTAATAACAGAGGACTTGCTCCACTGTGTTTCTAAATTCCACACACCTGCACTAGAATCATTTGGATCGTTTCAGTCCTGGAGTCGCCGATCTTGACTGAATTGACGGTAAAAGGAGCAGTTCACTTGAAAACTACCACTTATAATAATAATAATAATAATAATAATAATAATAATAATAATAATAATAATATAATAATAATGAAAATAAATAAATACACAAATGAATAGATAAATTAATAAAATATAAAATTAAATTCAATAAAATACCAATAAAAGGTTACTCAAACATGTGTAAATGAAACAAACACAACTCAGGTCTGTTTTTTGAAGAGGGAACATGGTTTAAAGAGTCAGTTTTGAACAGTATTGGACATTTTTATTTTATGATTTATTAAATGAAGTCTGCGTTTCAAAATGTGTGTGATCCATTTTATTGTTTTATTATTATTTTTACTTATTTATTTATTTCACTGTTACCGTTTTTATTTTTATTTATTATTATTATTATTATTATTATTATTATTATTATTTATTATTTATTTATTATTTATTTATTTATTTATTTATTTATTTTTTATGTTTTACTTTTTTTATTTATTATTTTTTTTCTTCTTCTTCTTTTTTATTTTATTTTATTTTTTTATTATAATAATAATAATCATCTTGGAAACAGCCTTGGTTATAAAATGTGCTGGATTGGGACAAAACAAATCAAAACATCCATCTTCCATGTTCGGTGTTTTCCGTGCGTGACGTAGAGCAGTGTTCGGACATCCTCGGCTGTTGTGGTACACACCCCCTTCAGAAAGTACAGAAAGTACAAAATGTACACAGCAGCTTCTGTGCGCTTTACAAGTTAAATAAAAGAGGTTTTCCCCGGACCCGCGCGTAAATGAGCCGGTACACAGCGCGTGAGAGTCCGCGCGCGGTCACAGAACGATATTAAACGTTTCCAATGTCTATTACATGACGACACATGTGCGCGTCTTTGTCATGCAGGGGGCGTGTACGCGTGTTACATAAAAGGGACTAAAGTGTGCGCAGACATGTCCATGGCGCCGTGATCCTCCGCACATCCACGGAACCGAGCCAAAAGAAGCGAGGACAGGACACAACCCGCGGTGCACAGGACAGCTCCGGTAAGTCCACCGCAGCCGCACGTGTCTGCGGCTCCTGCGGCTCCGCGCGGCTCCACATCCCGACAGGAGCAACCTGATGCCCCGTCCCGTCCCGGGCTCTCCCCGCTGAAACACACTCCGGAGAGAGCCCTGTCCGGGTGTTTGTGTGTGTGATTCAGTGTGTTTCAGTGTGTTTCAGTGTGTGTGAGTGTGTTGGGTTTGTGTGTTGGGTTTGTGTGTGATTTGTGTTGCTGCAGATGTTGATTGTGTGTCACTTTTCTCCCAGATTATGGCTGCCCTGCTGAGGATCGGATGTCTGGGCTGCATCAAGGTAAAAGTGACCCCGTGAACCTCATCTTTTCATGATTATTTTGCATGTTGGGCTCAGTTGTTGGAGTTCAGACTCTGAGCTCAGAGTGTTTGAGGGCTGGAGTCCTGCCCCTCCTGCAGCTCGGTGGTATGTGTCAACACTTCTATAGGCTCCGGCCTATAGGCCCCGTGAAGAGCATGTCCTTGAGCCTGAGGCCTGTGACTCTCAAACTATTAGAAAGAAAAAGAAAACTCTTTAACAAAAGTTAAACTCCACACAGCTGCACGTGCGCTCTGAGCTCAGAGCTGGACAGGTGAGAAAAACCTGCCTCTAATGTCTGACTTTTCCACATGAGCAGAAGTGACACAAGAACAGGGAGTTTGTTCAGAGTCTCAACATGGAGCCCAGAACAGTGTGTGTCTAAAACCTTTATACTCAGGGAGGAGAGCAGAGAATGTGTGATTAGAGTCTGTTTAAATCAACTGGACTAAAGACTAAAGACTAAAGACTAAAGACTAAAGACAGTCTGAGGAGCTGCTTTCCTGCTCTGTAAATATTATGTAAATACTCAGTAGTTGTTCAGTAGTTACAGAGGAGTGCACTAGAGTCTTTTTTTACCCCCTGTCATGTGTGCACGTGTGTGTGTGTGTGTGTGTGTGCATGTGCGTGTGTGTGTGTGTGTGTGTGTGCATGTGTGTGCATGTGTGTGCATGTGTGTGCATGTGTGTGTGCATGTGTGTGTGTGTGTGTGCATGTGTGTGTGTGCATGTGTGTGTGTGTGCATGTGTGTGTGCATGTGTGTGTGTGTGTGTGCATGTGTGTGTGTGTGTGCATGTGTGTGCATGTGTGTGTGTGTGCACGTGTGTGTGCGTGAGGGGTGAATGTGACACTCCTGGTTGTGTGTGGTGGAACATGTGAATGAGTTGTGTCCTGTGCTTCTGTTCTGTTCTCAGTCTGTTCGGGCTCAGGGTCCGTTGACCCTTCGGGCTCCTGCAGCCGTCGCCTTCAGCTCCAAGTCTGGAGGCTCCAAGAAAATCAAGAAAACCAGTGAGTCCTGAGTTTGTTTGTTCTGTTAGAATCACAGATTTATAAATAATCCTCATCAGAACATGACGACCTGAAACGTCACGTGACGATGTTTCTGTTTCTGTTCAGACAAAGATCCGTCTAAAACGTACTTCGACATCGAGAAGCTCGTCCAACATAAATCTTATGAAGCTCCTAAAGCGTCTCACGTGGCGGCGTCAGCGGCGGCGACCGAGGCCGTCAAACCCATCCTCCAGTCTGTGGCCGCCGCCGCACCTGCCGCCGAGGCAGCACCTGTCATAGAAGCAGCGCCTGTCGCAGAAGCAGCGCCTGTCGCAGAAAGCAGCGCCTGTCGCAGAAGCAGCGCCTGTCGCAGAAACAGCACCGCCGCAGAAGCTGCACCCGCCGCAGAAGAAGCTGCACCCGCCGCAGAAGCTGCACCGCCGCAGAAGCTGCACCCGCCGCAGAAGCTGCACCCGCCGCAGAAGCTGCACCCGCCGCAGAAGCTGCACCCGCCGCAGAAGCAGCTCCTGCTGCTGAGACGGCACCTGTCGTAGAAGCAGTACCTGAACCTGTCACAGAAGCTGCACCTGCTGCTGAGGCAGCCCCTGTCATAGAAGCCACACCTGCCGCCGAGGCAGCACCTGCACCTGTCGCCGAGGCGGCGGCTGCACCTGTGGCAGACGCGGCGGCTGCACCTGTGGCAGAGGCGGCGGCTGCACCTGTGGCAGAGGCGGCGGCTGCACCTGTGGCAGAGGCGGTCGTAGAGGAGGTGGTGGTTGAACCTCCTCAGGTCCCTGAGCCGGCGGTGGAACCGGCCCCGGTGCTGGAGGCGTCGGAGGTGGTGGTGGAGGCGGCGGAGGCCGTGGTGGAGAGCGTCTCTGAGGTGGTGGTGGAGGCGGCTCCCGTGGTGGAGGCCGTGGCCGAGCTGGTGGTGGAGGCCGCCCCGGTTTTAGAGGTCGCCGCTGCCGCCGCGGTCCCCGGGGTCCAGGCCGTAGCTCAGGCCGTCTCGAAGGCCGCGCCTGTGCTGGACGATGTGGTCGAGACTGTGGCCGAATCATTAGTTGAAACTAAAGCTGAGGCAGCTCCTGAAGCAGCTGAAGCAGCAGCAGAGGCAGCTGCAGAGGCCGCCCCGGCAGAACCTGAAGCTGCTCCAGCGGAGGCCGCCCCAGCAGAAGCTGTAGCTGCCCCAGTGGAAGCAGAGGCCGCCCCGGTGGAGGCCGCCGCAGAAGAGGCTGCCCCGGCAGAGGCAGAAGCCGCCCCAGCAGAAGCTGAGCCCGCCCCGGTGGAGGCCGCCGCAGAAGAGGCTGCTCCAGCAGAAGCTGAGGCCGCCCCGGCAGAAGCAGAGGTGGTGGTGGACGTGGCTCCTGCTGTAGATGCCGCTGAAGAGCTGGTGGACTCTGCACCAGTCGTGTCTGAAGAACCTGCAGAGGAGATTCCAGTGGAACCGTTTGAGGGTGAGTCTTTAGACCCACAGCAGCTCAAGTGTCACTTTGGGCTGAAGCTTCAGTAAACTCTGGTATCGGCTCCACAGAGACTTTTCACGGCTCAGAGCCGAGATGAAAAGACACAAAAGGGACCAGAGTCTCTTCTGTCCTACAAAGAAAAACACAGTCACTCTGTGTTTTGTTAAATTTGAGTTAAGGCCAAAACACCAGTTTTATCTGGTGATGGTTTTAAATAGTGAAATTTGCAATAATGACAGTTTTTTCACTGATTCAAAGGAACAGTGTCTAATGTCCTAATGTTCTAACTGATCCGTTCACACAGATGCTGCACTTTTCTCTTCTCTTCTGTTGTTTCTTGGAGAGTTTAAGATTCTCTCAGATCTTGCTGTAGGTTTTTAGGTCTAATTCAGAAATGGGACAAAATACAGACTTGAAACTTTTACTCTTTCTTATTCAACACACAAACTAAAATACTACTACAAATAATAATAATAATGTTTTTGGCAGGAAAAGATCTCCCCAAATCTGTTTTCTCAGCGCGCCTCTTTCTGTACTTTAACTGTTCACTCAAAGGTCAAAGGTGACTGATAAATATTAACTCTTCTTAAGGTAAAACATAAACCTCCAGCAGCTGAACGCTCGTTTTCTCACTTTAACCCTGAGTGCAGATTCTGGGTTTGTCCTGTGGGGGGCAGCGTGGACAGAGAACAGGAGGGGACCCAGCACCAGACCTTGGGGTACGACGGCGGTTTACTCTGAAATACACGAGGTCCGGTCTTCTCTGAGGCCTCTGTTCTGCTCGTACAGGTTTTTGTTTTCCACTCTGGGTCCTGCAGTAACACGTCGCCCGTCTAACGCTGCATTTGACCCGAGTGAATCAAAATGAGTGAAGTAAACTGATCTTCTCATCAATTTTGTCAATCAGTTTTGTTAAGTAAAAGTACAGATACAAAGGTAAAAAGTTTATCAAGTAAAAGTATCACAACTTCACCGTCAAATGCTTTTTTTTTTCTCCATGTGGATGTTGTTGTTTTGTCTGAAATGTTCCACATACGGCTTTAAACCTTTCTGTCTTCATGAAGACTAAAAATCCGTGTATCATTCGTTCATTCGTTTTTTCAATATAAAACCAAAAATAAGAAAATGGAAAAACAACAGTTTTCTTCATTATTTGTCTCTAAAACCAAAATGAAAAAACAGATAATGATTCGTTTTTTCAGTTTTTTGATTTTGTGTTTAAATAAAAAATGGAAAAAACAGATAACGGACGTTTCCCGTTTACGTGACTTCAGTGACTGCGATGCCGAACTGAACCAGGACTGATCCAGGTCCGGGACTAGATCAGGACCAGAGCGGGAATGAGACCAGACCAGGACTGAGACCGAAACTAGGACCAGATCGGGACTAGATCAGGACCAGATCGGGACTAGATCAGGACCAGACCGGGACTAGATCGGGACTGAGACTGAGACCAAGACCAGACCGGGACTGAGACCGGGACCAGACAGGGACCAGACTGAGACCAGGACCAAACCGGGACCGAGACCGGGGACCAGACCGGGACTGAGATTGAGACCGAGACCAGACCGGACTGAGACTGAGACCAAGACCAGACCGGGACTGAGACCGGGACCAGACAGGGACCAGACCGAGACCAGGACCAGACCGGGACCAGACCGGGACTGAGATTGAGACCGAGACCAGACCGGGACTGAGACTGAGACCGGACCAGGACTGAGACCAAGACAAGACCGGGACTGAGACCGAGACCGGGACCGAGACTGGGACCGGACCGGGACTGAGACCAGACCGGGACTAGACCGGGACTAGACCGGACTAGACCGGACTAGACCGGGACTAGACCGGGACTAGACCGGGACCAGACCTGTTTCTCTACAGCAAATCAAGTAATCCAAAGTATTCAGATTACATTACTCACTGTAAGTAATTTAATGGATTACAATACAAACTACATTTTGGGGTGTGTAATCTGTAATCTGTAGGGGATTACATTTTAAAAGTAAACTTCCCAACACTGAGTACAGATTCCTAAAAATGAAGAAAAGTCTGTGTGTTTTCCAGTTGGCAGGTGCGGTGGCAGAGTGGTTAGTCCGGTTTGGGTTTATAAATGTCGACTGACGCTTCTCTTTTGTCTCCTCAGCTCCGATCGATCCAGTTCAGAAGCTCTTCCTGGACGCAATCCGAAGTTATTCCTCCCAAAGCCAGTAAGTCTGAGTCTGCAGGACCAGGGTTCTGACAGAAGCTCACAGCAGGGGGCGCTGACGATGCAGAAGCTTCAGTTTCTCAGTTGAATGTTCAGAGTTTGGACCTGAGGGAGTTCCAGCTGAATTAACCCGGCTGAAGAAATGTAAACGTTGCCTGTAATTTATGAAATCATTTGTTCTGATAAAACTCAAGATTAGGAATGATCCAGGTTTCTGTTCTGATACAATCACAATACTGTGTCTTTAAGTATCTGTCCATATCCGATTTTAACCGATACCAGCGCCAGATGGCATGAGGTTCTCTCAAAATACACTAAACTTCTTGCAAAACTGATCTGGTCGTGTCATGGGCCGACGTCAGTCCAACTAGACCAGGAGAGTCAAACTCATTTTGTTCCAGGGTCGTGTCCAACCGACTTTGATCCTAAAGTGTCTGGATCAGAAAACTCATGTCATATAAACCCCAAAAATAACAATAACTTCAAATATTTGTGCAGAGAAACACAAATCTATTACAGAAATCTTTTTTAATTGATGAACTCTTTCTTTTACTAAATATTATAATATTATGAACAACCTGAAACTTTAAGAAAAATACAATTTCAACACAATGTTTTAACATGAACTTGTCTGTAAACAGGAATAAGTCCATTTTTGTTGTAAAATCCTGCACTCGGCTCCACTTTTCTCATGTTGGACATTTTTCTGATGAGGGCGTCACGGTCAACAGTCAAAACGATCGTCCTTTAAGAGCGTTTGGAAAGAGACAAGTCTTCATTTGTGCTGCTCTGGTGGGAGGGGCCACGTACAGAGACACTGGAGACGCTGCTGTGATAAACACCACAGAAAATTAACAAGATTTTAATAGAAAATATCATTAAAATATTTTAGTAGAAAATCAGCCCAGCTCCAGATTAAAGGTCTTGGGGGCCGGATCCGGCCCCCGGGCCGTATGTTTGACACCCCTGAACTAGGATATCAACGAACCAATATCCGATACTGCACATTTTCTTGGATCGGCAGTGATATCCGATATTAGTATCAGTATCAGTGCGTCCCAACTCAAGCTGTTCAGACGTTCATTTCTGAAAAAGCTGAAATCTCAGTCGATGTAAATATGTTCATGTCCAATCAGAACCTCCCCCCCCAGACACTGAGCCCAGTTAAACAAAGACGATTTAACGAGTTTTCAGTGTAAACCTCAAATTCTGAATTATTTCCGTGTAAATTCAAAGGAGAATATTTGAATTCAGAACTGATTTAGAATTTAAAAACCCTCGTGTAAACGTGTCCAGTGTCATAAATGTAAATAGTTGTGTTTCTTCTCAGGGCCGGCGGGGGTCTGGTGGAGGCGGGGGCCGACTATGACAAAGCCTTGGCCGAGGAGATCGCGAAACTCCAGAGGCTCTACGGAGGAGGAGACCTCACCGCCTTCCCCACGTTCAAGTTCTCAGGTCAGTCCACAATGGGGCGCTTTTCAAAAAAATACCTTTACCAGACCAAGGACTGAGGCCGGGGACTGAGGCCGAGGACTGAGACCGAGGACTGAGGCCGGGGACTGAGACCGGGGACTGAGACCGGGGACTGAGGCCGGGGACTGAGGCCGGGACTGAGGGGGACTGAGGCGGGGACTGGGGACTGAGGCCGGGGACTGACTGAGGCCGGGACTGATGAGCCGGGGACTGAGGCCGGGACTGAACTGAGGCCGGGGACTGAGTGAGGCCTTAGGCCGGGGACCTGTTTTAGTCCCAGTTTAGTCCTGTTTTAGACCTGTTTTAGTTCCGGTCTAGTCCCGGTTCAGTCCCGGTTCAGTCCTGTTTCATGTGTTGTGGTCTGTGATGTTCTGTCGGTGATCCTGAACGGCGTTAAATGGTTCCGCATCATTTTGAGTAAAAAAAAACAAAAACATTACTGATTTTTACTGGACTGACGGTTTTATTTTTGTATGAAAGTGTTTTTGTTTTTTTTTTGTTAATAAACTCTATACGACCCACTTAAAAAATCCCCTCTACACCGCTGACAAACACTGACAAAAACTTTTAAAACAGTCACAAAACTAAAACACAAAATGGATTCAATTAAAGACTCCAGCTCTTTCTGTTTAATTTGAAAATAAAAAAACCCGAGCGTCAGACCGAGCAGTGCCTATGTACTATTTTTATTTTATGTTGTTTTTTTTCTTGTTTGTGTTGCAGAACCGAAGTTTGACTGAGGACTTCGGTGTGGTCGGGAGCGTCTCGCCGTCGGGAGCGTCTCGCTGTCGGGAGCGTCTCGCCGTCGGGAGCGTCTCGTCGTCAGCTCGTGCTCCTGCCTCATGTACAGTGCTGTGTGTCTGTGTGGAGACCAGAAGGGGGCGCTGCTGCTTTCTTTCACTGTAGGACTAATCTTGAATAAAAGTGTCTGAGAGAAGAATCTGTGTGGTTCATCTGTAAAGTGACATAAACACGGAGACAAACAAAACACACTTTAAATCAGCGTTTACCAAAACATTTCTTGGGACGCGTATTTTAAAAGACACAAACGTTCACAACCCAAATACCACCAGGTCTAAACTAGAGCCCGACCGATATATCGGTTGGCCGATATTATCGGCGGATATGTGCAACTTTAGGCATATCAACTATCGGCCGATATGCTTGCTGATAGGGGCCGATATTTCACGTGGGCATATTATACCTCGTTATAAAGCTTAGACTCTCTACATTCTGTTCATTTAATCCAATTTACAGACAGATAAATGTCCTAATATGTGGCTCCACATCAGTATTTATCTACGGAGTCATTTGTGTGTGTGTGTCCTACTGTCCCTGAACACACCACAGAGTCGCGTCACTCACGTGTGTTTGTTTACACCTGCAGACACAGATCCAAACACTGAGATTATTTTCTTTTTACGGACCATCGGTTTGAGTCTGGATTAAAAGGACATTTATTAGTGCAGATGTGAGGAGGAGCCTGTGTGAGCGGTGTGTTGGAAATATGTCGACTCTGAAGCTAGTTTTTGTCATTTGTTATGGGTTAGCTGCTGTAGCTCCCGCACATAAACAGGCTGTTTTCTATTGGTCTGTTCTAAAGTGACTGTATTGGCCGTATATTTGCTACTGGACCTGCACTGATGTAAATGAGCTGTGAACAGACGTGTGAATTATGACATTTGCGCATATAATTAATTACCGCGGTGCGCACGTATTTACGGCTAAAGGCTAATAGCGCTACTTTCTTCACTAGTTATGGGTCCGTCGCGAACGAAATGATTCTTGGAATCGGCTCTTTGAAGGGAACGACGGGAGCCTGATCCTTATTGGGAGCCGTGTTTTCTCTTTCTCTCACTTTTTTTCTCTTCACGCCGCGTGATTCGTGGTTTGACAGCGGCAGCGGCTAAAAACGAAACTTTGAGAAATTTGCGTGTACGTAGGATTAAAAAAAAAAAAACTAAACATGAGCGTATTTGACTGTAGTTTAGCATAAAATAAATAAGTCCCGGTTTAGTCCTTTTTCAGTCCTGGTTCAGTCCTGGTTCAGTCCTGCTTTAGTCCTGTTTGCAACAAAACAATCTGAAGAGCCACTTGGGAGCCAAAAGAACCAGCAGCTTTTAGTGAGCCGAGCCAAAAGAGCCGGTTCTCTAAAAAGAACTGGAATCCCCATCACTAGTGTCTAAATGTGATGCAAAATGCCATTAAGTCAAACCTACTGTCTGTTTCAAATATTTGATTAAACGGACAAGAGGCAGAGACAGAATAATCAATCAAAGCTCACGTCTCTAGTCCTGGTCTAGTCCTCTAGTCCCGGTCTAGTCAGGTCTAGTCTCGGAGTCTCGGTCTAGTCCTTGTCCTAGTCTGGTCTAGTCTCAGTCCTTGTTTAGTCCTAGTCCTGGTCTAAGTCCTCAGTCCTCTAGTCGAGTCCTGATAACCTAAGTTGATTTTTAAACAATTCACGCGCTGTGACGCGAAAAACGCTGAAGACGCGCGCGCTGACGCCGTTTACGCCGTAAACGTGACGATAGACTTTTACGACGCAACGGGCTCAATAAAGTGCAATTGCAAACATATATCAGGTGTTCATATCGTCCTAGGGGGCCACACTGCAAAATCCATATCGGTCAGGCTCTAGTCTAAACCAGGACTAAACTAGATCTAAACCAGGACTAAAACCAGGTCTAAACCAGGTCTAAACCAGGACTAAACCAGAACTAAACTAGATTTAAACCAGGTCTAAACTAGATCTAAACCAAGTCTAAACCAGGTCTAAACCAGGACTAAAACCAAGACTAAACCAGGACTGAACCAGGATTAAACCAGGTCTAAACTAGATCTAAACCAAGTCTAAACCAGGACTAAATAAAACTAAACTAGGGACTAAACCAGGACTCTAAACCAGGTCTAAAACCAGGTCTAAACCAGGACTTAAACTAAACCAGGACTAAACAGGACTAAAATCAAGACTAAACCAGGACTGAACCAGGACTGAATAAGGACTAAACTAGGTCTAAATTAGGACTGAACCAAGTCTAAACCAGGTCTAAACCAGATCTAAAACTAGGTCTAAACTAGATCTAAACCAGGACTAAAACCAGGTCTAAACCAGGACTAAAATCAAGACTAAACCAGGACTGAACCAGGACTAAACCAGGACTGAATAAGGACTAAACTAGGTCTAAATTAGGACTGAACTGAGGACTAAACCAGGACTAAACCAGGTCTAAACCAGGACTAAACCTAGGACTAATCTAAACCAGGACTGGAAACTAGAAAACTCAGAAAAACTGATCTAAGGACTAAAACTCTAAACCAGGACTGTCAGCTGCTTTTCGCCCCGTGGATTGTGGAGTTCTGTGTCGGTCCTTTCGCCCGCGGTCACCTGACGGTCTACGTGGGCGTCTCCGGCGTTTCACCGCTGCTGATATCGCCGTGATTTTAGCGAATTTGCATGAAGAAAAACAAAAAACCCACCACTTCAATCCAGGTTAAAAAAGCTTTGTTACTGACATTTGTACACAGTAAAATATTGTTAAAATAATGTTTTTCCCTGTAACGTCACATTACTGCGTTACAGCAAAAAGCAACACATTACAGTAACTCGTTCCTTTTATAACACATTACTCCAAACTAGGGACGGGCATGGTGGAACAAGGTGAGAGGAGGAGCCAGGTGAGGGGATGGGTCAGGTGAGGGGAGGGGTTAGGTGAGACAAGGAGCCTGGTGAGAGGAGGAACAAGGTGAGGGGAGGAGCCAGGTGAGGGGAGGAGTCAGGTGAGGGGAGGAACAAGGTGAGAGGAGGAACAAGGTGAGAGGAGGAGCCAGGTGAGGGGAGGAGTCAGGTGAGAGGAGGAACAAGGTGAGGGGAGGAGCCAGGTGAGGGGAGGAGTCAGGTGAGAGGAGGAACAAGGTGAGGGGAGGGGCCAGGTGAGGGGAGGGGTCAGGTGTGGGGATGAGTCAGGTGAGGGGTCAGGTGAGGGGAGGAGCCAGGTGAGAGGAGGAGCCAGGTGAGGGGAGGAGCCAGGTGAGAGGAGGAGCCAGGTGAGAGGAGGAGCCAGGTGAGGGGAGGAGCCAGGTGAGGGGAGGAGCCAGGTGAGAGGAAGAGCCAGGTGAGAGGAGGAGCCAGGTGAGGGGAGGAGCCAGGGGAGGAGCCAGGTGAGGGGAGGAGCCAGGTGAGAGGAGGAGCCAGGTGAGAGGAGGAGCCAGGTGAGGGGAGGAGTCAGGTGAGGGAAGGAGCCAGTGAGAGGAGAGCCAGGAGGGAGGAGCCAGGTGAGGGAGGAGCCAGGTGAGGGAGGAGAGGGAGGAGTCAGGTGAGAGGAGGAGCCAGGTGAGGGGAGAAGTCAGGTTTCACATCTGACAAAATCAAATACTAAACTGACAGTAGCTTTAAAATGTTTAAAAAGTAGAAGTATCACAAATAATTAAGCTAAAAATATTTTTGATAAACAGCTGCTGGCATCTTCTAACCAGATTTGAGAGACCTCAGTGTATTTCTATAAAAGTAGCATGAGCATTATTAAGAGCAGGAGCAGTTGTCATCGCCGTAAAACAGATTTCTACTCAAACGGTGATCTTCTGTAAAAACGCCCCTGAGGAGGTTGAACAGCTCCAGGTTCTCTTCAGAAAATCTGGCGAGGGGCGTGCATCTCATCATGGTGTGGTCCAGAGTGTAGCAGTACTGAGCCTGCAGCAAGAGCCTGTCCAGCTCCAGCAAAGGCTTGTCACGACCCAGACAGGCCGCCAGGTGGAGCCGCGCCTTCAGCCTGGTGAAGAGCAGAGCCAGAGACAGCGCCAGGGTCACCACGGTGAAGGGCATCTTGAGTTCTGCACACAGGAAAAGGTTTAACATTACAGATTTTGAAAGAAGAGAAAACATGCAGATGTTGAAATGTTTCAATAAATATTTAGTTTGGCCCACGACTTAGTCCCAGTTTTTAATTTTGGCCTCTGTCAGTTTGAGTTTGACTCTCCTGCAATAGACACATCAAGAATGTCGGACTTCCGGTCATTGCACAATTCATACTGGGAAGGATTTTCCGAAAAAGTGAGTTTTCCCAGTGGCATGTGTCTACTGACAAATTCGAACTTTTCAAGTCTTTTAAACCATATCACTTTTGTTTCTGGTTCTGATTAGGGACGGGCATTCGATGAAATTTTCTTAATCGATCGTCGAGAGAATTAATGATCGATTATCGATTAATCATTAACGTTTTTATATTAAAATGATCATCATTATTATTACTATCTGCACTAATCTGTATAAATAAATTCAACTTTACCACATCAGCCCGTTTATTATAATGTGTTTAATTCAGTTTTGTTCAACTCTTACAGAAACAAAACTTAAAACCTCATCGCTAATTTACATAAACTAAGTGAAGATAAAACTCCAGCTCTTGTGTCGCTGA
>NW_026570970.1:2805493-2825493 GCF_026225935.1 Boleophthalmus pectinirostris | reverse complement strand
CTTTTAAATATGGGGATCAAGTCTAAAGAGGACTAGGCAGCAGTCGAGGTCAGAGGCCTCAGCAACCTAGTCCACAGACACAGTACCTGGCTGTGGGGACATGGAATCTCACCTCACTGGGGGGAAGGAGCCTGAGCTTGTGCGGGAGGTTGAGAGGTACCGACTACATATAGTCGGCCTCACCTCCACGCACAGTTTGGGCTCTGGAACCCAACTCCTTGAGAGGGGCTGGACTCTCTATTTCTCTGGCGTTGGCCGCGGGGAGCGGCGGCGGGCTGGTGTGGGCTCATTGCCCCACAGCTCAGCTGCTGTGTGTTGGAGTTCACCCTGGTGAACGAGAGGGTTAAGTCCCTGCGCCTTCGGATCTGGGTCATTTAACGTTCACACAGGAGATCACATACAAGTCACATTTAATTGGAAATGTGAAGGACCTCGCAAAAACATCAGATTTCACAAAAAACTCGGAATTGAGCGTTAAGCCCTGCTGTCTGAATGTAGCCTTGGACACTCGGGTGAAGAGAGGGGCAGAGCTGTCAACTGATCACCACCTGGTCTCTGGCGGAGGAGGAAGCCGGAAAGACCTGGCAGACCCAAGTGACTTCCATTGTCAATGCAGCCGCTTGTACCTGTGGTCATAAGGTCTGTGGTGCCTGTCGCAGCAGCAATCCCCAAACCTGATGGTGGACACTGGAAGTAAGGGATGCCGTCAGGCTGAAGAAGGAGGCCTATCGGGCCTTGTTGGCTCGTGGGACTCCTGAGGCAGCTGATGGGTACCGATGGGCCAGGCGTACTGCAGTCTGTGCGATTGCAGAGGCAAAAACTGGGAGCTGGGAGGAGTTCGGTGAGGCCATGGAGGAGGACTACCGGACGGCATCAAAAACATTCTGGCAAATTGTCCGGCACCTCAGGAGGGGGAAGCAGTTCTTCACCAACACTGTTTACAGTGCGGGGGGAGAGCTGTTGACCTCGACTGGGCACGTTGTCCGGCGGTGGAAGGAATACTTTGAGGATCTCCTCAATCCCACCGTCACGTCCTCCTCCGAGGAGGAAGCCGAGGCTGGGGACTCGGAGGCAGACTTGTCCATCACCCTGGCTGAATTCACTGAGGTGGTTAAAGCTCCTCGGTGGCTCTGGGGGTGGATGAGATCCTTCCTGTGTATCTTCTGGTCTATGCCAGAATCCAGCCGATAGTCGAACCTCGGATCCAGGAGGAGCAGTGTGTTCTTCGTCCTGGTCGTGGAACACTGGACCAGCTCTACACTCTCCATCGGGTGCTTGAGGTTCATGGGAGTTTGCCCAACCAGTCCATATGTGCTTTGTGGATCTGGAGAAGGCATTGGACTGTGTCCCTCGTGGTGTCCTGTGGGGGGCGCTCTGGGAGTATGGGGTCCGGTCCCTGTATGACCGGAGCAGGAGCTGTGTTCATTGCCGGCAGTAAGTCAGACCTGTTCCTGGTGCATTTTGGACTCCGTGGTCACTGTATCGGACTGTTGTCGTGATGAGGAAGCTGATCCGAAAGGCAAAGCTCTTGATTTACCATCAGTCTCCTCTCTGGGTAATGACCGAAAGAACAAGATCGCTGATAGAAGCGGCCCAAATGAGTTTCCTCCGCAGGGTGTCTGGGCGCTCCCTTAGAAATAGGGTGAGGAACTCAAAGTAGAGCCACTGCTCCTCCACATGGAGAGGAGCAGCTGAGGGGAGGGCATCTGTTCTAATGCCTCCTGGGTGCCTCCCTCGGGAGATGTTCATGTCCTACCGGCAGGAAGCCCCAGGGAAGACCCAAGACACTCTTATTTTAGAAAAATTCAAAGTGAGAAATTCAGCGGTATTTTAAAATTCAAAATCTGATGGAACAAGTTATCTTCCATAATTGGATCTATTCATGCTTATGTCACAAACCCAGAAGACGTTAAAACATGCGGATGACGACTTCCATTGGGTTCTGTTGGCGATGGGGGAGCCGGTTTTCTTCATCTAGATGTCATTGTATTCTTTCTTTTTTCCTTTTATAAATTGCCTATTCATTTGTGTATTATAATTTGTCTAACTTAATAAAAACAACAATAATCAACAGTTACATCAGCTGCCTGTAAGTGACATCGAAGAAGTGATTAGAGAAAAGCTTTGGCAGGTTGTGAAGACGGTGCTGCTAAATCCACGGTTTTATCACAGGCCCAGTGTCGGGAACTACACCGGAAGTCTTCATCCGCATGTTTCCAAACGTCTTGTAAACGGGACTAAAGCCTATTATGACCTTCAAGTGATAGAAGACGTCAATCAGGTGGAGGAAGTGCTCGGACTGCGCCCCCTCCTGGAGCCACTCCTTTACGTCAGGGTCGCGACAGTGCCTCTGAGCGTAGTTCAGAAGTTTGGTCCTCCTGCAGACACAGCCGGGGTCCTCTATGCACTCGAGCACATCCTTCAGCTCCTCCAGCGCAGAGCTGAAGGCAAAAAGCAAAACTGAAGTGGAAACAGGAGTGAACAGTAGTGAAGAGTATGACAGGCGTTAATACAAACCTGATGTCCTGCATTGCCTTCTGAAGATCGTCCACGTCCTTCTGGATCACATTGGCCTTGTTTCTCTGTGATCGGCTGTCAACACATGAAGTTACATCCTGTCCACGATTACTCGCTCTGAAGCTCGGGGAAATGTTGTACGATCGGTGCGTCTGAAAAACACGACAATGTATGAGGAGGTGTCTGGGGAGAGGAACGAGTGCACGGTTCAGGATCTCACCGCTCTTTTTCCTGATGTTTTGACTGGAGCTTTTAAATTCATCCCGTCCAATAGACCCAAAATCTTCAGAATCTTCAGAACGCAACGTTGAAGAAAGGAGGGCCTGGAGGAGGAGGAGGAAGGCGTGTCTGAAGAAGAGGAGTAACTCTCGATAATAGCGCTAAAGTCCAGGTCATCGACATTGAAGCCTACGTCTTTGGCAAAGTAGGAAAGGATCTCTTCGATTACAGCTGCTCTTTCCTCCTCTTCTCCTTCATCCTCTTCTAGATCTTCACGTAGGCACCTCCTCAAAAATTCAAAGTTCTCACGGATCCTAGAAAGGGTGACCTCAGAGGAGCCAACGCTGTCTTCGGTCGCCTTCCTCAGCTCGCCGGTATGGAACCTCTTCGTGATCTCGAGTAAGGCCCCCAGGCTGATGAAGACGAACCCCAACACGCTGAAGATATAAGCGGACACGTAGCCAAAGAAGACCACCGCCAGCAGGACCAGGCCCACCGTCGCCCCACGTTTGCCGAGGATCTCCCAGCGCTCCCACCTCCTCGTCTCCAGGCTGAGGGCGCGAAGTTTGGAGTTGCAGTCCTTCCTCTGCTTCATCCACCGCTGCATCTGCCCCATCAGCAGCTCCACCTGCAACTCCACCTGCAGCTCCTTGGGCTCCATCGTTCACCGGACTGTGTGGCAGGTTTTATGCCAGATGCCTACACTGGTCAAGTAGGTGGGAAAGTGGAAAAATATTGGCATGTCATGATTCAAAACTGTGTTAATTAAGCCAAATGTATGTGTTTTTTATTTCAACCCGATTATTCCAGGGCTTCCTTGACTTACAGACGTGGACAAAATTGTTGGTTCCCTCTGACAATGAAAGAAAAATCAACAATTGTCACGGAAATAACTGAGCCTGAGGAAAAAGTAAAAAGAAAATAATAAATAAAAATTTCCTGAAAATTGTCCAACGAAAATCAAACATTGCTTTTCACGTGTGGTTCAACAGAATTATTAGAAAAAACTAAATAATGAAACTGGCCTGGACCAAAATGATGTTTCCCGTAACTTAAAATTTAGTTGCGCAACCTTTTTTGAACAACAATTCAAAAACAGTGTCTGAGTTGAAGCCGTGTGTCATTCGTTCATTCGTTTTTTCAATATAAAACCAAACATAACTGTAGGAGCTATTTGCTTATTCTGTTGATTCTAAAATGTGTTTATTATTTTTGTTTGTTAGTTAGCTTACTAATTTAGTTTTGTTAATTTGTATAATATATTTTTGCTATGTTAATGTTATTCTTGCTAATTTCTTAGTTTAAATTGGTATTATTTACGTTAGCACCTCCTTTTTGTTTTTGGTTTAATTCGGGTCACCTAGGGGATAAAAGAGGGTGGTACACGTAGACCTGAGTGACCTGGGGCCTGTGGTTTTTTCCCAGTCACGAGGAGAAGCAGCAGGAGTCGCCTTAAACATGTTTTCCTTGTTGTTTGCCCAAACTGGAAAATAAACCTTGGAAAATCATCTCTTGTCATGGACATTGATTTGTGCTGCGTAAACCACATCCCCACGGTGCCAAAGGTGATTATCTGAGTTATGTTTAGTTCTGAGTTTGTCCACACTTTTGTTTGTTACATTTATTTGACAAATAGTCACTTCAGCAGTAAAAAACCTTGCCCTTGGACCTTCAGGACGATTCATTGGATCGATATCAAGTGGATTATTGTGGATTAATGCGCGGATGGCAGCGTAAAGTTTGTTTGATTCATGCCTTTGTTCTCCGGACAGCGTCAGCGGGAAAGTTGCCTCTACCTTTAAACGCTCTCTCCTCCTCTCAAAAGTCAATGGTATGTGTAATATGATTGCTAATGCTGTAAAGGAAAACGGCCAAACTATTGGAGTTTGATGATAGTGATTTATATTGCCATACAAGTCGTCAAAACGGAGATTAATCAAAGCTGGATTTATGTGCAGTACCTTTACGCACCGCTAGTAACCACGTAACAAGTTGGAAAGAAATAAATGTTTGGAAAAAAGGTGTTGTTGCTGTGTGCCCATTGTAATTTGAATTGTGGATCTTGAACAAAAGAAACTCACAACTGATTAAAAAATGTCGAACGTTTCAAAAGTACAAACAGCTGTGGAACATGAGCCGCAAGTGTCAGGCAAAAGGAGCCTCAAATTTACGGCCAAAGGTCTGAGCCTTAGAATGCAAACTTGCCAAGAAAAACGGAAAGGAAAATGCAAACAAGCAAAAAGACTGATGGAGGATTTGAACATATTAATGAAATCAAAGCATAATGCAAATTCAGTGATGTCACTTCTCAACGTGTTCGTTCAATGCCAGCAAGACGCACAAAGTGCGCATGATGCGTTCACTAATCTGCCGTTACCTTTGGATGAACTCTCAACACAAAATGAATATTCTGCAAATAAAATGAGTACTTACTGTGAATTTGTTGAGTGTGTCAAGAGCTGGTTGAGTGATCTGGGTCTTTCATATGTGCCAAAATCAAATACGGATAATAATCAAAATGTGGATGACTTGGGTCCAGAGGACAGTGCCTCAAATTTGTGCTTTGAAAAGTCCAGTGTATCAAAGACGCGCTCTCAAACCTCCACTGTGTCCATGCGCCTCAAAGCAGAGGCCGACAAAGCAGCGCTACTGGAACGTGTCGCAGCTCTGAATAAAAAACATGAAATTGAGGCACGGGAGGAAAAACTAAAAATCGAAAGTGAAAAATTGAAAAGGCAAAAGGAACAACTCGAACTTCAAACACAACTCGCTGCTGCAAATGCTAAGCTCCGTGTTTAGGACATCAGTTCTTCTCAATGTGGCTCCAAAATCTCAAAAATTTCCAATGGCATGAACTCGTATGTCACCAAAGCAATGCAATTAAATCCATGTGCAGACGCATTTATGCCTGAGCAAAAAGACAATCCCAATGTGCACGTTACCACCACAGTGCAACCACAAGTCGTTCGCTCCAAACAAAACTTCAGTAAAAATGTGTCTCAAAATAAAAGTGTTGATTGTTGCAAATAAATTGCTCAACCCATCCCATCTGACGAGTTCCAAACACAGCCGCAAATAAATCATTCACCAAATATAATGGACATAATGCAAAGACAAAATGACATCACTGCCCTACTGGTCCAGCAAAATCTGAGCTCAGTACTGCCCCCTCGGGATCAGACCGAGACCAAAGCAGGACCAGGGCGGACTCTGAGCTTTGACTCCGAGACTCTGCAGGGTCCGAGCCTCAGCTTCGATCTCCGGCCCTTCCGTGGGCACTGAGCCTCCGGTCTGGTCCCGGTCTGGTCCCGGTCTGGTCCTGGTCTGGTCTGGTCTGGGTCTCAGTCCCGCTCTGGTCCCGGTTTCAGTTCTGATCTCAGTCTCGGTCTGGTCCCGGTCTGGTTCTGGTCTGGTCCCGGACCTGGATCAGTCCTGGTTCAGTCTGTACGTGGTGCAAAAGTTCGGCATCACAGTCACTGAAGTCACGTAAACGGGAAACGGTCGTTATCTGTTTTTTTCCATTTTTCATTTAAACACAAAATCGAAAACTGAAAAAACGAATCATTATCTGTTTTTTTCATTTTGGTTTTGGAGACAAATAACAAAGAAAACTGTTGTTTTTTTGTTTTCTTATTTTTGGTTTTATATTGAAAAACGAATGAACGAACGACACACGGATTGAGTTTCATTGGTTATTTTTCAGGAAATTTTTATTTATTATTGCTTTTCTCAGGTTCAAGTTATTTCCGTGACGATTGTTGATTTTTCTTTCATTACCAGAGGAAACCAACAATTTTGTCCACGTCTGTAAATTTGTTTTGTGCCAGAACAAGAGTTTGTTTTCATACCTGACGGAGCAAACATGACTGGGACAGAGGAAAACAAACTTCGTCGCTGAATTAAAGAGGAAATCGAAATACGGAAACGCGCCCACGGGACGATAAACCGGGACGAGGGGCTTTTTTACTCTCACACACCTGGGATTCTGTCCTGAGGAAGTGGACCTGCAGGTGGCGCTGTGGTGGACGCCGAGGCTCTAGACGCGCGTCCAGAGCCTCGGCGTCCAGGAGTGATGTTATGATCAGGAAGAAAGAGAAAGACCCAGAGAACCAGAACCACAAACACGAGCGGATCACAAGGACTGGACCAGGACTAGACCGGGACTAAACTAGGACTAAACCAGGACTAAACTAGGACTAGACCAGGACTGGACCAGGACTAGACCAGGACTAGACCGGGACTAGACCAGGACTAAACCAAGACTAGACCAAGACTAAACAAGGACTAGACTAGACCAGGACTAGACCAGGACTAGACCAGGACTAGACCAAGACTAAACAAGGACTAGACCAGGACTAGACCAGGACTAGACCAGGACTAGACGACTACTAGACCAGGACTAGACCAAGACTAAACAAGGACTAGACCAGGACCAGACCAGGGCCGAACCAGGACTAAACCAGGACTAAACCAGGACTAGACCAAGACTAGACCAGGACTAAACTAGGACTAAACCAGGACTAGACCAGGACTGGACCAGGACTGGACCAGGACTAGACCGGGACTAGACCAGGACTAGACCAAGACTAAACAAGGACTAGACCAGGACTAGACCAGGACTAGACTAGGACTAGACCAAGACTAAACTAGGACTAGACCAGGACTAGACCAGGACTAGACCAAGACTAAACAAGGACTAGACCAGGACTAGACCAGGACTAGACCAAGACTAAACAAGGACTAGACCAGGACTAGACCGGGACTAGACCAGGACTAGACCAGGATTAGACCAGGACTAAACAAGGACTAGACTAGGACTAGACCAGGACTAGACCAAGACTAAACTAGGACTAGACCAGGACTAGACCAGGACTACACCAGGACCAGACCAGGGCCGAACCAGGACTAAACCAGGACTAGACCAGGACTAGACCAGGACTAGACCAGGACTAGACCAAGACTAAACAAGGACTAGACCAGGACTAGACCAGGACTAGACCAAGACTAGACCGGGACTAGACCAGGACTAGACCAAGACTAGACCAAGACTAGACCAAGACTAAACAAGGACTAGACCAGGACTAGACCAGGACTAGACCAAGACTAAACAAGGACTAGACCAGGACTAGACCAAGACTAAACAAGGACTAGACCAGGACTAGACCAGGACTAGACCAGGACTAGACCAGGACCAGACCAGGGCCGAACCAGGACTAAACCAGGACTAAACCAGGACTAGACCAAGACTAGACCAGGACTAGACCAGGACCAGACCAGGGCCGAACCAGGACTAAACCAGGACTAGACCAGGACTGGACCAAGACTAAACCAGGACTAGACCAGGACTAGACAAGGACTACACCAGGACCAGACCAGGGCCGAACCAGGACTAAACCAGGACTAGACCAGGACTAGACCAGGACTAGACCAAGACTAGACCACAAATAGACCAGGACGGAACCACAACTAAACCAGGACTACACCAAGACTGGACCAAGACTGGACCAGGACTAGACCAAGACTAGACCAGGACTAGACCACAAATAGACCAGGACGGAACCAGGACTAAACTAGAACTAGACCAGGACTGGACCAGGACTAAACCAGGACTAGACCAAGACTGGACCAAGACTGGAGCAGGACTAGACCAGGACTAGACCAGGACAGAAGCAGGACTAGACCAGGACTAGACCAGGACTAGACCAGGACTACACCAAGACTAAACCAGGACTAAACCAAGACTGGACCAAGACTGGACCAGGACTACACCAGGACCAGACCAGGGCCAAACCAGGACTAGACCAGGACCGAACCAGGACTAAATCAGGACTAGACCAGGACTGGACTAGGACTAGACCAGGTCTAAACCAGGTCTAAACCAGGACTTACATGTCAGGCGCTGTTATTCTGCCAATCAAAGTCCACATGAAACTAAACATCCAAACTGCTGACCTCTGTGGGTCTGGGTCTGGGTCTGGGTCTGAGTCTGACCTCTGTAAGTCTGAGTCTGGTCTGGGTCTGACCTCTGTGGTCTGAGTCTGGGTCTGGTCTGACCTCTGTGAGTCTGGGTCTGGGTCTGAGTCTGACCTCTGTGAGTCTGGGTCTGGGTCTGAGTCTGACCTCTGTGAGTCTGGGGGTCTGAGTCTGACCTCTGTGAGTCTGAGTCTGGGTCTGGGTCTGAGTCTGACCTCTGTGAGTCTGGTCTGGGTCTGAGTCTGACCTCTGTGAGTCTGAGTCTGGGTCTGGGTCTGACCTCTCTGTGAGTCTGGGTCTGGGTCTGACCTCTGTGAGTCTGGGTCTGAGTCTGGGTCTGGGTCTGACCTCTGTGAGTCTGGGTCTGAGTCTGACCTCTGTGAGTCTGAGTCTGGGTCTGGGTCTGACCTCTGTGAGTCTGGGTCTGGGTCTGGGTTTTGGGAGACGTCTGTAAACACTGCGCTCGCTGTCCTCGTGTCTCCAGTTCACATGCGCGACACTTTTGGGGTGTTTAAAGTTCACACTGCAGGTCACACACTGCAGGTCACACACTGCAGGTCACACACTGCAGGTCACACACTGCAGGTCACACACTGCAGGTCACACACTGCAGGTCACACACTGCAGGTCACATTTAACTGGAAATAACCGCAAAAAAGTCAGATTTCACAACAAAATCCAAATTGCGCATTAATCCTGCGGTCCTAAATTATGAAGTTTTTATTAAACGAGGAAGGCTGAAGTTTCTGACTTCCACATAAACATCTGTGCTGCTGTTTCTTTTCACGCTCCTCTGCCGCGTTTCCTCGTGTTCGTGCCTCGTGTCTGTTAGGATCTGTTCGTCTTTTTGTTTCAGACGCTGAGCTGGACTCACCTGGCGCGTGCTGCAGTCTGGACACAGGACTGTGGGGGTTTGGGCAGGACACACTGGTCATGTGGTGTCAGAGACGCGGCCGAGTCCGGAGTCCGGGAGTCCGGGGCCGAGTCCGGGGCCGAGTCCGGGGCCAGGTCTGTGGAAAGACGCGTTTGAGGGTCTGATGTGTCTCACAGACCCAGACTCCCAGTACATCGAAACTGAAAGTGTCTCTATGAATCTGTGTGTCGTTCGTTCATTTGTTTTTCAATATAAAAACAAAAAAAGAAAAGAAAACGAAAAAAAAAAAACCCAACAACAACTGTTTTCTTCATTATTTGTTTCCAAAACCAAAATTTAAAAACAGATAATGATTCGTTTTTTCAGTTTTCGGTTTTGTGTTTAAATGAAAAAAGGAAAAAGCTGATTTCCCGTTTCCCGTTTCCTGTTTCCGTGACTGCGATGCCAGATTTTTATCTCGCATACGGACTGAACCAAAATAAACCAGGACTAAACCAGGACTGAACCAGGACTAAACCAGGACTAAACCAGGACTAAACCAGGAATAAACCAGGTCTGAAAACCAGAACTAAACCAGGTCTAAACCAGGACTAAACCAGAAAACCAGGTAAACCAGGACTAAACCAGGACTAAACCAGGACTAAACCAGTAAACCAGGACTAAACCAGGACTAAACCAGAACTAAACCAGGACTAAACCAGGTCTAAACCAGGACCAGGACTAAACCAGAACTAAACCAGGACTAAACTAAACCAGGACTAAAACCAGGTCTAAACCAGGACTAAACCAGAACTAAACCAGGACTAAACCAGGTCTGAAACCAGGAACCAGGACTAAACCAGGACTAAACCAGGACTAAACCAGAACTAAACCAGGACTAAACCAGGACTAAACCAGGACTAAACCAGGTAAACCAGGACTAAACCAGGTCTAAACCAGGACTAAACCAGGACTAAACCAGGACTGGACTAAACCAGGACTAAACCAGGACTAAACCAGGAAAAACCAGGACTAAACCAGGTCCAGGACTAAACTAAACCAGGACTAAAAACTAAAACCAGGACTAAACCAGGACTAAACCAGAACTAAACCAGGTAAACTAAACCAGAACCAGGACTAAATCAGGTCTAAACCAGAAAAACCCAGAACTAAACCAGGACTGAAACCAGAACTAAACCAGGACTAAACCAGGACTAAACCAGGACTAACCAGAACCAGTAAACCAGAACTAAACTAAACCAGGACTGAAACCAGAAACTAAACCAGGACTAAACCAGAACTAAACCAGGACTCACCTGACAACAAACATCAGCAATCAAATATTTTAAAGACCCCATAGTACAATATGTCATGATTTCTGTTATAATTTAGTTTTCCAGAATAAGGTAAATGTCGCCGTGCCGGGCTCTGTCTGTACCTTATTGTTGATGTCGGCCAGCAGGGGGCAGTCTCTGGCCAGGTGCAGGTGCAGGACTGTGGTCTCCACCCAGGCATCGTCTGTGTTCCCGGAATCATCCCCATAACCCTTGTACAGCTCGAACATATGTTTATAATTATTAGGAGCGTAACGGTTCATGTATTCATGCCAAACTGTTTCAGTTCAGGACGTTTGGTTCGGTGCAGGGCTGTGCACGAGTGAGTTTGCACAGTTTGTGTGTTTTCATTCCTCCACTTCGTGTGCAGCCACACAGAGGCTCGACTCTTTAATATTCACGAGGGACTCTTCTGTGATTGGTTCAGTGTTTCCTGCAGCGCTTTATAGTTAGAGCGACGCCTTCAGAACAAAGCTGAAATTGGTCCATGAAGTGAAGTATCTGGGAGTCACACTGGACCCACAACTTTTGTTCAAACAACATGTCAAAAGAACAGTGAAAAAAATCAAATATATGATGAAAATTCTATAAATTATAAGAAATAATCTAACAACAAACTTGGTAATTATGTATTTAAATTCAATGATTTTGCCGCATCTAAATTATTGCATTGCATATTGTTGAACTCTGACAAGAAAAACTCTTAAATTAGCTGAAACTATTTATAAAAAAGCACTTAAGATATTAGATAAAAAGCCCAAAAATTATCACTATTGCAAAATACTTGAGAAATACAAATTCCTAAATTGGGACAACAGAATTAAATAACCAGATTTAAGTTTGGTATACAAAGTTTTTTAATAATCTTGCTCCAACTTGTCTAAAGAAGTTTGTGAAAAGAAACTCAAATCACACAAGAGCAGATTCTAGAGGCGACTGCTCTGTGCCGTTTAGGAAAAATGCTTTTGGACAACTCTGTTTTGCTTCTGGAGCAGGTCAAACATGGTCAGTGCCTGCTCATATACAAGAACTTTCCACACTGGCAGCATTTTCTAAAGCCTCGTTTACATGTACACAGGTATTTTTTTAAACTGAGACATTTCCCTTGGTTTGTATCCATCTTTCACACGCAAATGAAGAATTCGCCTCTGAAAACAAATCTTTCTAAAAACTCTAGTATGTTGTTTGTGTGTAAAGTGAGATAAACAGAGTTTTAGGAGCTGACGTGCCAAAAGTCATGGTAACACTGTTACTGGCAACAGTATTACCATCGCGCTAAGGACCCTGAGCTGCCTGCAGGTGCCTGATCAAATAAACAGCTATCTTAGGGAAGTTTCTACAATTGCTGTGTTAAAGGATCTTTTTTGACCTGACTCTCAATCATTTACAGGCCCATTAAAACCTCAGAAAATCAAGCAGGAAAGTACAGATAAACAAACCTCATTGTAAAAGAGTCATATTGTAAGAGCATCATAAAAACACAAACTATAAAAATTACCTTTGCCTCTATCACATATAAATCTAGAAACGTCACATTTAATTGCAGAAGTTAGTGGTTGGTTTTACATTGTTACATGAAGCGTTGTTGTTAAACAAGAGGAGGTCAGAGGTCAGTGAGGCCTGGTTCAAGTGTACCGTATTTTTTGGACCAGAAGTTGCACTTTTTTCAGGGTTTGGGTGTTTCCTGCAACATAACACCATTTCCACTATTTTAACTGTACTTAGAACCCCTCCTTGACCCGTCACCTTATCGTGGTGGAGGGGTTTGAGTGCCCGAATGATCCCAGGAGCTATGTTGTCGGGGGCTTCATGCCCCTGGTAGGGTCACCCTAGGCAAACAGGTCCGGGGGGACGGGTCAGACGAAGAACGGTTCAGAAGCCCCTTATGATGAGCAACACGCAGAGGCCAGTTACGTCGCCCGGATTGGCGTCACCGGGGCCTCACCCTGGAGCCAGGCCTGGGGTGGGTGCTCGTCAGCGAGCGCCTGGTGGCCGGGCCTCCCCCCACGGGGCCCGGCTGGGCTCAGCCCGAAGGAGCGACGTGGGGCCGTCCTCACGTGGACCCACCACCCGCGGGAGGAGCCATATGGGGCCAGTGCAGAGAGATCTGGGCGGCAGTCAAAGGTGGGGGCCTCCGGACATGGAGACTGTGGCTCTGGGGACATGGAATGTCACCTCGCTGGGGGGGAAGGAGCCTGAGCTTGTGCGGGAGGTTGAGTGTTACCGACTAGATATAGTCGGCCTCACCTCCACGCACAGTTTGGGCTCTGGAACCCAACTCCTTGAGAGGGGCTGGACTCTCCATTTCTCTGGCGTTGGCCGCGGGGAGCGGCAGCGGGTGGTGTGGGGGGGTGGGGGGCGGCGGGCTGGTGTGGGGGGGGCTGGTGTGGGCCTGCTCATTGCCCCACAGCTCAGCCGCTGTGTGTTGGAGTTCACCCCGGTGAACGAGAGGGTCGCGTCCCTGCGCCTTCGGGTCGGGGACAGGTCTCTCACTGTGGTGTTGGCCTACGGGCCGAACAGCAGTGCAGAGTACTCGAGTACCCGGCCTTCTTGGAGTCCTTGGGAGGGGTACTAGACAGTGCACCGACCGGGGACTCCGTTGTTCTCCTGGGGGACTTCAACGCCCACGTGGGCAACGACGGTGACACTTGGAGAGGGGTGATTGGGAGGAACGGCCTCCCCGATCTGAACCCGAGCGGTGTTTTGTTATTGGACTTCTGTGCTAGTCACGGTTTGTCCATAACAAACACCATGTTCGAGCACAAGGGTGCCCATAAGTGCACTTGGCACCAGGACACCCTAGGCCGGAGGTCGATGATCGACTTTGTAGTCGTGTCATCTGACCTCCGGCCGCGTGTCTTGGACACTCGGGTGAAGAGAGGGGCTGAGCTGTCAACTGATCACCACCTGGTTGTGAGTTGGGTTCACTGGTGGAGGAGGAAGCCGGAAAGACCTGGCAGGCCCAAGCGTGTAGTGAGGGTCTGTTGGGAACGTCTGGCAGAGCCTCTGTCAGAGGGACCTTCAACTCGCACCTCCGGGAGGACTTCTCCCGGATTCCGGGGGAGGCTGGAGATATGGAGTCCGAGTGGGCTTCATTCTTTGCCTCTATTGTCAATGCGGCTGCTCGGAGCTGTGGGCGTAAGGTCTGTGGTGCCTGTCGCAGCAGGCAATCCCCGAACCCGGTGGTGGACACCGGAAGTAAGGGATGCTGTCAAGCTGAAGAAGGAGTCCTATCGGGCCTTGCTGACTCGAGGGACTCCTGAAGCAGCTGACAGGTACCGGTGGGCCAAGCGTGCTGCAGCTCGTGTGGTCGCGGAGGCAAAAACTCGGAGCTGGGAGGAGTTCGGGGAGGCCATGGAGAAGGACTATCGGACGGCCTCAAAGAGATTCTGGCAAACCGTCCGGCGCCTCAGGAGGGGAAATCAGTTCTTCACCAACACTGTTTACAGTGCGGGGGGAGAGCTGCTGACCTCGACTGGGGACGTTGTCCGGCGGTGGAAGGAATACTTTGAGGATCTCCTCAATCCCACCGTCACGTCCTCCGAGGAGGAGGCCGAGGCTGGGGACTCGGAGGCGGACTTGTCCATCACCCAGGCTGAAGTCACTGAGGTGGTTGGAAAGCTCCTTGGTGGCAAGGCTCCGGGGTTGGATGAGATCCGTCCTGAGTACCTTAAGTCTCTGGATGTTGTGGGTCTTGGCTGACATGCCTCTTCAACATCGTGTGGCGGTCGGGGACAGTACCTCTGGACTGGCAAACCGGGGTGGTGGTCCCTCTGTATAAGAAGGGGGACCGGAGGGTGTGTTCCAACTATAGGGGGATCACACTCCTCAGCCTTCCCGGTAAGGTCTATGCCAGGGTACTGGAGAGGAGAATCCGCCCGATAGTCGAACCTCGGATTCAGGAGGAGCAGTGTGGTTTTCGTCCTGGCCGTGGAACACTGGACCAGCTCTACACTCTCCATCGGTGCTCGAGGTTCATGGGAGTTTGCCCAACCAGTCCACATGTGTTTTGTGGATCTGGAGAAGGCATTCGACCGTGTCCCTCGTGGTGTCCTGTGGGGGGTGCTCTGGGAGTCTGGGGTCCGGGGCCCTTTGCTAAGGGCTGTCCGGTCCCTGTATGACCAGAGCAGGAGCTGTGTTCATTGCCGGCAGTAAGTCAGACCTGTTCCCGGTGCATGTTGGACTCCGCCAGGGCTGCCCTTTGTCACCGGTTCTGTTCATTGTGTTTATGGACAGAATTTCTAGGCGCAGTCAGGGGCCGGAGGGGCTCCGGTTTGGGGACCACAGGATCATCTCTGCTGTTTGTGGATGATGTTGTCCTGTTGGCTTCATCGAACCAGGACCTGCAATGTGCACTGGGGCAGTTTGCAGCCGAGTGTGAAGCGGCTGGGATGAAGATCAGCTCTTCTAAGTCTGAGGCCATGGTTCTCGACCGGAAAAAGGTGTCTTGCCCTCTCCGGGTGGGTGGAGAGTCTTTGCCTCAAGTGGAGGAGTTCAAGTATCTCGGGGTCTTGTTCACGAGTGAGGGGAGGATGGAACGTGAGATTGACAGGCGGATCAGTGCAGCTTCGGCAGTGATGCGGTCGCTGTATCGGACCGTTGTGGTGAAGAGGTCAGTCTTCGTTCCTACTCTCACCTCTGGTCATGAGCTCTGGGTAGTGACCGAAAGGACGAGATCGCGGATACAAGTGCTTGAAATGAGTTTCCTCCGCAGGGTGGCTGGGTGCTCCCTTAGAGACAGGGTGAGGAGCTCAGTCACACGGGAGGAGCTCGGAGTAGAGCCGCTGCTCCTCCATGTCGAGAGGAGCCAGTTGAGGCTCGGGCATCTGTTCCAGATGCCTCCTGGGCGCCTCCCTCGGGAGGTGTTCCGGGCATGTCCCACCGGGAGGAGGCCCCGGGGAAGACCCAGGACACACTGGAGGGACTATGTCTCTCGGCTGGCCTGGGAACACCTCGGGGTCCCCCCGGAGGAGCTGGAGGACATGTCTGGGGTGAAGGAAGTCTGGGAGTCCCTGCTTAGGCTGCTGCCCCCGCGACCCGGCCCCGGATAAGCGGACGAAAATGGATGGATGGATTAGAACTAATTTTGCAGATAAATTATTTTTTCATGTTTTTCTCTTCACATTCCTGGTTTGGTTCGTGCCTGTGCACCTGAGCCTAGTGCAGAGACACTACCAGTTTACCTGTATTTTCTGGCACCATCTACTGGTCAGACTAGGAATAAACTAATAAACGAAGTGATCCACAACAGAGCGGCATTACAACATCCTGTTTCATCCAGGCCATTTTGATTCATGGCCTCAATGTAATTGTTGCTGTTGTTTTTTTTTATTTTAGATGCTACAATTACAACTGATGATAGTTACGATTCAGATTCCATTTAGGTTTAAACCAACTGCAGGTTTTATACAGTTCCTCTAAGTCAGGGGTCTCCAAGCTCTTTTCTCCAATGAGCTACCTTTACAAAACAAAAATGCCAGAGGTCGCAAGAAACTGAGTTGATGTAAGAAAGAGGGCAAGCAATCTGTGTGTCATTCATCCATTCGTTTTTCAAAACAAAACCAAAAATAAGAAAACGGAAAAACAGAACATTTCTTCATTATTTGTCTCCAAAACTAAAAGGAAAAAAACAGATAATGATTTGTTTTTTCAGTTTTTGATTTTGTGTTTTAATGAAAAATGAAAAAAAATTGATAACGGACTGAACCAGGACTCAACCAGAACTAAACCTTTTTCAGTCCTGGTCTGGTCCCAGTCTCAGTCCCAGTCTCAGTCTGGTCCCCGTCTCAATGACAGTCTGGTCCTGGTCTTTTCCAGCCTCATTCCTGGTCTGGTCCCGGTCTAAAGTCCTGGCTTCAGTCCTGATCTAAGTCCTGGTCTGGTTCCTGTCTGGTCCCGGACCTGGTTTAGTCCTGATTTAGTCCTGGTTTAGTCTGTTATCCCTTTTTTCCATTTTTCATTTAAACACAAAAACAAAAACTGAAAAAATTAATCATTATCTGTTGTTGTTGTTTTTTTTGGGGGGGGGGGGGGGGAAGTTTTCCATTTTTGTTTTGGAGACAAATAATGAAGAAAATAGTTTTTTGTTTTAGTTTTTTTTAGTTTTTTGTATTTTTGGTTTTATTTTGAAAAACGAACGAATGAATGAATGACACATGAATTGCCTTAAATTAGATTAGGGTGATCAGATTTTCAAAAATCTAAACTGGGACACACCTGGGTTGGGATGGTTGGTATATGTAAATATATAAAATTGTGAAAAGAGCGAGTAAGATTGTGGTTTCTCATGTTATAATCTGAGGAACTTCTGACGCTTCTTTTTTTTTTTTTTTTTTTTGCTTTTTTTTTTTTGCTTTATGGTCATTTGCAAACAGGTTTTTTTGTATTTTGGCAAAACAAATGACAATTTATGCTCCTCTTTACTGTTGGTAGAGAGATTAGTCAAAAATTCTGATAGTCCTGGTTTAGAGCTGATGTAGTCTATGTTACTCTTAATTTAGTCTGGTTTAGACCTGGTTTTGGTCAAATTGGTCAAAAATAGGGACACCTGGGACATTTCTTTTATAAAACTAGTTTTGTATAAATCTGCTGGGACAGGGGACACAAGCTCAAAACTGGAACTGTCCCAGGTGAATAGGGATGTCTGGACACCTAAAACATAAACCATTATTTATTTATTAGTGCACAAAGTTAGGCATCAAAATGATACATTTCCAATAGTAATGGGCATTTTATTAATCAAATCAATCAATCAATCAAATTGTAGTTATTAACGCAATACATATAATTCAGAAATCCCTTGGCAAGCTACTTGGAAGGGGGTGGAGAGTGACTGGTAACTCTCGAGCTACAGGTTGGAGACTCCTGCTCTAGGTACTAAATGTGCAAACAAAACAGTCTTTCAAAATGGCCTGTGTGAAATGGGACACAGTTATGCTGAAGCAGAGACGTTTGTCCTCCTGAAGGTGTCTCCAGGCTCCTGCTCAGCTCTGTGTGGATCACTTTGGTTGGAGAGGGAGTTTTTGGTTGTTTCTTTTTTACCAAAGAATTAGACCATCACATCCAGTGTTTTAGTACTGAATAATAAATCAGCATTACAGTTGTTAAAGTAAAAGTTATGTTTGATTTGAACATGTGTTTACCTTGAGTTTAATTTGGTATGTCATTGTCAATTCTTCTAATGTAATGCACTTTCCTGATCACACTGCTTGTTTTATTGTGTTTTGGTAACTGCAGGGATCACGTCACATCACAGGTTTGTGTCTGAGGCCTCCTTATGTCTCTGTGGTTGGATCACTCAGGAGCAGATCTTCATCCAGGATCTTGATAAGGAACATTTAGCAGGAGTTTGAGCCTGTTGAGAGTGTTTAAAGACACAGTTCATTTTCTTCAGGGTTGTTAGTTAAGATCAAATAAATTATTAAATTCCAATCAAATTAAAGGCGTCTTGTCGTCTCCGGGCGGGTGGAGAGTCTCAAGTCTGTCGGGGTCTTGTTCTGGAGTGAGGGGAGGATGGAGGGTGAGATTGACAGGTGGACAGGTGCGGCGTGGGCAGATTGACAGGTGGACAGGAGCAGCATGGGCAGTGATGCGGTCGCTGTATCGGACCGTTGTGGTGAAGAGGAGCTGAGTCTGGATTTAGCATCAGTCTCTGTTCCTCCCCTCACCTCTGGTCATGACCCGAAGGACCAGATCCACGATACAAGAGACAAAGATGAGTTTCCTCCGCAGGGCGTCCGGGCGTCTCCCTTAGAGACAGAGTGAGGAGCTCGGAGTAGAGCCGCTGCTCCTCCACGTGGAGAGGAGCGTCTGAGGGGAGGACGTCTGTTCTGACGTCTCCTGGACGTGTCCCTCAGGGTGTGTTCGTGTTCCACCTGGAGGAGGAGAAGACCCAGGACACACTGGAGGGACCATGTCTCTGGACTGGACTGGGAACACCTCAGGTCCCACTGGAGGAGCTGGAGGAAGTGTCTGGGGTGAAGGAAGTCTGAGAGTCCCTGCTTAGACTGATGCCCCCGTGAGCCGGCCCCCGATAAGTGGAAGAAAATGGATAGATAGCCGCTCTGCCGGCCTCCATGAGCTTCATTTGGAGCTGAGCTGTGGGTAACGTCACACTCAGAACACTTCTTCACACAGTGTGTGGTTCCAGGTTCTGGAGGAGCAGGTCCTGAGGTTTGTCCAACAGCAGCTGCAGAGGCTCCACAGGCTCCTGGCCTCAGATTACATATTATAAAATGTGTTTATTATTTTTGTTTGTTAGTTAGCTTACTAATTTAGTTTTGTTAATTTGTATAATATATTTTTGCTATGTTAATGTTATTCTTGCTAATTTCTTAGTTTAAATTGGTATTATTTACGTTAGCACCTCTTTTTTGTTTTTGGTTTAATTCGGGTCACCTAGGGGATAAAAGAGGGTGGTACACGTAGACCTGAGTGACCTGTGGGCCTGTGGTTTTTTACCAGTCACGAGGAGAAGCAGCAGGAGTCGCCTTAAACATGTTTTCCTTGTTGTTTGCCCAAACTGGAAAATAAATGTAACCCAGGTATTTTCTGTGCTGTCCCTCTCTACCTAATAATTTGGCCGCTGTCGTTCGCAACTATCGCGAGACGTTGCGCACATAACGCGAGACTAATTGCGCCAAGATCTTTAAATATGGCCGCGCGCGCGCTCCCATTCATTCGTGTGTTGTGTCGGTCCCGGGTGTGACTGAGCGGCTGCAGGTAGGCGATTATTGCTTTTAAAAACTCACTGTTTCGCTCAAAGTATATTAAAGTAACTTATATGCCATCAACTTCCCCAGATGCCTCTTACCTTCTCGACGAAGTGCTGTCGTGATCGTTTGAGCGTAAACTAAGTGGAACTGGTGAGTTGAGTTTGTTTGTTGCCTTGCGGAGCTAATGCTAAGCTAATGCTAATGCTAGCGCTCTGATTCAATACGGACCTGTGAGCTGGTGCCGGCGCTAGTCTCACTTGTTCGCATCTATTTATATGACTACTTTTCAATGAAATTTATTGACTGACGGTACTGATATTGACAACAAATAATGATTGATATATGACCCTGTTAAATTATTAATTTAAATAATTTAAAGTGACATATTTA
>NW_026570970.1:2783173-2804993 GCF_026225935.1 Boleophthalmus pectinirostris | reverse complement strand
CAGACTGCCAGACAAGATCAAATAAAAAGGACAAGTGATCAAGTGACACTTATAAAAAGTAAAATAGTCAAGAACAAATCTGTGTGTCCCATTAACCCTTGTGCTTCAGATCAGTCCAGTATATTGTAATAATAATGATATTATTATTTACTACTACTACTACTACTACTACAACAACTAATAATAATAATAATCCAATATACTGGACTCATCTGACACACTTTGTCTATGGAAGATAAGTTGTTCCATCAGAATTTGAATTTTAAACGGCTCTGAATTTGTCTTTGTGAATTATTTTACTCTGAAAAAGAGCATCTGATTTTTTTTTTCTTCTGAATTTGAAGCACTGAAATTTCAGTGTATAGTTTTCAATGTGTTTAAAAATTCAATTTTTTTAAAATTCAAAATCATCTATAAAATATTGGATGTATTTTTTTTCAAACCCTCAAATACATCTGTCTAAATTCGCATTGTAAAATACGATGAAGAAAAATGACCCAGCCAACATCCGGGATACTGAGGCATTTGCAATCGCTCTTGCAGAGTCGATCTAACTTCTAGCCAATCACGCAACGGTATAGTAGTCACGGGAACAACCACAAGTCCACGGACGGAAATGGCAGCCGGTGGCCGCTCTTCGGTAATTATGTTCATATTTTCTAACCTTTTTCGAAGCTAATACTTATAAAATCTTACAAATAACAATTGCTTGACAACATTAATGTAAATGCTTGTACTCGCATTATTGGCGATTTGATAGAAACAACATTAATAGCGCTAGTTAATGCACTGTCATGCGCGCTCACCATAGACCACATGGCCCGCGCAAGTCAACCTGTTGTAAGGAAAACAACCACTAGGGGGCGATAGCCGCTACGGCTAATATGAAATACTGTCAACAAACATGGCAGCGCCCTTCAACGATTTGATTGCATTTTATGTAGTGAAATAGAAAGAAAATACAGTGTTCTATGTCACTTATAGTAGGCTAATAAATATATTTGGTAATTTTACAGGATAGTCAGGCTGAAATAGTGCAGTCAGCAAGGCGTTTATTACATTTGCTGACTTCGTCTGAAAGACAGTCAAGTGCAGCAATTCAAGCCTCAAGTCAAGATAACAGGGATTTGCTTCACCATTCATTTGTTGTGAGACGGCGTTCGATTTCAGCAGCAAAGACAGAGAATTTCTTGTTTTGTTTATGCATCAACAGATTACAGTGTACTTAATTATTCATGGGTTTCAAGATATGGCAACCATCCTTCATGGTTATAGAAATAAAGCTATTTAAATTAAAATATTATATCTTTTCAATGGAGAAAGGTCCTCACAAAGTCCTTCAAATCTGGAAGGAATTGTTTGTCTGAAACACATGATTACATATTTACCTTCATTATGCCCAATGTAAAAAGCTACAAATGTTTAAATAAGTGGTTGTTTTATGTCTACCAGGATCTCCTGAACCAAGTTTTGAGACGACTTCAGTCTCGCTTGGAGCTTATTCTGGAACGTATTCCTTTGGATTTGGACTCTATCATCTGAATAAAACAAGCCAACATGCTTAATTACATTTTAAACAGAACATTTTCAAACGAATCAAAAATACGGCACCTTTAACATTTTAGCAATAGTTTAGTGTTTTATCTAAAATCAGAAGGGACCGAAATAACGGCGATTAAACGTGACCCGTATCAAATACACTTTTCATTTCAGCGGACTTTTATTTTGGCGACTTTATTTTGGCAGTCTACTTCCTGTTCGGCTGCCGCACTTTCCCCTTCCTTTAGGTACACGCGCTTTTCTTCCCCTCACTCTCAGCTGCGGCTGATGTGTTTTGTCTGTAAAAACTCTCAACAAAGCTCTGGAATTTCTAAATAACGGCGTATTTCAACTGTCCTGTTAAGGTGAGTCTTTTGCCATTATGTGAATAACTCTTATATTAAATTTCAACGGTGTAAAGTGTCGCTAGTCTGTTTTATTCGAACAAAATCTTCAATTACTCCTTTAACTACCTTTTAACTTCTTTATAGTATGTTTGTTACACAACATTTTAATTTATAAACTCGGTCTAACTGTGATCTCTGCCTGGATATTTTTGACCAGTATTTGGAATTGACATTTTGATGAATACAAACTAAATGCATTTATCTGTCAAATGATTTATTTACACATAATTTACTTAATTCAACTGAACTTTGGATCAGTACTAGGATGAATAATTAATTATCAACAATTAATTATATACATTATACCTGGTTTATGTTTTAGTGCCATAACTCTGTATCGTTCCTACATATGTTACACATACTCTTGATTTAATTCGTTCATAATGTTCATGTTAAAATAACTAAGGTAATTATTTTGAACGATATACTTATTTGTGTTTCTGGCTTCCTAGGTCAGATTTCCCACGGACTGATTCTGTGATTTGAAAAACAACCTCAACTCAACAAACTTCCAGATAATGAGCTAAGAGTCTGTGCGGTGGGACAGACTATTTGTTTTGTTTTATTGGACCTGGGATTTGTACAAACTGTCTTCAAACTGTAGTTTATAATAAAACAACTGAAAATTAACTACTTTTGTTCATAGACTCTAATTCATTTATTTATTTGTTACTTTAACTTTTGTGCTTTATAATCTCATAATTTATCTTTGTCTCTCATTTTACTTTTAATACATTTATAATAATCAACCTTTTTGACTGCTGGTTGTTATTATAACCTGTGCTCCTTTAATGAACTTTTTATGTTTCCTATTTTAACACCCTTAGCCTGGCCTCGAAACTAACGTTACATAAAGCATAGTCAAAACTTCTCTTACAGATATTTTTAACATGCAATAATCTTTTTTTTTTTTTTCAGCTGAAGCAATCGGGTAAATCTGTCCCTCTACCTTAGGCCTATGTTGGGTAGAGGTCCACTGCTGACCCCTTGGTGTGTTGACAAAACTTTTGGCAGGAGTAAACAGTGTATGTGGGTAGCAGCATGTTAGGATTCTTCTGTGACTCACACCACTGATGCCCCGTCTCCTAGCAGCGACGTATCTCTAACCTTGACGTTTGGCACAGATTCCCATTATGCCTGCACTCTTTTGCCAACTTTATTGTTTTTATTTTGTGATGACAGTACATTACCCGTTTGTATGTTAACATCTTTATTTTTGGGTAATATAACGATATTAGTATTGTCTTTTATCACTCGCTGCGCTGCCTTAGTATTTTGGTCTGCACCAAATTTAGAAAAAGACACAGTATCACTCATGTTTAGTGTAATCTTGTAATGCCAATACAGTTGACTTCATTAGTTCACTTTTTATTTTTTTTTTTTTTTTTTTGAATGCCAAATTTGCCTCTTCTGTTCAAGTTACTTTGTGATTTATTTCCCTAGGTTCAGGAAAAATCAAGTCTTGAAGTGGCTTTGCTAGGAGGGCCTTTGCTGTCCATTTTAAAGGAGTTGTCATGGTTATTTGCTCATCATAAATTAATTTATGCAGTGGGTCAATAATTTCAGCGTAGTTTGGAATCCACTGTCTGCAATAATTTTGTAAGACCTAAAAATGATACAAGTTGTTTTTCAGTAATAGTCTTCGGAGCAGACAAAATCACAGTTTTTCTGCTTTCTGCTATAGTTTTTCCTCCTGCATGTAAGGCGTTTTTGAGCTGTTGTTGATACGGACCCTGCGTATCATCACTTTCTTCTAATCCACTGTGTGTTTTAAACACTTTGGTCATTCTAATTTTGAAGTCCTCAAGTTTTTCATCTTCTTTTTGTTTGGTTCTGGAAATTTCACTATAATTAGCCAGTTTCTTGTATCTAGTTTTAGTTCTCTCTGCCAGGGCTTGTATTCTGACAGTCAAGTCCTGAGCATCATGTTTTAGAGATTTACCATCAGTTCCTGAGGGATCCCAGTCACCTCTGACATGGCTCCAATTGGAGCCCAGCGCAGCCATCCAGGCCTGCTGCGTCTCAAGACCATTTAATTTATAGGAGTCTCTGAGAGCCTCCATTTCAATACAGAACTGATTTACATCGTCTTTGTAAGGTGTAATGCCTTCTACGGCCTTCTTTACATCCTCAGCTGTCCAAGTTCTGTATACAAATATAATCTCACTCTGGTCTGCGAGTGGAGACCCCTGCCTGCGTAGACATAAGCGGTTCTAGGTCAGGGTATGTTTTGTCTGGAGTTTCGAGCCCCCCCCCCCCCCCCCGTAGCATAAGGCGGAGGAAGGAATGCAGCGTGTGCTGCAGCACTGTCCTTCACATGTGTAACCATGTCTTGTGGGACTTGTTGTGCAGGTGGTTGTAGTGGGCGTCTGATAACAACAACTGTCTCATAATCTTCTTTGTTTTGGAAAAGCATTGTGTCGGCTTTCGATAGAATTTCTTTATTTTCCTGCTTTCTTTTCAGACGTCTCTCTTTAAGTCTGGCTGTGTCTAACCAATTGTCTAACTCTCTAATGCCGTTTTTACGCATTTTCCTTTCATTATTTTTGGTTCTTTCTTTAATTTGTGCGCGCAGTGCCTCAAGGTCTGACACATTAAGTCGCCCCTCAAAATTGTATTTTGTTATCCATTTATCCAAATATTTAACGTTACTCTTGTCATTATTTTCAAGAACTTTATAATCCTTGCATTTTAGCCTATCTCTAGGTCTCCCTGTAGAATGTTTGTTACCCATATTAAAAGAATTTGGACCAGTCCTATCACTCCTGGGGAGGTCTCTAAGAACTGGTTTAACTTTTCTTGATTGAGATAGTGATTAACTTATCTTTGTGGTATTTCTCACTTCAACCCGTCAAGGTGGAGAAATCTTGTCTTTACATCCACAAAGACTCACTATTTCCTTTCTCAATCGATTGGTATGAGGACAACAACCTAGTGGTTATTATCTTCCATTCACACAACCAGTCACACTCAGTTTTTATTATTTTCAATTTTTAAATTTTTATTGATTTTCTTATTTTCTCGGCGCCAACGGAATTTAACCCTGGAGGACTCCGGCAGGAATTTAACCCTGGGAGGACTCCGGCATCCTTCACATTATCTACGGAATTTAACCCGGGGGACTCCGGCATCCTTCATTATCTACGGAATTTAACCCGGGAGGACTCCGCCATCCTGTATAAACGGACTTTTACTCACTAGCCTGTCAAATTACATCTAGTAGTGGGGCTCCGCCGCCCTCTCACCTATTAGAGCCTAGGATTTATAGGGTTTCTCTACGCGCAATGACCCCCAGTCACTCGCTAGTAGTAGTACTTTATTTTTTAGCGTATTATTGTCCAGCATAGCGTTAGATTTACGAAATGTTTATTACGTGGTCGTTAGCATATAACTTCATTTCGATGCTAATCGCTACGTCAATGAACAATGCAAAAACAATTCTACATGTGGCAGTGATTTCTATCAGGCTCTGGTGTTACTCACGTGTAGTTGAGTGGTTGTAAGTCTTCAAAACAGTCCTGGTATTTCATAGTTTGTGGTGATAGATGGCTAACGCTAAGACGAAATTGGGGCTAACACTGGGTCTATACAGGTCTATAAGCATTTCATCCAAATCGGTATCTTACATTCTACATGGATGTGTGTTTGGCACTTGTATTGTAGGCTATAGATGTTACGAGATCAATGTTCTGAGGTGGAAAAACAGAGAAACTTACATTTTCATCCTTCAGTGTCTGGATGACTCCCTCCTCTGTGTTACGCTCCCTCAAAAAAGCAGCAGTTGAGCATCTATTGCTACATGAACAGACGGTAAACAATTAGGACAATTTTACTGTCACTTTACTCCATAACATTTCCACTATAAGCAAGAAGCATTAGCTCACTAGTATTTAAGCTAGCATTTTGTTTTGTTTTTTTATTTAGCTATAGCATGCACACTATGCCACGCTACTACACGATCCTGGATTTTATACAAGCCTATATAAAATATAGGGGGGGGAGACATATAAATAATGATATATCTTACCTTTATTTGTGTCTGCTGAAGTCCGAGGTCCAGCTAGCCATGCAAGAAGGACTTGCCAAATCAACCGAACACCACGCCCTGTTTGTTTAATTGGCGGCATTTTCTTAATTCGTGGGAACGATTTAGCTAAAATGTGGGAACGATTTAATCAAAACGTGCGAACGATATATCTAAAACGTGCGAACGATTTAGCTAAAGTGTGGGAACGATTTAATCAAAACGTGCGAACGATATATCTAAAACGTGCAAACGATATATCTAAAACGTGCGAACGATTTAGCTAAAGTGTGGGAACGATTTAATCAAAACGTGCGAACGATATATCTAAAACGTGCAAACGATATATCGTGCGAACGATTTAGCTAAAGTGTGGGAACGATTTAATCAAAACGTGCGAACGATATATCTAAAACGTGCAAACGATATATCTAAAACGTGCGAACGATTTAGCTAAAGTGTGGGAATGAATTATATATTGTGGGAACGAAATAGTATTTTGAGGCCACGATTTAATATCTTTTTTCGCGTACGTGATCGGGATGTCATCGGGCGAGCTCCGTAGTAAAAAGCAGATTTCCCGTTTCCGTGACTGCGATGCCAGATTTTATCTCGCATACGGACTGAACCAGAACTAAACCAGGACTATACCAGGTCTAAACCAGGTCTAAACCAGGACTAAACCAGGTCTGAACCAGGTCTGAACCAGGACTGAACCAGGTCTGAACCAGGACTAAACCAGGTCTAAACCAGGACTAATCCAATACTAAACCAGGACTAAACCAGGACTAAACCAGGTCTAAACCAGGACTAATCCAATACTAAACCAGGACTACATGTTTTATGACTCATGTAAATTTTGATGTAAATCACAGATTCTCTTCCAACAGTTTGTGATGTTTTCATAATCATCCAGGGCATGTGTCACATATTTTACAACATGATTTATTTAAACATTTTCACTTTATTAACTTCTTAACTTAATTTAACTATAACAGAACATAAAATTACAAAATCAGATTAACCTGTAATAAGTTGTTTGAAGAGAATCAGTGATTTACACACAAGTTAAATGAGTTAAGTTGAAATCACAGATGTGCATAAAATCATCTTATATTATAATTTTTTAATAATTCCTGGAACATAACATAGAACACATGTTATTACCAAACAGTTTAGAAGATACAGTTCAGGTGGGGGGGTTCAGGTGGGGGGGGGGGGGAGTTCAGGTGGGGGGGTTCAGGTGGGGGTTCAGGTGGGGGGGTTCAGGTGGGGGGGTTCAGGTGGGGGTTCAGGTGGGGGGTTCAGGTGGGGGGGTTCAGGTGGGGGGGTTCAGGTGGGGGCCGATGCGTGGGTCTCCTCTCAGTTTCTGCTCCAGGTCCTTGTACTTCTGGGGACCGCACTCCTTAAGCCTGCACACACACACACACATGCACAACACACACACACAAACAAACACACACACAAACACACACACAACACACACACACAACACACACACAGATTTTATAAAAGCCCTATGTAATATAATAATCCTAACTCCTCACACTAAACAATCATTCTTAAAAAACGATTTGTTCATTATGAATTAAGTCTAAATGTAACTGTCGTGCCAATGGAGATGAGGCTAATAAATCCACTGTGCACACGTCCATGTATTTCTTGGAATAACTTTGGACCTGGTTTTGTTTAAAACAGCACAAATCTGGTATGGTGCAGTTAAAGTGTTTTCAGTGTTGTTTGAAACGTTAACCGAAGTGTTTTCAGTGTGTTCTTACATTTCGAGGCGTTTCCGGGCGATGTGGATCTGTCTGGGCTTGGTGAGGTCGTCCGGCTGCTGCTCCTGAAGATCTCTGCTCTCCTTAAAAACACACACAGGAAAACTCTGAATAACTCTGAGCACAAACACTGGGCCTGTCACAGTGAAGAGTTTATGCGGTAGACCGTGATGATCTCAGGGGCCTGTAGAACTCTACGGAAGATTCACTGTTTTTAAAGAAATCTCCAAACTTCTGATCCACAAATGTCTCACCTTCTCATTATTTGTTTGTGATCGGCTCCACAGATTTATATTACCTGGTCGATGCGCTCCTGGATGAGCGTGGCGCGTTGGACCATGCGGTTCCTAAAGTCCTGGAGACAGTCCTGGTACAGGGTCTGGACCTGGTCCGGTCTCAGCTCCATGTTTCCGTTTAGACGCATCAGCGCCGGAGCCAACAGGTCCTTCTGCTGCTGCTCCAACCAGCGCAGCTCCTCCCCCAGCAGCACCGCCTGCACCCACAGTCACAACACAACCACAACCTCAACCACAACCTCAACCACAACCTCAACCTCAACCACAACCTCAACCACAACCTCAACCACAACCTCAACCTCAACCACAACCTCAACCACAACCTCAACCTCAACACAACCTCAACCTCAACCTCAACCAACCTCAACCACAACCTCAACCACAACCTCAACCTCAACCTCAACCACAACCTCAACCACAGTTTATCCATGGAAAGCATCTTGAGACGCGACGTCTCGATTTCAAGACGGACCAAGAACACACAACATACAGTTACACACAGTTCCACAACAACACATACAACAAGACAATATATACAGTGGTCCCTCGTTTATCACGGGGTTACGTTCTAAAAATAACCCGTGACAGGTGAAATCCGTGAAGTAGTCAACTTTATATTTTACAATTATTCTATCTGTTTTAAGTGTGTAAAACCCCTCACCACAAACTTTATACACTTTTCTCACACAGGACACTTACAACACTTTTTACATCCTTCTTAACCCTCTCCAGGCAGGTGTTGCAGATTTGCAATAGCTAAATTCCAAGTACCTACTTACTCCACATCCATATTTTATGAGCTTTTTTTACTCAGGAGCCTTTTTTCCCATCCATGCTGATAAACGTGGACGATGCAGACTGTGCAAGAATAGCTACATGCAAATGGTCTGCCAGAAGTGCAAAATACTTTTTTTGTTTACAAAGGATAAAAAAGTCAGAATTGTATATTACTACCCCATATTATAATTTTCCCCAAATATCAGATTTTTCCCGATACTAAAAATTAATTTGAGCCTGAGAGGGTTAAAACTTATTGCTGCTGTCGTCCTTTTGTTATTTTCCTCCTTTATGTAACAAACCGAAGATTCATTTATTCTATAATGGAGTCCTACAGCGCAGAGTCCTGCACCGTGTAATACATCACTACCCGCCTGCATACCCACCCGCCCGGAAAATTCCAGAACATTAAAACTCGCCCGTTTCAGCAACTAATTGCCCGCGGGGACCCGACCCAGTGCAGGACTCTGCTTCAGCCATGTAACGTCTCTCTTCCTTCAGTGTGTCCACAAGTCCAACTTTTTGTGTGATGGTTAAATCTTCCTCTGTCTTTTGGGAGCGAGCGCAGGAGACTTTGTCAGTGCAGAACGTTTCGTCGACATTGTGGGTTTTGTCGGAGAGAAAACTCTCAAACATACAACACTTCAGAATCACACTGATACAGATCCAACAATTATGTACATTTGTCAAACTGAACACATTCTGTACTGTACAGGAGACACGGCACGGAGGAGATTGATTGACAGTGATCTACAGTCTCTTAGCCAATCAGGACGCAGGGGGAGGGACACACTGCACGTTCATACACTGTAAAAAAAAAGCATGCAAAATTGCACACAAAAAAATCAGCGAAACAGCGAGACCACGAAAAGTGAACCACCTTATAGCGAGAGACGACTGTACACACAAACACAAACACAAAATACCAATGGATGACAGTGAAGTTTGCAAAATATAAAACCTTTAAAAAACAAAATGAAAAAAACATGTATTTTGTGTTCTTGCTCAGATATTCGTGTGTATTTGTGTGTTTGTGTGTATTTGTGTGTGTGTTTGTATTTGTGTGTTTGTGTGTGTGTTTGTGTGTATTCATGTGTGTTTGTGTTTGTGTGTATTTGTGTGTGATTTGTGTGTGTTTGTGTGTGTGTTTGTGTGTATTTGTGTGTATTTGTGTGTGTGTGTGTGTTGTGTGTGTGTTTGTGTGTGTGTTCGTGTGTGTTTGTGTGTATTTGTGTGTTTGTGTGTGTGTGTGTGTGTGTGTGTGTGTTGTGTGTGTGTTGTGTGTGTATTTGTGTGTATTGTGTGTGTTTGTGTGTGTGTGTGTTGTGTGTTTGTGTGTGTGTGTGTGTGTATTGTGTGTTGTGTGTTTTGTGTGTATTTGTGTGTTGTGTGTGTGTGTGTGTTGTGTGTGTTGTGTTTGTGTGTGTGTGTGTGTTTGTGTGTATTGTGTGTGTGTTTGTGTGTGTGTGTGTGTGTGTTTGTGTGTATTGTGTGTTATTTGTGTGTGTGTGTTGTGTGTGTGTGTGTTTGTGTGTATTCATGTGTTTGTGTGTGTGTGTTGTGTGTATTGTGTGTGTGTGTTTTGTGTGTGTGTGTGTTTTGTGTGTGTATTGTTTGTGTGTATTTGTGTGTGTGTGTGTGTGTGTTTGTGTGTGTGTTGTGTGTGTGTTTTGTGTGTATTGTGTGTGTGTGTTGTGTTGTGTGTATTCATGTGTTTATTTGTGTGTGTGTGTGTGTATTCGTGTGTGTGTTTATTGTGTGTGTTTGTGTGTTGTGTGTGTGTATTTGTGTGTGTGTTTGTGTTTCATGTGTGTGTGTGTTTGTGTGTGTGTTTGTGTTATTTGTGTGTGTTTTGTGTGATTTGTGTGTGTGTGTGTTTGTGTGTATTCGTGTGTATTTGTGTGTGTGTGTGTGTATTCATGTGTTATTTGTGTTTGTGTGTTTTGTGTGTGTTGTGTGTGTTTTGTGTGTTGCATGTGTTTATTTGTGTTTGTGTGTGTGTGTATTCATGTGTTTATTGTGTGTGTGTGTGTGTATTCATGTGTTTATTTGTGTGTTTGTGTGTTTATTTGTGTGTTTGTGTTTATGTGTATTGTGTTGTGTGTTTATTTGTGTGTTGTGTGTATTCATGTGTGTGTTTGTGTGTGTATTTGTGTGTTTGTGTGTGTTTTGTGTTTGTGTGTATTGTGTTTCATGTGTTTATTTGTGTGTTGTGTGTATTCATGTGTTTATTTGTGTGTTTGTGTGTATTCATGTGTTTATTTGTGTGTTTGTGTGTATTCATGTGTGTGTTTGTGTGTTTATTTGTGTGTTTGTGTGTATTCATGTGTGTATTTGTGTGTTTGTGTGTATTCATGTGTGTGTTTGTGTGTGTATTTGTGTGTATTCATGTGTGTATTTGTGTGTGTTGTGTGTGTGTATTTGTGTGTTTGTGTGTATTCATGTGTGTGTTTGTGTGTGTATTTGTGTGTTTGTGTGTATTCATGTGTGTATTTGTGTGTGTGTGTGTGTGTTTGTGTGTGTATTTGTGTGTTTGTGTGTATTCATGTGTGTGTTTGTGTGTGTATTTGTGTGTGTTTGTGTGTGTATTCATGTGTGTATTTGTGTGTTTGTGTATTCATGTGTTTATTTGTGTGTGTTTGTGTGTTTATTTGTGTGTTTGTGTGTATTCATGTGTTTATTTGTGTGTTTGTGTGTATTCATGTGTTTATTTGTGTGTGTGTTTGTGTGTATTCATGTGTTTATTTGTGTGTGTTTGTGTTTGTGTGTGTATTCATGTGTGTGTTTGTGTGTGTATTTGTGTGTTTGTGTGTATTCATGTGTGTGTTTGTGTGTATTGTGTGTTTCATGTGTGTGTGTGTGTTGTGTGTATTCATGTGTTGTGTGTTTGTGTGTGTATTTGTGTGTGTTTGTGTGTATTCATGTGTGTGTTTGTGTGTATTGTGTGTATTCATGTGTGTGTTTGTGTGTGTTTGTGTGTTTGTGTGTATTCATGTGTGTATTTGTGTGTTTGTGTGTATTCATGTGTGTGTTTGTGTGTGTATTTGTGTGTTTGTGTGTATTCATGTGTGTGTTTGTGTGTATGTGTGTATTCATGTGTGTGTTTGTGTGTGTTTTTGTGTGTTTGTGTGTATTCATGTGTGTGTTTGTGTGTGTATTGTGTGTATTCATGTGTTGTTTGGTGTGTGTATTTGTGTGTATGTGTGTATTCATTGTGTGTGTTTGTGTGTATGTGTGTATTCATGTGTGTGTTTGTGTGTGTGTATTTGTGTGTGTGTTGTGTGTATTCATGTGTGTGTTTGTGTGTATTGTGTGTATTCATGTGTGTGTTTTGTGTGTGTATTTGTGTGTTGTTTGTGTGTATTCATGTGTGTGTTGTGTGTATGTTGTGTGTGTGTGTGTGTGTGTGTATTTGTGTGTTTGTGTGTATTCATGTGTGTGTTTGTGTGTGTATGTGTGTATTCATGTGTGTGTTTTGTGTGTGTATTTGTGTGTTTGTGTGTATTCATGTGTGTATTTGTGTGTTTGTGTGTATTCATGTGTGTGTTGTGTGTTTATTTGTGTGTTTATTTGTGTGTATTCATGTGTGTATTTGTGTGTACCCTCTCCCTGCGTTTCCGGGCCAGGCTGGTTCCAGACGTGGTCCAGGGACGTGTCTCCAGCTGCACCTCCTTCTCCTCCACAGCTCTGCTCTGCACCAGGGACTGCACCTGCCGACACAGGAGGAGGACAGGGTCAGTGTGACTCCACGGACAAGTCATGTGGAAAGAAACAATCAAACAGACGCTGGACCTGAACGACTGTGTGACGGAACTGCCACATGAGCATGAGGATGGACAGTCTGCACATCTCATAGTATTGGTTGTTTTTCCTAAATATTGGCATTGATTCAATATTGAAAACATTTCTGATCTTTAGAAAGTCATAAGGTACAAGGGACGGGCATTCGATGAAATTTTCTTAATCAATCGTCAGAAGAATTAACGATTATCGATTAATCATGAACGTTTTTATATTAAAATGATCATCATTATTATTACTATCTGCACTAATCTGTATAAATAAATTCAACTTTACGACATATAAACATAACGACTCTAGATCCACATCAGCTGTTTGACATTATAATGTGTTTAATTCAGTTTTGTTCAAATCTCACAGAAACAAAACTTAAAACCACATCACTAATTTACATAAACTAAGTGAAGATAAAACTCCAGCTCTTGTGTCGCTGATGTGGTTCAACTTGTGTTGGATTAAAAGACATGACTCAGGTGAACACAGGTTAGTGTGACCAGATTTGTGTTTGTCAAAACCAGGACAGCGTACGGGGGGAGGGGGGCGGGGCCTCGTCATCCACATTGAGCGACTCTCACCTGGAAAAACTTTTTCCCACTGGACACAGAAACATATGTGCTGCTTTATACACTGTGCACATGGACTCACACTTGTCCCAACGCAACGGAAAGTGTGGAATTTCTTGTACAAATCCTGGTTAAATCCACATTTGTGCAGAGACACATGTACACACCTGTTTGGTCACACTACACACAGCAATTAATCAATTATCGATTAATCAACTAATCATGCCCATCCCTATAAGGTACATGTGAGAAATTTATGGGAACTGAACTTCACTGTTGTGGACCATTTTAAACAGATCTGAGTGACCTGAGGATGCCGTGCTTCGAGTCTTTTTGGGGAGGGTTTTTTCCTGCGTCTGCGTTTCTCCTCTGCACCTGTCACTGTCTTTAGGCGCTTCAGTCAGGCTTATTAAAACCCTTATTAGTATTAGTTGTTGTTTTGAATAAAATCTCTCTGGCTACGTTCAGACTGCAGGTTTAATGCTCAATTCGGATATTTTTTTGTGAAATCCGATGTTTTTTCGAGGTCGTTCACATTTCCAGTTAAATGTGACTTGTATGTGACTCCAGTGTGAACATTAAACGGCCCAAAAGTGTCCCACATGTGACACTGGAGACACGACGACGTCAACCGCAGCGAGCGTCTCTGTGTTTACACAAGTTGTCCAAACATGGACGCAGCATCGAGCACCTGGAGATTTTAAAGTTCCTCTCGTACCGGAGCCAGAACATGAACAACTTACTTGTTTTAAGGAGGAGATTGAGAAGGAGAAGGACGAGGTTTTTGGTCGTGGTGTTTTGTGGTGAGTGGAGATGTGCTTCACTTCAGTCACACGGAGTTCATTAACAATTTTCTCCTACTTCAGCGCAGAATAGTGACGTTTGTGTCTTGTTGATAACGTGTAGGTGGATGAATGGTGACCTGACCGTTCACACTGAAGTCACATGTCAAAAGATCAGATATGTATCAGTTTCAGGAGCACATATCCAAGTGTCCTGGGTCACATTTGAAAAAATCGGATCTGTGTCCTTCAGACTGTTGGTAAAAGATCAGATACAGGAACATAGAGGCCAAAAAGTTGGATTTGGGTCACTTCAGGTGCAGTGTGAACGTAGCCTAAGTTTGCACGTTGGGTTTGTGTAGAAGTGTCGTCTGTACCGAGCTCATCGAGTTCTTGATCTGTCTGATGGTCTTCTGCTCGTGCTCCATGAGGCTGTGGAGGAGCTGCTGGAGCTGGGGCAGTTTGAGCGTCTCTCCCTGACCATCCACCTGGAACACGAGGAGCACAGGTCCACACGACAGGTTTAGTTTAGTTTAAAACACCTTTTCTGACAAATATTACAACTCAGAACCAAGGCGGGTTTGAGGAGAGCACCTGAAATGTGGAGACCATGTCCATGGTGAAGTCTCCAGCCTTCTGCTTCTTGGTGGACTCGGTGGGTTTCTTGAAGCTCCTCTTGGACGGGATGAAGAGGTTGTCCTCCAGGTGATAGGTCACCTCTATGCGCCTCTCAGCCAATAGGAACTCTCGCTTTGCTATGTCCTCACCTGCAGCTTTGGACGGGTCTCTGTGGAACTGCTCCACCACCTCCTGCGGACACAGCTCAAGATCACGGTCCGGTTTAGGTAGTTGTAGTTCTAACTCACCTGTTGTAGTTCTAACTCACCTGTTGTAGTTCTAACTCACCTGTTGTAGTTCTAACTCACCTGTTGTAGTTCTAACTCACCTGTTGTAAGCTCTAACTCACCTGTTGTAGTTGTTGTAGTTCTAACTCACCTGAGTTCTAACTGTTGTAGTTCTAACTCACCTGTTGTAGTTCTAACTCACCTGTTGTAGTTTTCTAACTCACTCTAACTCTGTTGAAGCTCTGTTGTAGTTCTAAACTCACCTGTTGTAGTTCTAACTCACTCACCTGTTGTAGTTTCTAACTCACCTGTTGTAGTTCTAAACTCACCTGTTGAAACTCACCTGTCTAACTCACCTGTTTGTAGTTCTAACTCACCTGTTTGTAGTTCTAACTCACCTGTTTGTAGTTCTAACTCACCTGTTGTAGTTCTAACTCACCTGTTGTAGTTCTAACTCACCTGTTGCTAACTCACCTGTTGACCTGTTGTAGTTCTAACTCACCTGTTTGTAGTTCTAACTCACCTGTTGTAGTTCTAACTCACCTGTTGTAGTTCTAACTCACCTGTTGTAGTTCTAACTCACCTGTTGTAGTTCTAACTCACACTCTACTACTCTCACCTGTTTGTAGTTCTAACTCACCTGTTGAAGCTCTAACTCACCTGTTGAAGCTCTAACTCACCTGTTTGTAGTTCTAACTTACCTGTTGTAGTTCTAACTCACCTGCTTGTCTAACTCACCTGTTCTAACTCACCTGTTGTAGTTCTAACTCACCTGTTCTGCTAGTTCTAACTCACCTGTTGTAGTTCTAACTCACCTGTTGTAGTTCTAACTCACCTGTTGTAGTTCTAACTCACCTGTTGCTGTTAGCTAAACGAGCTCTTTCTGGTCAGATTGTGTTCAAATAACGATCAGATTAAGTCTCACTTGAGTAACAGAACTTCTATCAGAGTAGTGCCTACAGTTAGCGTCCCAAGTGTGTATTACCAGAATGTTCCATGAGCCCTCGGTGTTGTCCTCGCCGTCCTCTTTGCTGGTTTTGGCGTCTGCGGGGCGCCTGAACTGCGTGTCTCGTTGGAACAGGAAGTCCCGGCGCTTCTCGAAGGTCTCGATCATGTGGTCGCCTCGCTCCAGTCGGCGCACCAGCCCGTCCGGCCGGAACGACACGAAACGCATCTCCCGCTCTGGGGTCACGGCGGGGTCAGAGGGGTCGGGGCAGGCCTCCGGGACCCGAGTGTTGAACCTGTGGACTGAAACATGAAAAATTTGAAATGCCCTGCTACTTTAGTTGACTGTTTTTGCTGGTTGGGCCAAACCAAGACGAGTTTAACCCAGAGACAGTGAAGGTCAAATCAGACAGTATAATAAAAGTGGACTAAGGGAGTGTGACGTCACCCAGAGCATTCAGTTGCAGCCAAATGAAGCTCAGCAAGGCCGCAGTTATATTAGCAGGCCCCAGGTTGGTCTGTTATTACTGTATTTTTCAGACAGTGTCACTTTTGTTCCTGGTTTGTGTGTTTCCTGTGACTTATTCTCCGGTGTGACGTCTATATTAAAATGTTTGAGTGAAGTGTGGAGAGGTTCTAGTCTTGTGTGTGAGTATCTGCTGCTCCTGTTCCTCCTGTACCACTGTCACTTGGCTCTACTGCAGAAACCCGGGAGGATGCACCATGAAACTTTCCTGAAGTCACTGGATGGATGGACAAAGCCTGGACTTCAGTGACACCGAAACCATCCTGTCGGGATTCAGAAAGACCTGAATAATTCTAACTGGAACTGATGTCGAGTCTGACGACAGCGACACAGAAGAGTTTGCGTCGCTCTGTTTACCTCCGGAGGTCGAGTTGTTCAGAAGTGACACCGAGGATGAAGAATTGAATGGATTTAGTGATTTGGAGTGAGATGGAGAGTTTGGTTAAACTTGTTCTGTTCTGTTGTTTATGTTATAGTTTATCTGAAGAACTGTTCATATGTGACGTTAACAGTCTGTTGTTCTCTGTTCTATTGTTTTTACTACAACTTGACTTTACACAGGAAATGTCTGCTCCTGATCTCTCATTTTATCAAATCCATTTCCCCCAAAAAGTGTGACTTATTATCTGAAAAATATAGTAATATCATCATTTCTTGATTTGACAAAATAGTGACATAAAAATGTATCGAGGATCTTGTCCAGCAAGTTCATACGAATATTTAAAGACCAAAATGACAATGGAGTGTGGAGGCCTAAAGGGGAGAGTGTTTAGTTTCACCGTAACGAGGATTTTCATGTCTGTGTGCCATGTATTGTGTGTGTGTGTTTGTGTGTGTGTGTGTGTGTTTTTGTGTGTGTCATACAGATGAGGGTGTCGTCCCGGCCCGGTTTGAACGTCTCTGTGGTGAATCCTCCACTGGTCTCTCTCTCCTTCAGCCGGTCGCTTCTGTACTCGAACCACTCCCTCACCGTCTGCACCTGCCGCTCTGAACGCCACAAACACAAATCACACAAATACTACTCCAGATGTGTACTTCAAAAGTCTTAAACTACACTAAACTGACTCTCGTGATCTTTTAGCCGTGTTATAAAGTCACTACCTGCTCAAAAACAGACCTGGAGTACACACACGTTTGATTCATCCTTTAATATTAGTCTGTCTCAAATTGCTCTGTTCCACCGTGTGATGTTTGTTTTCTGTTTGAGAGCAGAACTCAGCCTCAATGTGCAGGTTTGTGTTGTTGTTAAATGTGTTTGTGATGAGGAAACTACATTAGAAGACAGATCAGGATCAGTGGGATCTGGGCCCTTTAACCCCGTCAGCTGTATGTTTATTTGATTTTTTGTTACCAGATGAGGCAGGTGTGACACCTGTCAGTGAAACCACCTGTGCTTCTCCTGTCAGGTCAAAGCTAGAACAATATTAGACAGCAATAACCAAGACAGAATCTAGTGGTGAAGTGTGAGAATACAACAGACTGGGATGGACAATCTCATTACAAACAGCAGCTTTAACAAGGTAAATTATTTTTAAAAAAAATGTTATTATGGTGTTCGTTCATCACGGCTTCACTGAGAGGGAGATACTTTTATTTTTGGACCAAAATACAACAAAAATAAAATACTTTTCATTACACAGGAACTGACTCTTATGATTTTAAATGTAGGTAATTAGAATTGTATAGTTCAGATTATACTCAATAAATCCATGTTTTAAAAATCTATGTACTATGTAATCTATGTGGTACATGTAGTACACGTGGTACATGTAGTACACGTGGTACATGTAGTACACGTGGTACATGTAGTACACGTGGTACATGTAGTACACGTGGTACATGTAGTACAGAGGAGAGACGTACTGTCGTGGTCCTGGTAGAGCGTGAGGCGGGTCACCACTCCGTCAGGGCAGAAGAACGGGATGAAGTTCTCCACTGAAGCCTGTTTGAAGTGAGTCACTTTGAATCCTTGAGGCCAGCGCAGCTCCATGTCTGAAACGGGATTTGGACAAAATGTTTCTCTGACGTTTTTAAACTATAAATCTGTTTTATTTCAGAATGCATAAGGTCAGGTTAGACACGATTCTGTTTAACACACGACAAAACATCTCAGTGAAGTTCATCATGTTCCTCCTGGTTGGACACAGCAGCAGATGTGACTTACATACAGATTATTTCATAACTGTTCCTTAGCAACCATGATGTAAACAAAGACCAAGCTGTTAGAAAAATGTGTTCAATGTAATTTTGTGTTTCAATAACTTGGACAAAAGACTCAACACCTGAACACAAATGGCACCTCAAACAATTATCAGTCTGGATTTCACAAAAAAACATTCCTCACTGCTGAAAATAAAATATAAAAAATATTTGTACCTTTCTCAGTGATGTGGATCATGGAGCACCAGGACAGGGGCATGTCGTAGCTGTACGGAGGACCTGTCTCCTGCAAACACAAGTCCACATCAGTCCACAGATACAAACAGAACATCTCAGAAACACCACAGACACCAAACCTCAGCTTCAGTCTGCTCATACTCATCCCAGTTTTTAACAGAAATATTTTAATTTGATCTAAAAAATATTCTCAGTTTATGTTCAGGTTTCATGTGAAGCTCAGGATCTCCAGAGCTCCTCCCTGAGCTGCAGAGGCTGCACTAGCACTGACCCAGGGTTGGTGCAGGTTCTGGGGTTTAGGGAGAAACGTTCAGATCAGAGACACATTTTAGATTTAAACACACTGGATTTCAGCTTTGAACAGACAACCCACATGAGAGAGTCATGTGAGGCTCATTCTGCTTCTGATTGGAGAATAAATAACTTCAATAAAGTTATAAACAACTTGTCCATCATGTTCAGTGTTTCTGTGAGACTAAATCAGCAGTACAGTTGTTATTAATAAAATAAATATTTAAAATAGCCTGGCTCATATCTGGGGACACGGTTAGATCATGTTTATAGAATTTAAAATTAAAATGTTGCACTCAGTCTCTTTAAATGACACCACACAGTGAGCGAGTGCTGCAGTTTACACAGGCAGTCTGACCTCCTCTTGGGTCTGGACACTCACCTCTTGGGTCTGGACACTCACCTCTTGGGTCTGGACACTCACCTCGTTCAGGTCCAGTCTGTTCTTGGCCAGCGCCTGCAGCTGTTTCCTGGAGGTGGTGCCAGGGACCAGAGGCTCCCAGTGAGTCCGGTCCTCCGGGTCCCACACTACGTCCTGTGTGAATAAGAAACAGTAAGAGTCTGAAGAGTCACTTCAACATCAACTAAAACTGAAAACTCACAAAATAATACAACATTTGAAAAACACATTTTCAGGAGCCTGATCAGTCAGAGTTGTATTTGGTTGATTCATGTTTGAGTAATTCTGTTTTGTCTCACATTTGAGGACTGAGAGCTCAGAAAATGTGTCTACAACAGCATCTTACACCACCGAATGTGGAGTGAATGAATAATGATTTGTAAAAGTGTCTTTGTGACACACGTCTTTGAAAGAGCTACATAAATAAACCCGACTTACCCCACCCACCGCCTCACCTGTCTCCACACAGTTTTTTAAGGTCGAGGTCAAACATGTCGAGTTTATAAATGTCATGTAGTTATTTTTCTACAGTAAAATCAAGTAAATAAAAGTGCACTGTTTCTTCCAGTGAAATGTCACTGAAGAGGAGGCTCCATTAGTTTTAATGAAGATTTGAACAAAAAGTCAGAGGAGCTGTTTCTGTGATCAAAGTGCACGTGGCAGATTCAACACATTTAAACTAAATGTACTTCATACTTTTAAACTTTTACTCCTGAATTCACCTAAAACACCCAGAGTGTGACGTCACTGCAGAGAATCAATGTGTTTACCAAAATGTAGAGTCTGGACAGTGAGAGGAGCGCCCCCGTGTGGGTGCTCGTCGTACCTGGCACCCGTTGGCGCAGTCTTCCATGTAGACGTAAACGTTGAGCTCGTTCCACACGCTCTCCACGCCCAGGAAGTCCGGGTGCTTCGTGGGGAAGGAGTTTCCGCTCAGAGGGTCAATGAAGAAGTCGTGCTCCACGCTGCGACTGCCCGCCAGCACCAGCACCCAGAAGTGAACCCTCAACCCCCACAGAGGGTCCGGGGCAGGAGGAGGGGGCGGCTCCTGCAGAGGAAGAGAACCAGGGAGTAAAGTACTTAAAAGTGAAAAGTAAAAGTTCTGAGGTATCTGTACTTTACTGAAGTACATTTTACAGTGCATACTTTGACTTCACTACATTTGAGAGCAGGTGTCTGAACTTTCTACTCCACTACATTTTTAAACTGGACTGAAAAGTAAAAGTATTTTTATTATATCAGATGAAGAGAAGAGGGAGAGTGTTTCACTGGGTCATAAAAAAGTTGAAAAATAAGAGTGAAGTTGCTTGACGAGGGTTAAGTTTAAGTCTTGTACCAAGTCTTGTATCATTTATGTCTTGTATTTTTATATTTGAACTTGTATAGCCTGTAATTTAAATTTGTTAAGCCTACATGTCCCATCATGCATCAGGGGACTGTGGGCCAGCCCACTGTGAACATGTGACCTACACCTATGACTTTAAATCTGCACTGTGATAAACATCTGGAGTTTGAGCTGATGAAGCTGAAGGGTATTTTAACTTTATCTGCCGTGTGCTATTAAAGGCTTTGAATATATTTTGAGTGCCTCAGTTTTTTTCCTACTTTGTATTTGAGACTGGTGCCTACACTGAATACACCAAAAGAACAATTCTGCACATTTTTTGCATATCCAAGTCGCTCTCCTGCCCCCAAAGCTTTGCTGAGTTTAAGTCTACGTTTACATGACGAGGGTCTGAACAGAAGATGCAAAAGTGTCGTTGTGTCTTCACTTTTTATTCCGTGTTTAGACGAGTGTTTTGGGAGGAAATCGTGAGCTTATAAGACCACGCGGCACCAATGAAATGGTCCATCACACTAAATAAGTAAACTAAACTAAACTAAAAAAAACTAATCATATTAAGTGCTTGTGGTCCATGGCTCCATATTTGAGCCAGGTTACAGCTCAGGTCTGTGGAGAGGCAAGCCCCACATGTTTTTTTTAAATAGTAAAAAACATCTGCAACTGAATAAATACAAAATAGATCTGTGTCATATTATAACAATGATAGAAGAACCAAGCAGACAAACACAGAACCTCTCCAGAGCAGCAGAACCCAACAGAAAAGTTACACAGAGAAGCTTTAACTGAGGAACCTGTTACTATGAACAACTGAACGCTGACTGTTTACAGACAGGTGAAGAGATCCTGACAGGTGCCAGGTGACAGACAGGTGCTGTGTTTATATTTACAGTGTGAGTCTGCGGCTGCTGCTGCTGCTGCTGCTCCAGTTTCTTCTGTTGCTTCAGGAGAAAGTTGCTGTGGACTTTCCGTTCTCTCTTCTTGTTGTAAGTGCTGCTGTCGTCCTGAGCCTCCTGCTCCGTCTCCTGAAGCACAGACACACGCGAGATGAACTGCACAGGAACAAACGAGAACAGGGACGACACGCTCACAAGGTCAGATTTCACA
>NW_026570970.1:2755673-2778173 GCF_026225935.1 Boleophthalmus pectinirostris | reverse complement strand
TCACATTTCCAACAAATCCTGAAAATTTCATCAAAATCTGTCCATAACTTTTTGAGTTATGTTGCTAACAGAGACAAACAAACAAACAAACAAACAAACAAACAGACAAACAAACAAACAGACAAACAAACAAACAAACAAACAAACAGACAAACAAACAAACAAACAAACAAACGCCGGCATAAACATAACCTCCTTGGCGAAGGTAAAAATGGAAAGTAACTATTTTTAAAACTTTAACCATCATCACCAGAAACACGAGAACGTCTCACCTGTTTCAGCCTCTCTCCAGTGTCTTTTAGAGTCGATTTAAAAATGGTTTTATTTACTTTTAAAGGGCCCGTCTCATGCAAAATCACCTTTTGACTGATGTGTGGGCCTTGGATTTGTCGCAGAAGTGTTTTTTTTTTCACAAATTGCAGCGTATTTCTGCCGCCCTCCCACGTGACGACGAACTAAAGCTGCTACAACGACGACGCGGCAGATTCACCTCCGACGGGTTTGACGTAGAAGAAAGAGCTTCACACCTTCGCAGTCTCAGGTCTGCAGAGCAGCTCCAGCTCGCCGTCCCAAAAACCAAACGTGAGCTTCGTGGGGCCCGTGCGTTTTCTGTTTCTGCCCCTCGGCTCTGGAACCAGTCGCCGTTAGAAATTAGAGGCCGAGTCTGGACCTGTTTTTAAATCACTCCTAAAAACGCGCCTTTTTCACTGCCTTTTAACAAGTGACATGTACATTTCTTGAGTGTCTCACTGTTTTCTATGTTTTTAGCAGTTGTGTTGTGTTTGTACTGTGTATTTTCTTCTTCTGCGATTGTCATTGTCTGTGTTTGTGTTTGTGTTCAGCACTTTGGCCACATGTAAAGTTTTTAAAGTGCTTTATAAATAAAGTTGGTATGGTAATAGTTATAATAATTATAATAATAATTAAAAAGGGAGGGGGAAAAAGGAAATGCCTTTAAAATTATACTTTAAGATTGTAATAAATAGTAAAAGATGATGAAAGGAACTAAAAAGGGACTAAAAATGTTAGTTTAAAAATGGGGGGAAAAATAAAGAAAGAAACAGAGAGTTAAGGAATTTCAATAATAATTTGGCCAAAATAAATCAATGTAAGGGGCCGACTGGTGTTTTTATGCTGCACTATCACATTATTTTTGTTTTATTTAACAAAATTTGTGTCGGTGTGTGTTTTTGTCTTGTTTTTATATTGATTATTGTATTTTGTTAATGTTATATTGTTGTCTGTTGTTTTTAATTTAAAAAAATAAATAAATCTACAACCATCTTACACAGACACTGAGTCAAAAACCTTCACGTGTCATGATTCCAGGAGGTTCTTCAGACTCGTTCCTGACAGTTACCAGCTCGGTGGGCGGCTCCAGCGGCTGCAGCGTCAGGAAGTCGGACACAAAGCGGGCGCACTGCTGCCACGTGTGGAGGTCGGCCACCGCGGGGAAGGTGGGGCGCAGGGTGGTGGTCACCAGCTTCTGCGGGAGGAAACGAGACGGAGACACTTCAAGGGACGAGATCGACACCAAACGGAGCAAACGGCAAAAAAGTCTGGCCCAAATTTAAGATATAAACACTTAAATCTATCAAAACATGACTTAAAAGTAGTGAAATGATCTGTCCATGCAGCAAGATCATTTTACTTGACAAGTTCTCCTAAAGTTTATAAAAAATATATATATATATTATTTGAGAAAAACAGATTTTTCTATCAGAGCCTTATGGACATTAGGATGAAACTTAAAAAGGTTTGGTGGACACAGTAGCAAATGATATTAATCATTAATTGATCATTGCATTTATATAGTGTCTTTCATGAACCAAAGAGCTTGACAGTTCATTTACATTATTCAATCACTCCACACTCTGTGGTGTAAACTACTACTGTAGCCACAGCTGCCCAGGGGCAGACTGAAGGAAGCAAGGCTGCTGATCTGTGCCATCAGTCCCTCCGACCACACACTCCACTTTCATACTAGGCAATGAGGGTGAAGTGTCTTGCCAAAGGACACAACAACAGTTTTTGTGACTGGTGCCTCCTGTGGCTCCTGGAATTCCCAGTGTCTCCATCCAAGTCCAGACCAGGACCAGACCAGACCCAGACCAGCCTGAGCTTCTGAGATCTGGTGGGATCAGGCTTTGACGAGCCGGTGTGACCACAAAAGATGCAGCCTAATGTACATGTGTCTCTCTGATTGGTTAATCCATCTGTCAATCACACCGTCTGAACTCAGGAGACAGAACACAGCTCCAGATCCACTCGTGTGTGTGAGGTTTGGTCAGAGCGTGTGCTTCTGGCTGCACAGGTGAGTACTCGTACTACTCATACTCGTACTCGTACTCGTACTCGTACTCGTGTTCAGACTGAGCGCTCGTACCTGGAGGCCGCACTCGTTGGCGGGGCAGAGCAGCAGAGGTTTTCTGTCTGGATACAGCAGGCGCATGTGTCTCTGGAAGCTCCGGGCCATGACCAGAAGCTGCTCCTCCTCGGCGCTGTTCTCCGTGTACGACCTGGGCCACGGCGGCGCCGCGTCTGAACTGAGACACGACACAGACACAGAACAGAGACACTTAAAACTGTTTATAAATCTACTCATACGCCGATGGGGCTCAAAAGTTTTAGAACACCACACTTTATCCAGTTTTTACTCTTTACAGTTGACAAAAACATATTCTAAACTTTAGATTGACGTGTGTGTCGACTTTTGTCAGATAGAAGAGCTGAACTCACTCGTGGCTCGTTCTTTTTACAACACAAATTGAATATTGTTGAGAAAGTTCTTCCCGAGTCTGTGGCAGAAGTTTCATAAATGTGTGGCACTTGTCGGTTGCTTCACTCTTCAGTCTTCAGCTCGATGGGTTTAAGTCTGGACACTCCAGGTTTCCAAGTTTTACCATCTTGTGCTTTTTTCCTGAGGTGGTTTTGGCAGAACTTGGACTTGTGTTTTGTTCTTTTATCTTTTTTTTTAAACCTCTGTCTGTTCAGTTTTTACCTTTGCACCATTTCAAGTGACTCATTGGACTTACACGACTTGAACTGCAATAAATAACTGGAAAAATTAAGGTGTTCTAAAACTTTTGACTGGTAGTTTAGTCTCATAACTCACACAAAGTCCTGGAGCTCTGTGGGTGCCTCTGTCTCCATCTGCACACAAACACAAACAAATGAACATGAACACAAGCTCCATATGTTTAGCTGCAAATGTGAACTTTACTCAGACAGTCTGTAGCTCTTCACAGCTCCAAATACTGACAATAACTTGGACGTGTCTGTGTCTGCAGGTTAAAGGTCCGGACACACAGGTTCAGATGTGATTGTTCTTCTTCTGAAACATCCTACATCTCACAAAACTGACTCCTGTGAGCTTTAAGTCGTGTTCTAACGCTGTTCCCTCCTCAAAAACAGACCTGGAGTTGTGTTTTTTGTTTCATTCACATGTTTGAGTAACTCTTTATTCATCTATCTACAACTACAAAGCTCTAAACGCTCTGTTCCACCTTGTGATGTCATGAAGTGGTAATTTTCAAGTAATTCTAGTGAAGCTGTGTGGACTTTATGGAGTTTAAAAACACACACCAGCAACAAGTTTTACCAGATTAAATCTAGAGTTGGACTTGTTCATATACATTTACATTTACGTAGTTTAAGTATCTTTATTACAAAAATAAACATTTATTTTGGTTTAACTGGGTTTAACTGTCACATTTATTTATTTATGTTTTTATTTACTTATTTTTCTATTTTATTTTGACTTGTACATTTACATATACATAGTTAATTTTTTTTTTTATTAACCTGCAGATAAAATGTTTATTTTGTCACTTAACTGGACCTTAACCACAGAACCATAAATCCATGACTTTAACTGTCACATTTAACGTTTCCAGGACGATGGAATGGTGATTTTTTTTTTTATTATTATTTTATATAACTTATTTTTCTATTCTGTTTTGACTGTTCTGTACATATATGTTTACAAATACATAGTTTCAATATATTAAAAAAATAAAATAAAGGTTTATTTTGTGGCTGAACTGGATTTTAACTGTCACATTAAAGGTTTTCATTACACTTTTGTTTTTTTGTTTTAAGATTTTTTTAAGACTTTTTTTCTATTTTATTTTGACTTGTACATTTACAAATGGTGATTTTAATTTTTATTTTTTTACTTTGGATTACTAATTTTTTTATTTTATTTTGACTTGTACATATAAATTTATATATACGTAGTTTCAGTATCTTTTACCTATCAATACATTGTTTAAATATGTTTATTATTGATAAAACGGTCTTTAACTGTCACATTTAACATTTCTAGGATGATGGAATGGTGATTTTATTTATTTTTTTACTTTGGATTACTTATTTTTCTATTTTATTTTAACTTGTACATTTACATTTACGTAGTTTAAATATATTTATTACCAAAATAAACATTTATTTTGTGGCTTGATTGAGTTTAACTGCCACATTTAACATCTCCATTAGTTTTTTGTTTTTTTAAATTGTTTTTATTTACTTTATTTTTCTCTTTTAATGGTCACATTTAAGTTGTTTTTCTTAAACTTATTTTTCTACGTTGTTTAAATATCTTTATTACTGATAAAGCGGTCTTTAACTGTCACATTTAACATTTCCATTACATTTTTTTTTTTTTTTTGATTTTTTATGACTTTTTATTTTTTATTTGTACACATTTACATTTACATATACGTAATTTAAATATCTTTATTACCAAAATAAACGTTTATTTTGTGTCTTTTGTGGGTTTAAATGTCACATTTCCTGTACTCGTGTCGAACTGAAGCTGAACACATTCGGAGCAGAAATGATCGTAACTGAACTTTTCGTGTTAAACTTCGTTCCAGCTTCGATGTTTATCAAATTAAAACGGTTTATTTCGTTATAAATCGCGTTATTGAGCTCGGTTAGTTCGATGAAAAAGTGTAAAATCGTGTTAACCTCGGTGTGGTTCTGTTCTCGTCTTACCCCGGTGTGTTTCCCGCGCTGTGACGCTGCGGAGGAAAAAGGAAAAGTTCCGTATTTTCAGAAAAAAACCTTTAAATTTGCGACAACTTTTTACTCAGGCGCGATTACAGCCGTTGCCAGGGAAACGACGCAGCTCGGACGTGATGACGACACGCGGGCACGTCCCATTCTCACCGTGGATCTTCGCTCGTCTCCTCTTCTCCTCTACTTGTCTCCTTGTCTCCTTGACCCTTGTCTCTTCGTTTCCTTGTCTCCTCCTCTCCTTGCCTCCTCTCGTCTCCTTGTCTTCTTGTCTTCTCCTCTCTTCCTTTCCTCTCCTCCTCTCCTCCTCTCCTCCTCTACTTGTCTCCTTCTCCTCTCCCCCTCCTTGTCTCCTCCTCTCCACATCTCCTCCTCTTTTCCTTTCCTCTCCTCCTCTCTCCTCTCCTCCTCTTCCCTCTCCTCCGCTCCTTGCCTCCTCCTCTCCTTGTCTCCTTCTCTTCTTGTCTCCTCCTTGCCTCCTCCTCTCCTTGTCTCCTTCTCTTCTTGTCTCCTCTCATCTTATCCTTGTCTCCTCCTCCTCTCTCCTCCTCCTCTCTTTGTCTCCTCCTCTCCTCCTCTTCCCTCTCCTCCGCTCCTTGTCTCCGCTTCTTCTTGATTCCTTCTCTTCTTGTCTCCTCCTCTCTCCTCTCCTTGTGTCCTTTTCTTGTCTCCTCTCATCTTATCCTTGTCTCCTCCTCCTCTCTCCTCCACTCTTCCTCTCCTTCTCCTCTCCCCCTCCTTGTCTCCTCCTCTCTCCTCTCCTTGTGTCCTTTTCTTGTCTCCTCCTCTCCTCGTCTCCTCCTCTCCTCTCTCCTTGTGTCCTTTCCTTGTCAAGTGAACTTTTTGCAGTTGAAGTGGCGTTAAAAGTGGTGATTTTGTCGATCAGTCTCACAAGTAACTATTTATTTAAGCCCATTTATTCATTAATTTATTCATTTGTTTATTTATTTGTTTATTCATTTGTTTATTTATTCATTCATTCGTTAGTTTATTTGTTTATTAATTTCAGATGTAGAGGATCCATGAGACACACCAGTTCCTCCTCACGTGTAGAGACCTTCTGTCGCCACTAGAGGTCAGCGCTGCTCAACCAAAGTCAAACGAAAACGCAGTGTCTTGCCCAAGAGCACAAACTCCAGCGGCGGAACTGAAGAAGCACAAAATCTACTTTGCTGCTTTTACTGAAGTAGATTTTGTTCAACAGAAACAACTGAATCAAAAAGTTTTTATTTGGATATTTGTGTTTCTCAGAATATAAAAATCCTTCAGACTTTTCAGCAGAACTCAAAATATAATAAAATATAATAAAAATACTTTTACTTTTCAGTTCTGTTCAAAAATGTAGTGGAGTAGAAAGTACAGACACCTGCTCACAAATGTAGTGAAGTAAAAGTAAAAAGTACCGACTGTAAAATATACTTCAGTAAAGTACAAATACCTCAAATATTTACTTCAGTTCAGTATTTTACTACTTTTGTCTCTGATCAAGTTCTTTTAATAGAACTGTATGTATCCTCTCCTCCTCTCCTTGTCTCCTCCTCTCCTTGTCTCCTCCTCTCCTTATCCCTCCTCTCCTTGTCTCCTTGTTCCTTTCCTCCTCTCCTCTCCCCCTCTTCTTATCTCCTCCTCTCCTCTCTCCTCCTCTCCTCCTTTTCCCTCTCCTTGTCTCCTTGTCTCCTCCTCTGTCTCCTTCTCTCCTTGTCTCCTCTCCTCTCTTCCTCTCCTCACCCCGCTCCTCCTCTCCTTGTCTCCTCCTCTTGTCTCCTTGCCTTCTACTCTCCTTGTCTCCTTGTCTCCTCCTCTCCTCCTTTCTTCCTCTCCTTGTCTCCTCCTCTTGTCTCCTTGCCTTCTCTTCTCCTTGTCTCCTTCTCTCCTTGTCTTCTCTCCCCCTCTCCTTGTCTCCTCCTCTCCTCATCTCCCCTCTCCTCCTCTCCTTGTCTCCTTCTCTCCTTGTCTCCTCCTCTCCTTGTCTCCTCCTCTCCTTGCCTTCTCCTCTCCTTGTCTCCTTCTCTCCTTATCTCCTCCTCTCCTTGTCTCCTTGTCTCCTCTCCCCCTCTTCTTGTCTCCTCCTCTCCTTATCTCCTTGCCTCCTCCTCTCCTTGTCTCCTTGTCTCCTCATCTCCTCCTCTCCTCCTTTCTTCCAAGAGCAGTAGTGACAGGTGCAGGAGGCAGGAGTGACAGGGGCAGGAGGAGAGACAGGGGCAGGAGAGACAGGGCAGGAGTGACAGGGGCAGGAGAGACAGGGGCAGGAGTGACAGGAGCAGGAGTGACAGGAGCAGGAGAGACAGGGGCAGGAGTGACAGGAGCAGGAGAGAGCAGGGCAGGAGTGACAGGGGCAGGAGTGACAGGAGGCAGGAGGACAGGGGACAGGAGTGACAGGAGCAGGAGAGACAGGGGCAGGAGAGACAGGAGCAGGAGTGACAGGTGCAGGAGTGACAGGAGCAGGAGTGACAGGAGCAGGAGTGACAGGAGCAGGAGAGACAGGGGCAGGAGTGACAGGAGCAGGAGTGACAGGAGCAGGAGAGACAGGAGAGCAGGAGAGGGACAGGAGCAGGAGAGACAGGAGAGAGAGACAGGAGCAGGAGAGACAGGAGCAGGAGGAGTGACAGGGCAGGAGAGACAGGGGCAGGAGAGACAGGGCAGGAAGACAGGGCAGGAGTGACAGGGGCAGGAGTGACAGGAGCAGGAGTGACAGGAGCAGGAGAGGACAGGAGAGAGGAGGAGACAGGAGCAGGAGAGAGACAGGAGCAGGAGAGACAGGGGCAGGAGTGACAGGAGCAGGAGAGACAGGAGCAGGAGAGACAGGAGCAGGAGAGACAGGTGCAGCCCTGATCACACATCCTTGTCGTTCGCTGCAAAACTTGGAATAAGTTTGTGTGACGTCACCGCGTAAAACCACGTCGCCTGATCATTTGACGTATTTTTAGTCCTAAATTTGCTCACGGCTCGTTTTCGCTGTCAGATCGTCACTCCACGCACACGCACACGCACGCCCCGCCCCCTCCCGCTGCGTCCCCCGGGTGACGTTCGGTTCGTGCGTGCGCCGCTCGAGCGCAGCAGCAGCAGCGGGACGGCACGAGGACACCCGCCGCGGACATCACACCTGTGCGGACGTATCGACCCCCGCGCGCAGGACGGAGGGGCGGCGCGTGCACTCGGCGGCGGGAGAGGTGAGTTGTTGTTTTTTTTTTTTTCTGCGTCCCAAACTTTTCGACGTATCGACATCCGCAAGTTGCACCCAAGTCGTCCGCATCTGACCCGCGCGGCTTTTACGGTCCTGCCTGAGCTCTTTCGGGACGTGCACTGTCGCTCGCGTTACGCAACTGGACGCGGCTCAAATTTTAATTCCGTCTCAACTCGTAACGTAAACGCGCTCCTGTCGGTTCGTACGCAATTATCGGACAACGCCGTGACCGCTGACCTGTGTCATGTCCCCCGCACGCTCCACGTCCGCGGACTTTGGTGCAGTTTGCAACTTTTGTGCACCTGACGCCGCTTCTCACCTTTGCGTCGTTGCTAGGAGACGGCGCGCGTAGCTAATGCGCAGCTAACGTAGTTGTTATCGTTCCGTGTTGTCGAAGCAGAAGCGTTTGGACTTTGAAATGTCCTCAAATGTCGAACATGATCGTTGAAACTAAAACTTAAAGCTGCATTTTTAATTATTATTTTTTTTACAATTTCACTCAAAGTTTTTACTCGGGACAGCCCCAGTTTTGAGTCCTGCGTCCCTTATGTGTCCAAAACTATTAATTCGTCTAATTTTTTATGCAAAAAATGTCCCAGGAAGTTCTTATTTTTGTATTTTTGGATGCATGAATAGTAAAAAGTGAAATATATTGTCATTTGTGAAGCTAAAATACAGAAAACCGAGCTTCAAAATGACCATAATTCGAAAAAATGACATGTAAACAGACGCACAGGTCGATGTTTCTCGCTTTTTTCTTATATTTATTTATTCCTGCAGTCGTCCCAAACAAAAGGTCTGGTCCAGGTTTTGGTTCTGGAGTTCTGGTCATGACCCCGCGTGGAGGTGCTGGAGGTTTCAGATGACATCACACAATTCTATAGACGAGAATATTCAGCACAGACGAGGACAGCGGAAATAAAAACGGTTTAAATGTTGTTTTTTGTTGTAATAAATACGATATCGAACTTCACGGTATGATATTTGTTGCGATAACGTGGGAAAGCTCACGATATGTTAAGAAGTCTCAGGATTAAAGATGTAACAATATCCAAATCTCTCTCTACGATATTTTCACGATATACATCTCACGGTACGATATTTATTACGATATTTTGTGGAGGCTGCGAACAAAACCGTGAATATGCCACTTTTTCCTCTTAAAATGCCTCAACAAGACTTAATCCAAAAATGTAAAAGTGTTAGAACTGTTATTTCTTCTTGTCGTCTGCACTGAAAAGGAGCAAAGGATCATGGTCTATGTAGTTCCCTCTGTGTTTTTTTTAGCTTTTGTTGCACCAAAATATATCGATATATTGTGATGGTCCACGATATTATTGTGAGAACTTTGACGATACGATATCACGATATTTCGATTATTGTTACATCTCTAGTCACTGGTAGAAAAGATGACACTAAACATTCATTAAAATTTCATTTTTAAAGAGGTTGTATTTACATATTACAGATTTTCAGTTCAAATTATCTTCCCAATGTTTGGTACATAAAAAAAAAATTAAAAAAAGGAATAAAAAGAGCACAAAAAAACAAAACAAAACACTAAACTATTTACAAGAACAGGGGAAGCTCACAGGAACAAAAAATGCAAACAGAAATCACCAAATCTTCACCAGAAATGGAGAAGTTAAAAGAAATGTTCCGATTCAGTGACACTTAATCAATTTGTTCCAAAATACAATACAAATCTCTTTGAATGTTTATTGTATAAGTTTGATTTTCCATCTTATATCAATTAGTAGGAGTGTGCAAAAATATTGAAATATCGATGTATCGTATCGTTTAATGTGATGATACAGTATCGATATCGTGGGCTGCTGTATCGATATTTCACCAAGAGTATTTTTGGTTTATTTTACTAAATTATTTTGTCACAGCTCCAGTTTTGTTGTTTGTTCAGAGGAAGACGTTTATGTGACACATTTGACATTTTCACTGTTTTGACGATTAAAATATTTAAGTTTCATATGAAATTTGTACAAGAAGAAGTGGTTTAAGTAAGACTTTTAGTATCACAGACATGATTTAGACTTTAGTTGTTTTTTTTTAACCAAATCAAATCTATTTGAAATATATCAAACTGAATCAAAAGTTCTCTGTATCAAGGTGTGTATTGTATCGGCAACTTCTTAATGATCCCAGCCCTATCGATTATATCAGTCCAGTCGTCCAGTGAAGGCGGAACAGGACTTAGCCTTTTTTTCTTTTCTTTTTTGTGATATTCTTTTTGCTTGACACACTGTAAAATGTAACAAGTTAACTTTACTTTAAAAAATCTAGAAAACCGATTTCCTTGAAACTTTAGACTAAAGTGGAGTGTGAATCTAAAGCTGAGTTGACAGGTTCATTCCTCAGTGCAGTGTTCAGTAAATTCCTCTTTCATCACTTTAATTTTCATTCATAGAATCTTGTTGTGAAGCTGAGCCAATGAATCAGTCAGCGCCTCAAATCTGAAATATGTAGTGAACTTTACTTTAAGAGCAACTTGGTAAAACCACAGAAACCAACTGCCTTGAATTGAGCAGGTAAATGTTACTTCTGTCCACAAGTTTGAGTAAAAACAGGTTTTGTTCTACAATAAAGTCATTTAGATTTAGATCTGCATCAAACTAAACCTGATACTAAGTTTTTTATGTTATGATTTGATGTTTTGGTTCAAGACGATTCTCTGATCAGAAAACAGAACGAGCCTCACACGAGTCGTTCATTTGGTTAAATGTTTCAACACTGAAATCCAGTTGGTTTGAACCAAAAACTCTGTTCCACCTTGTGATGTCATGTGGTAGAACAGGAACTGCCGATCTCTACTGAACTTAAGTCTGTGCAATTAATCAAATTTTGATTGTGTGTCAAATGATCTCAAACTCATAATCAAGTTGAAATGATTTAAAGCTTAATAAGTTTATTTATTTAATTTTTTAAATCTAGAGATTGTAGAACAGCTGGATATAGAGTTTATTTTGGACACATTTATGTTTTTCTGCCTTATTTCATGTTCAAAGTTTATTTTAGTCATTTTATGTTTTATACGTCGCAAACCTGCTCTAAAGTTCAGATTTGTAGCCTGAATTTATTTGAAAGTTTTGCATAAATTACAATAACAGAGTGTTTTTTTAGAGAGAAATGCTGAATAAATGCATCGTGTTAAAAAACAAAAAACATTTAAGTAATCGTGATACTGATTTTTTTCCATAATTGATCAATCGTAACTGCTGTAAAAGGAACTGTTCACTTGAAAACTACCACTTCATGACATCACGAGGTGGAACGGAGCGTTTTGAGCGTTGTAGATGTAAACAGACGAATAATGCAGAGTTACTCAAACATGAATGAAACAAAACACATCTCCAGGTCTGTTTTGGAGAACAGAACTTGATTTAAAGCTCACAGGACTCAGGTTTGTGCGATACTGGACCTTTAAACATAAACATAAACAAAACACAATGACTTTTTAAAATAGCGGAGTGTTTTTTCGGCGTAAACGTGTGGACTGTAGGGTCGTGCAGAGTTGTTGAAGATGTTCGTGTGGATCTACAGACGCCTGCACAGACACTAGAGCTCCGTCTGTCAGGAGAAATCTAAAACGAGCGTCAAAGGATCACGGAGCAGGAGGAGTCAGGAGTCAGTCAGGGAAAAAAACACGCAGCCCTTCACCGTGACGCATTTTGAAGTTCGATATATCGCTAGGGATGTAACGATATCCAGATATTTATTGCGATAATTGCGATATTTTGTGGAGGCGAATGAAATTGTGAATATGCTGCTTTTCCCTCGTCATAATCCAAATAATTAAGATTTAAAAGTGCTTCATAACACTTTCCCAGCTTCTACTCCTGCCGCCCAGTCTTTCTCTTTATTGATACTTTAGTTTGAGTATTGATCAGTGTTTGGGCATCTAAAAAACGCCTCTAATTAATGACGTTCCGATACTCGATACCGATTCTGATCCCACAATGAGAATAAAAACCCTCTTTTTTTACACAGTACTTTGTGATTTTCCACGTTAAGTGGTAATACTTTAATTTCTATTTACCATGTTTCCATAGAGCTGTGTAATCCCTGGTTTAGTCCTGGTTTAGTCCTGGTTTAACCTGGTTTAGACATGATTTAGTCCTGGTTTAGACTTGGTTTAGACCTGGTTTAGTCCTGGTTTAGTCTTGGTTCAGACATGATTTAGTGATGGTTTAGACCTGGTTTAGTCCTGGTTTAGACCTTTAGTCCTGTTTAGTGGTTTAGACCTTGGTTTAGACCTGGTTTAGTCCTGGTTTAGACCTGGACCTGGTTTAGGTTTAGACCTGGTTTAGTGTTTATTGGTTTAGACCCTGTTTAGTTTTTAGTCTGGTTTAGTCCTGGTTTAGTCCTGTTAGTCCTGGTTTAGACCTGGTTTAGACATGATTTAGTCCTGGTTTAGACCTGGTTTAGTCCTTGTTCAGACATGATTTAGTCCTGGTTTAGTCCTGGTTTAGACCAGGTTTACACCTGGTTTAGACCTGATTTAGACCTGGTTCAGTCCTGGTTTAGACCTGGTTTAGTCTTGGTTGAATCCTGGTTTAGCCCTGCTTTAGTCCTGGTTTAGACTTCGTTTAGACCTGGTTTAGTCCTGGTTTAGTCCCTGGTCCCATGTGTCCTTTTATCTGTGTAATCCCTCAGTGGTCCAGGTCTAAACCAGGTCTAAACCAGGTCCATGTGTGTGTACTTGTCTCTCTGATCCAGGTCCAGTTCGTTCTAAACACATTCAGGAAAAATTTTACTTCTGCTCCGTCCTGTCAGTGTTTTTTTTTTTTTTTTTTAGTACCTGTGAAAAAAAGAGCATTGAGTTTTAGTGTCTGATTTTCGATTCTCGTGAGTCTTTAGAGCCTGAACTGTAACTCATCTGTGTGGAGCAGGTCGTTTGAGAGGATTTATATAAAGTGTTGTTCTTGTTTTGACCCGTGTGTGTTCCTCAGGTGGAGGTGGAGCTGAGTGTCCAGTGAGGGGCGGCGCCACAGGACAGGAAACATGCCCAAAACGGTGAGAGAACCTCCGCCTCATTCATTTCGTTTTATTTGTTTGAGCAAAGAACAAGAACAACAACAACAACAACAGCGTCAAAGAACAAGGACGTGTGCATGTGCAGATTTGGGACGTGGTGCTCAAAAGGAGGAGGATGAAGTTGAATTTAATTTAACTTATAATGTCCGACCCCAACTCTTTTACATAATCGTGTGGTTGAACATTGAACGTACAAAGTAAACAGAAATAATGAATGAAAAAAGTGAGGATTTTGTTTTTTATTTATGGTCGTACAAACTCATAATAATGACAAAGGAGGCACAAAGTTTATCGTTTATGATCGTACAAAATAAACACTGAGAATGAAAAATGTAAGGATTTTTTATTTTTTTTTTGTCTAACCCGCATTCTGAACGTTTAATGCCATACTGTGGAACATTCCAAGAAGCAAAACGATGCCATCTCCATGGCAACAAGCAAGTGATGTGTCCTGAAAAGTGAAATCTTTTATTTTACACATTGAATCCTCGGCCATATTGAACAGTTTAAAAAGGGTCTTTTATGCAAAATCATTTTTCATCCACGCATGTTTGAGTAATCTAGTGATCTCTTCTGGGCCCTATTCTCCGCCCCCAGGTTCCCACACGACAATTGTACATAAATATACAAAAACATGACACAAAACTGCACACTACGACTTCACAAACCTGATGTATGTGCAGGAGTTTCATCAGCAGGACGCACGCTGAGTGTTGTGTTAGCGCTCTGCAGGGGGAGTGACTTAGCACGGGGAGCAATGCGAGGGAGGACTCATTAAACTTTATTGTTTTTGTTGTTCTGGGTGAAGATTGGATTGTGTGGGTGTGTGTCTCTTCTCTCTGTGTGTGTCTTTGTAGGCATAGGTGTGTGTATGTGTGTGTACGTGTGCGTGAGTGTGTGTGTGTGTATGATGTGTGTATGATGTGTATGTGTCTGCTCTGTGTGTGTGTCTGTGTAGGCATAGGTGTGTGTGTGTCCCTGCTTTGTGTGTTTGGTGTGTGTGATGTATGTGTGTTTGTGTGTGTGATATGTGTGTATGATGTGTGTGTGTGTGAGTCTCTGCCCTGTGTGTGTGTATCTGTGTAGGTATAGGTGTGTGTGCTGTGTGTGTATATAGTGTGTGTAGGTATAGATGTAGGTGTGTGTGTGTGTGTATGATATGTGTGTATGATGTGTGTGTGTGAGTGTGTAGTGTGTGTGTATAGTGTGTGTGTGTATATAGTTATGTGTGTGTATTATTTGTGTATAGTGTGTGTGTATAGTGTGTGTAGGTATAGGTGTGTGTGTATGATGTGTGTATAGTGTGTGTGTGTGTGTGTATAGTGTGTGTAGGTATAGGTGTGTGTGTGTGTATGTCTCTGCTTTGTGTGTGTATATATGATATGTGTGTATGATATGTGTGTGTGTGTGTCCCTACTTTGTGTGTGTATTGTGTGTATCGTGTGTGTATGTATATGATGTGTGTGTGTATATTGTGTGTGTGTGTGTGTGTGTGCACATCATGTGTGTGTTTGTGTCCCTACTTTGTGTGTGTGTATATCGTATATGTGTGTGTGTCTGTGTCCCTACTTTGTGTGTGTGTGTGCATGTGTATGTGTGTGTGTGTATGTGTGTGTTTGTGTATATCATGTGTGTTTGTGTGTGTGTATATCTTGTGTGTGTATATGTGTGTTTGTGTGTGTGTATATTGTGTGTGTGTGTGTGTGTGTGTGTGTGTGTGTTTGTGTGTGTGTTTGTGTATGCTGTATTTGTGTGTGTGTGTATATAATGTGTGTATGTGTGTGTGTGTATGTGTGTGTATGTGTGTGTGTGTGTGTGTGTATGTTGTGTTGTGTGTATATTGTGTGTGTGTGTGTGTATATTGTGTGTGTGTATGTGTGTGTGTGTGTGTGTGTGTGTGTGTGTGTGTGTATGCTGTGTTTGTGTGTGTGTGTATTGTGTGTGTGTGTATATAATGTGTGTATGTGTGTGTATAATGTGTGTGTATCTGTGTGTTTGTGAGCAGAGTTCTCCTGAATTATTGAAGCTTGTGGCGTTTTGCACATGTCTCTGTCCAAAGAGGAAGTCCCCCAGGGGCCCGGGCCGTGGTGGGGGGGGGAGGGGCCCAGTTCGTGAGGTGGGGGCCGGGTCATGGTGGGGGGGGGGGGGGGGGCGCTGCTGCACACGACCCATTAATATTTCAGCAGCAACTTTTCATTTGTGTAATGAAAATGCTGGTGTGTGAGCGCGGGTCGTGTGAGCGCGGGTCGTGTGAGCGCGGGTCGTTAGAGGGTGTGAAGTTCAGTTTTATGGGACACTGCGGAACATTTCTGGTGCTTGTTACCATGGAGATGTTACTGCTTTACTCTGAATGTTCCACGCCGCTTAAAGGTTGTATGGAAAAAAAAAAATTGTCAAAAAGTTAGAATTATAAAGAAAATCCAAAAAATCAACTGTGGACGTAGTGAGGGCAGATAAACATCAGCCAATAGATAACAAGGCTACCTCTTTATCTATTGGCTGTTAGGTTGTCAATCAAATTCCCTACATTTCTAGCGTCGCTGACTTGCCGACGCGCTGGGATTGTGTGGTTTATGTTCTTGGTGTCTTTTTTGAACTGTAGCTCTCAGTTTGCACAAATTTAGTTTTAATGGCAGAGAAGAATTCACGACCGGTTCGCTGCAAAAGAAAGTCAGTTTTTGACGTTGCTGAAAGAAGAAGAGAAGGGGAAAAGGTGCGAAGCTCAACATTTAAAAAAGGACCAACAGTCGCTGCATTTCTCTTTCCTTGGAAAATCTATACAACCTTTAAAAAGTCATCATAACTTTTTTATTCTTATGCTAAATTGTTGTTTTTTTGGAGCTTTCTCATGATATGACATTGTTCTCAAACCTGCCTGAAGTGGCTTTAGGGTCCTCCGTGCATGTTTGGGTAATCTAGTGATCTCTCCCGGGCCCTATTCAAACCCTCAGACACTTTATGGAGTGAGGAGGACCGACTCTGACCTGGTGTTTGGTCTGATCCATCAGGGCTTCAGTTCTCTAGACTCTGCTCCAGGTAAAATTTAAAGTGCCCCATGTGACTTTCCTCTGAACGTCGCTATGGCAACAGTGCACCGACCGAGACTCACCTCCAGGTTTTAGGAGAGACCTTTTTCGCAACAGCCGGAAGTGCTGTGATATTGAGTAAAAGTAACTCCCGTTTAATGGTTTTCTGTGTCAAAATATCCGTGTAAACGTTTGTCGTTTTCTCCAGCAGTTTCATAAATCTGCCCCATCACCAAATCTTCAACCAACAAACTCCACAAAGGATAAACATTCTTCATGAGCAATTTATCCACAACGATCAAGAGAAGAAAGAACAAAACTTAAAGGAAACAACGAGACACATTAGTCACACAACAAACTCAACTCATGTTCTGATCATGAAGAAAACAGAAGAAGAAAATTTGGTGATGGGGCAGATTTATGAAGCTGGGGAAAATACACAAGAGATTTCCACAGATATTTTGCCGTAGAAAAACATTAACTGGGAGTGACATTTACCTACATCGTGGCACTTCCGGCCGTTGTGAAAATGGTCTATTTTTCTTCTATTATTTTACTCTACACAAACTGAACATGTTTTATCTTTGGGCTCAGTTTCCTGGCTGAACTATACAGAGTTTTCAGATGTTGTGTGACGTTGTGTGACGTTGTGTGACGTTGTGTGACGTTGTGTGACGTTGTGTGACGTTGTGTGACGTTGTGTTACAGTTGAACGTGCGCGTCACCACCATGGACGCAGAGCTGGAGTTCGCCATCCAGCCCAGCACCACAGGGAAGCAGCTCTTCGACCAGGTGAGAGAGAAAGAGAGAGAGAAGAGGAGGAGGAGCGTGGAGATGGTGAGATGGTGGAGGAGGAGGAAGAGGAGGAATGGGATGGAGGGATGGAGGGATGGAGCAGAGGGTTGACAGAACAAAGCCCGTCTGTGTGCAGAGAGAGCGGAGCCTGACACGACTCTGACTCCTTCAGTCCCGAGATCCATTCAGACACAGAGCTTTATTTGAACATAGTCTACGTTCAGACTGCAGGGCTTAATGCTCAATTCTGATTTTTTTGTGAAATCCGATGTTTTTGCGAGGTCGTTCACATTTCCAATTAAATGCGACTTGTATGTGACTCCAGTGTGAACGGTAAATGGCCCGAAAGTGTCCCACATGTGACACTGGAGACACGACGACGTCAACCGCAGCGAGCGTCTCTGTGTTTATGGAAGTTGTCCAAACATGGACGCAGCATCGAGCACCTGGAGATTTTACAGTTCCGGTTTCCGCCTGCTTCAGCGCAGAATAGTGACGTTTGTGGCTTGTTGATAACGTGTAGGTGGATGAATGCACTTTGGCCGTTCAGACTGAAGTCGCATGTCAAAAGATCAGATATGTATCGGTTTGTGCACCAAGCCATAAATGGGCTCTCTTTGCATGGTCGCGCTGGTCCAGACGGCATTGAAGCCAAGTTTATTAAATTTGCGTCCCATGTTCTTTGTTACCCTTTGGCTGATCTGTTCAACCTGTCTTTTATATCCTGTGAGGTTCCATCTGCGTGGAAATGTGTAAAGGTTATACTGCTCCATAAAGGGAGTGACCCCAGCAAACTTAATAATTATAGACCAATCTCAATTATCAATAGCATTGCTAAAGTCTATGAGAAATAATTTTTTAATCAACTGTCTGAATACTTATCGAAAAATAATCTTCTATCTCCATTTCAGTCTGGTTTTAGAAAGTATTTTTCAACAACTTCTGCTTTACTAAAATTTACCAGTGATATTTTTTCAGGTTTTGACAATAATATGCTCACTGGTGCCTTATTTATTGACCTCACGAAAGCTTTTGATATGGTCGACCATTATCTTTTACTGGACAAGCTTCATTCTACAGGCCTTGACAGATCTGCTCTCCCTTGGTTCAATTCATATCTTCATCACCGCCAACAATGTGTTTTCTTTAAAGGCTTTTCAAATGTCTCCATAATAGAGAGAGGCGTCCCTCAAGGTTCCTCACTGGGTCCCTTTTTATTTTCTATTTTTATTAACAACCTTCCCCTTGTGTGCACAGCCTGTGATATTCAACTCTACGCTGATGATACAGTTATTTAATTCATCTAAATCTAATATTACTGATATTCAATCCTCAATTCAACATGATTTTAATACTGTTCAATTATGGCTACAGCATAACAAACTTCTACTTAATAAATCTAAATCATATTTCATGTTGTTCCAGAAATGAATCCGTCCTTTTTCTGTTAATGATATAAATTTGACATTTACCGATTCATCACCAATTATAGCAGTTAATAAATTAAAATATCTTGGTTTATGGCTTGACCCGTCGCTCTCATTCAGCGCCCACATACAAACTATTACAAACAAAACTCCATTTCGCTTAAAATTACTTTATCAGTCCATCAGTTGTTTTAGTTTTTCTGTTAGGAAAAAGATTATTTCACAACTAATTCTTCCCATTTTAGATGACTGCGATATCATTTATCAAAATACTACAACTTCTATTCTCCAACCACTCAACGTTTTCTAGAACAGTCTGTGCAGATTCATTCTCCGCTGTCCCTTCAGAACTCACCACTGTACGAATGTTCCACCAACTGTCCTCCTCACTCTGTCCTCCCGACGTCAACTTCACTGCTTATTATTTATTTTTAAATGTATTAATCTCAGTTATCCTGAAGATCTTAAACAGTATTTAATTCCATTCAGATCCTCTTATAGTTTACGTCTTGCAGATCAGATATTTTTTGTCGTCCCAAGAGTCAAAAAACAAATTGGAAAATACTCATTTAAATATAAAGCTGCTTCTGATTGGAACAATCTTTCCTCATCAATTCGTGCTTTAACTTCTGTCCCTTTATTTAAAAATGCTCTGGTTCAACATTTACATAAACCATGTCATTGTTTTTGATTATTTTTATTATTTTGTTGAATTTTGTTGTTTATCTTGTTGTATCCTGTGATTATCTTTGAACTCTGTTTAAAAAACTCTGTTTTTCTTTCAAATTTGTTTTATTATGTGTGAAACAGTCAAGCGTGAGTGAGTGTGTGTGTGTGTGTGTGTTTGTGGTTGTGTTGATTTAGTTGTTTTGATGCTTATTTGAACTTATGTCTCCTGCTGTCTGCCCAACTGTATCTGTCTTTTGCTGTTGTATTTATGAGGACCCCCTTGAAAACGAGATGGTGACACATCTCAAGGGGCTTATCCTCCAAACAAATAAATTCAAAAAGTTTCAGGAGCACATATCCAAGTGGCCTGGGTCACATTTGAAAAAATCAGATCTGTGTGGTTCAGACTGTCATTAAAAGATCGGATTTGGGTCACTTCAGGTGCAGTCTGAACGCAGCCGTAATGTGACCAGAAAGAGATGGTTCAGTGGGAACTTCAACAGGTGAACTGATCTGTGCTGATAAACAACTCATTCTAAAATAACAACACAATCACGTCTAACTGTCAGAGCAGCAACATAAACATTTATTATACAAGTGTCCCACGTTTCATAGTAGAACCATCCCTCCTTCCCACATGAATAATATTAATATGATGTAATGTACTTTACACTCCCTCATATAATAAGAGGCTTGGGTCGGTCCAAAGCAGAGTCCTGCACCTGTGCAGTACAGGACCACACCCGCCCGTTAACCTGGGATTATGTCCAAGTTAAATCCACACCTGCCTGGACTCGTTAACCAGGACTAAACCAGGACTAAACCAGGACCAAACCAGGACCAAACCAGAACTATACCAGGACTACACCAGGACTACACTAGGACTACACCAGGACTACACCAGGACTACACCAGGACTACACCAGGACTACACCAGGACTACACCAGGACTACACCAGGACTACACTAGGACTACACCAGGACTACACCAGGACTACACGGACTACAACAAGACTACACCAGGACTACACCAGGACTACACTAGGACTACACCAGGACTACACCAGGACTACACCAGGACTACACTAGGACTACACCAGGACTACACCAGGACTACACTAGGACTACACCAGGACTACACTAGGACTACAGGACTACAGGACTACACACAGGACTACAACCAGACTACACCAGGACTACACAAGGACTACACCAGGACTACACAGGACTACACCAGGACTACACCAGGACTACACTAGGACTACACCACTACACCAGGACTACAACACAGACTACACCAGGACTACACAAGGACTACACCAGGACTACACCAGGACTACACCACTACACCAGGACTACACAGGACTACAACTACAGGACTACACCAGGACTACACCAGGACTACACTAGGACTACACCAGGACTACACCAGGACTACACTAGGACTACACCAGGACTACACTAGGACTACACTAGGACTACACCAGGACTACACCAGGACTATACCAGGACTACACCAGGACTACACCAGGACTACACCAGGACTACACCAGGACTACACCAGGACTACACCAGGACTACACTAGGACTACAACCAGGACTAAACCAGGACTACACCAGGATTACACTAAGACTACAGCAGAACTAGACCAGGACTACACCAGGACTACACTAGGACTACACCAGGACTACACCAGGACTACACTAAGACTACACCAGGACTACACCAGGACTACACTAGGACAACACCAGGACTACACCAGGACTACACCAGAATTACACCAGGACTACAACAAGACTACAACAGAACTAGACCAGGACTACAACAAGACTACACCAGGACTACAACAAGACTACACCAGGACTACAACAAGACTACACCAGGACTACACCAGGACTACAACAAGACTACACCAGGACTACAACAAGACTACACCAGGACTAGACCAGGACTACAACAAGACTACACCAGGACTACAACAAGACTACAACAGAATTAGACCAGGACTACAACAAGACTACAACAGAACTAGACCAGGACTACAACAAGACTACACCAGGACTACACCAGGACTACAACAAGACTACACCAGGACTAGACCAGGACTACAACAAGACTACACCAGGACTACACCAGGACTACAACAAGACTACACTAGGACTACACCAGGACTACACTAGGACTAAACCAGGACTACACCAGGACTACAGCAGAACTAGACCAGGACTACACCAGGACTGGTCTTATTCTGCATAAAAATGTCTAACCCTGTAGTTTAGATCTGTACAAACATGTTCTGAAATGTGATTCTTGTTTTATTTGTCAGTTCAGATTCAGTCACGATTCTTGTCAGAAAATCACAATGAGATGTTTTAGGTTTGTTTGTTCGTTTCACCTTTGGCTTCGGCACAAACGCGTCCTGGAGTTACACACTTGTAACAGTGTGTGTCGTGTTGTGTTGTGTTGTGTTGTTGTGTTGTTGTGTTGTTGTGTTGTTGTGTTGTTGTGTAGGTGGTGAGGACGGTGGGGCTGAGGGAGATGTGGTTCTTCGGGCTGCAGTACCAGGACAGTAAAGGATACATCACCTGGCTCAAGCACAACAAGAAGGTACATCTGTGTGTGTGTGTGTGTGTGTGTGTGTTGTGTGTGTGTGTGTGTGTGTGTGTTGTGTCTGTGTAGTGACAGTGTGTTGTGTGTGTGTGCTGTGTGTGTAGTAACGTGTGTTGTGTGTGTGTGTGTGTGTTGTGTGTGTTGTGTGTTGTGTAGTGACAGTGTGTTGTGTGTTGTGTGTGTGTGTGTGTGTGTGTGTGTTGTGTGTGTAGTGACAGTGTGTTGTGTGTGTGTGTGTGTTTTGTGTGTAGGTGACACAGCAGGACGTGAAGAAGGAGAAATCCTCTGCAGTTTAAGTTCAGGGTGAAGTTCTTCCCTGAGGACGTGTCTGAGGAGCTCATCCAGGAGATCACCCAGAGACTCTTCTTCCTCCAGGTCACATTTCAGATTGTTTTGTCGTCGCTCCACATACAAAATGTTCTCTGTAAACTCAGGATGATTTCTTAGTCAGACATATATTTCCTTTTTGGTTCTTCCTGTGGATCAATCCTTCACCTTTCACCTTTCACCATTTTTCAATCCCGTTGGGAAGAGAAACAGTTTGAACGGAGGTTTGAGTCACACACATCTGATTCACTTTTACATTTATGGAGTTTGCAAACAAATTTCTCGAGCCGTTTTCCACTGTTTGGATCCAACAACCACACAGTTAACGACGTCCGAATCCCAAAACTAAAATATGACAATATCAGAACCAGAAACAAAAGTGAAATGGTTCAA
>NW_026570970.1:2628173-2750673 GCF_026225935.1 Boleophthalmus pectinirostris | reverse complement strand
GTAATCAGTGCACAAAATCAAAATGACACAGTTACAAAGGAAATCGACATTTAATCAATCCAATTTGAGTTATTCAGCACAATATGTATGATTTGGAAATTTGTTTGGAGAGTTTCTTGGAAGGAGGTGAAGATCTACTGGTAACTCCCGAGCTACAGGTTGGAGACTCCTGATCTAAACCCTTTAAACCCTTTAAACCCTGTGTGTTGTGTCTCAGGTTGTAGACCCTTTAAACCCGTTAAACCCTTTAAACCTTGTATGTTGTGTTGGGTTTCAGGCTCTAAACCCTTTAAACCCTTTAAACTCCGTCTTTTGTCTCAGGTTGTCTCCAAAGATCGGTTTTCCCTGGAGTGAGATCAGGAACATTTCTTTCACCGACAAGAAGTTTGTCATAAAACCCATCGACAAGAAAGCTCCAGTGAGTGAACGCCACGGTCCTCTGTCCTCTGTCCTCTGTCCTCAACGTGTCCTCAGTCTGTCCTCTGTCCTCAACGTGTCCTCTGTCTGTCCTCAATGTGTCCTGAACATGTCCACAGTCTGTCCTCTGTCTGTCCTCTGTCCTCTGTCCTCAACGTGTCCTCAGTCTGTCCTCTGTCCTCTGTCCTCAACGTGTCCTCATCATGTCCTCTGTCTGTCCTCAATGTGTCCTGAACATGTCCACAGTCTGTCCTCTGTCTGTCCTCTGTCCTCAACATGTCCTCATCATGTCCTCAACGTGTCCTCAACGTGTCCTCAATGTGTCCTCATCGTGTCCTCTGTCTGTCCTCAGTCTGTCCTCTGTCCTCTGTCATCAACATGTCCTCAACATGTCCTCAACGTGTCCTCAATGTGTCCTCAATGTGTCCTCATCGTGTCCTCTGTCTGTCCTCAGTCTGTCCTCTGTCCTCTGTCCTCAACATGTCCTCAACATGTCCTCAACGTGTCCTCAATGTGTCCTCAATGTGTCCTCAGTCTGTCCTCTGTCCTCATCGTGTCCTGAACATGTCCTCAGTCTGTCCTCTGTCCTCAACGTGTCCTCATCGTGTCCTCTGTCTGTCCTCAATGTGTCCTGAACATGTCCTCAGTCTGTCCTCTGTCTGTCCTCTGTCCTCTGTCCCCAACATGTCCTCAACATGTCCTCATCGTGTCCTCAACGTGTCCTCAATGTGTCCTCAATGTGTCCTCAGTGTGTCCTCTGTCTGTCCTCAACGTGTCCTCAGTGTGTCCTCAGTGTGTCCTCAATGTGTCCTCAACATGTCGTCATGTGTCCTCAGTCTGTCCTCAGTATGTCCTCTGTCTGTCCTCAGTCTGTCCTCAACGTGTCCTCCGTCTGTCCTCAGTTTGTCCTCTGTCTGTCCTCAGTCTGTCCTCTGTCTGTCCTCAACGTGTCCTCCGTCTGTCCTCAGTTTGTCCTCTGTCTGTCCTCAGTCTGTCCTCAACGTGTCCTCCGTCTGTCCTCAGTTTGTCCTCTGTCTGTCCTCAGTCTGTCCTCAGTCTGTCCTCTGTCTGTCCTCAATCTGTCCTCAACGTGTCCTCCGTCTGTCCTCCGTCTGTCCTCTGTCTGTCCTCAGTCTGTCCTCAGTCTGTCCTCAACGTGTCCTCCGTCTGTCCTCAGTTTGTCCTCTGTCTGTCCTCAGTCTGTCCTCCGTCTGTCCTCTGTCTGTCCTCAGTCTGTCCTCAGTCTGTCCTCTGTCTGTCCTCAATCTGTCCTCTGTCTGTCCTCAGTCTGTCCTCCATCTGTCCTCCGTCTGTCCTCTGTCTGTCCTCAGTCTGTCCTCCGTCTGTCCTCTGTCTGTCCTCTGTCTGTCCTCTGTCTGTCCTCAACATGTCCTCAGTCTGTCCTCAACATGTCCTCAGTCTGTCCTCTGTCTGTCCTCAACCTGTCCTCAGTCTGTCCTCAGTCTGTCCTCTGTCTGTCCTCAACATGTCCTCTGTCTGTCCTCAACATGTCCTCAGTCTGTCCTCTGTCTGTCCTCTGTCTGTCCTCAACATGTCCTCAGTCTGTCCTCAACATGTCCTCTGTCTGTCCTCAGTCTGTCCTCTGTCTGTCCTCAACATGTCCTCAGTCTGTCCTCAACATGTCCTCTGTCTGTCCTCAGTCTGTCCTCAGTCTGTCCTCTGTCTGTCCTCAACATGTCCTCTGTCTGTCCTCAACATGTCCTCTGTCTGTCCTCAGTCTGTCCTCAACATGTCTGCCTGTATCTTAGTCCGTTTTGGTCCGTTTAATGCCACACTGTGAAACATTCCAGCCAAAGCAATAACATCTCCATGGAGAAAAAAAAACTTTTGACGAACCCTCCACTAGAAAAGTGACACAGTGCAGCTTTAAGTGACCATTACAGACGTACAATAATGAAAAAGAAACCGACCTGAGCACCTGTAACATCTAACATCTCAACGTTTTCTTTCTTTCTTTCTTCTTTTTCCTGTGAGAACTTTGAGTTCTTCGCGCCGCGGCTGAGGATCAACAAGCGCATCCTGCTGCTGTGCATGGGCAACCACGAGCTCTACATGAGGAGGAGGAAACCAGACACCATCGAGGTCCAGCAGATGAAGGCCCAGGCCCGAGAGGAGAGACAACACAAGCAGATGGAGAAGTACACAAACATCTCACCTCTAACACAACACAAACTGACGGAGAAGTACACAAACATCTCACCTCTAACACAGCACAAACTGACGGAGAAGTACACAAACATCTCACCTCTAACACAACACAAACTGACGGAGAAGTACACAAACATCTCACCTCTAACACAACACAAACTGACGGAGAAGTACACAAACATCTCACCTCTAACACAACACAAACTGACGGAGAAGTACACAAACATCTCACCTGTAAAGGTTCGTTCACACCTCGGCGTCAAAGCGTCCAGTTTCTATGTAAAGTCGATGTGGACGCGCGACTACAGCGTCCTGCGTTTTTGCGGCGCGTCTTCGGCGTCAGCGCGGTGCGTCTTGAGCGTTTTGGCGTCAGCGGTCAAGACGTGCGTCCGAGGCGTCAGCGTCAAGAAGTTGAAAATGCTGAACTTTTCGCGTCAGACTCGCCGCGTCGACCAATCAGGGACGAGTATCCAGAGACGCAGCGACGTTATTATCAGGAAGAAAAACCCGAGAACCAGAACCACAAACATGAACGGAGAATAAATATATACACCACAATCACCGAGACGATCACGAGGACTACACCAGGACCGGACCAGGACTAAACAAGGACTAAACCAGGACTAGACCGGGACTAAACAAGGACTAGACCCTGAATAGACCGAGACTAAACCACGACTAGACCGGTATTAGACCAGGACTAGACCGGTATTAGACCAGGACTAGACCGGTATTAGACCAGGACTAGACCGGTAATAGACCAGGACTAGACCGTATTAGACCAGGACTAGACCGGTATTAGACCAGGACTAGACCGGTATTAGACCAGGACTAGACCGGGACTGATCCAGTGTCATTAGTGGAGCATAAATATAAACTGGCTCCAGTCGTCGAGTCGATTTCCTCCGCTGATGTTTTATGTCATAAAAACACTAAAGTCTCTCAGTCTGGTCTGACATTGCTTCGGGTAAAGTCCAGGACCGGGCTCTTGTTTCCAGGGCAACGGACGCGCATCAAGTATTTTTCTCCCGTTCGTCCACGGCGTCAAAGACACGAGCGTCGGGGGCGTCTGAACTCAAATGCAAAGGCTCCAAATAGAAACGTCAAGGTGTTTTTTGACGCTTTGGTGTGAACGACCCTGAACACAACACAAACTGATGGAGAAGTACACAAACATTTCACATGATAGACCGTAGAAAGACGTGGACTGAGGGAGTGTGTCAGTTTCAGTCAAATGAGGCTCATCGAGGCTCCCAGTTACAGCAGCGAATTTGGAGCTGAGACCACAAACAAAATACCGAAATAAAAGCCCCAGGATCACGTAGAGCGAGTTAAGACGAATATTTTAAGACCAAAACGACAAGGAAGTAAAAGTAAATGGAACTGAATCGGCGGGACTTAAAATGAAAAAATCTATTGGATCAAATTAAAATAAAATTGTATCAAATATCTTCCATATTAAACAGAAGGTTCAATAAAAGATCATTTCATCAACTTTATTTACGTATATAAATTTCAGTAAACAACATTTTCACTGAACAAATATTTCTCAAATGTATATTCCTAGTGGATTTCTGTAAAAAAATTAAATTAATTTCTTATGTCACAAACACACACACAGCCACACCAGCAGAGGGCAGCACTGCACTATGTATGGTCTCCATCTCTCCCACTGTTTACACTGTTCTTATTGGAACACATGACTTCGTTATTATGAGTATTTATTTATCCAGTTCCAAATTGAGTTTATTTTATTTATAAGCCTTCAGCAGTGGTAAAATTCTGAAAAGCCCAAATGCTTTTCTTCTCTTCTCAATCCTGCCTGTTTTTTTTTTGCACTTAAAGGTTGTATAGAGGATTTTTTAAGGAAAGTGAAATACAGCGACCGTCCTTTTTCCAAATGTTGTGCATGTGTGACACCACCTTCCTCCTCCACAGCTCCTCAGTAGAAACATCTCCTCCTCCCGCCTCTTTACTCCAGAAATCACACTCGTTTACAGCCAGTGTGTGTTCAGAATTACTGTTGAAGTGACCTGCCTAGAAATAATTTAGCGACCGACGAAGGACTGAGAACAACCCCTTCGTCTGCTTCAGTCGCACAATCGCTGGAAGGAATCTCCAATCTCACCTCAGTTCGTCTTCGCTCCTTTTCCCCTTCTCTTCTTCTTTCAGCGACCTCGAAAACCGACTTTCTTTTGCAGCGAACTGGTCGTGGATTCTCGTCGGCCGTCGCAACAAACTTTGTGCGAAATGTGAGGAAGTGACAGTTTGGAAAAGCCTCTAAGAACCGTTGTATAAATCACGAAAATTTTCTATTGGCTCATGTTTCTCTGGCCTCAACACGTCCACAGTTGATGGATTTTCATTCTTTTTTTTTTTTTTGGTCATCATAATTCCAAGGCTGCTGCATCTCTGTTATGATATTTTAAACTTTCAATGACAATTTGAAACAAAAACAAAAAAATCCTCCATACAACCTTTAAGAATAAATCTGCATTATTATTGTTATCGGTAAAAGCTGTATTTGACATGAACCAGTTTATCTCATATTTAGGATGAGCTTTGGGTAATGACCGAAAGGATGAGATGATGGATACAAGCGGCCAAAATGAGTTTCCTCAGAGGTCGTTCACATTTCCAGTTAAATGTGACTTGTCTGTGATCTCCAGTGTGAACATTAAACTCCAAAAGTGTCGCTCATGCACAGCAAACTTGCTCAGTGTTTATAGAAGTCGTCTAAACTCTGAGTTTGTCTCCCAAAATCTTGTCCAGTTGTTGGTAAAATGTTCATTTCACACGTCCACGGCTGCTTCGTTTGTTTGAGTCTTTATCCTCCTTGGATTTGGCTCAGGCTCTTTATTTTTCATTGACATTGGAGCCAGGACCAACCGTAGCCGCGCTCGGACATTTCTTTGGCAATCACTTCAAAAACCGCTCGATTCCGATAAGATTCCTTCAGTTTGTCCTGAAAACAGAGTGTTACGACCCAGCTCTGCTAGGGACAGGGAAGTAACAAAAATAAAACCAAGATGTAAAATGGAAACAGAACAATAGAATAAATTGAGTTTTGTGCCATAAAAGGCGTCACGCAGACTTACACAAAACGAGTGATTAACAAAGGGACACACACTAAACTAAAACACAAGTTCCCCAAATTAAACCACAGAAACCCACAAACAGAATCAAGTGACCAAATCAAAAAAGGCACAAAACAGAACTAAACTAAACTACACACACGAACACAAAATGGCAGACTGACCACCAAGACCAGCAGCCCGAACAGGTGCTGGTCGTCTCCTTAAGTCGGGGGCGGTGGCTGCAGGTGAGGTGGGCGTAGAGATGCCCCACCAATCACGGGCCAGGACTCCCGCAGCAGGAATCAGGAGTGCTCAGCAAAATCACACAAAACAAATTAGAACTAAAGGGCCGTAACACAGAGATCCCCCCAGATATGAATAAACCCACTAACCTCGCTTCCCCTCCATTGACGAGACTCTGCACTTTGGCCGTTCGGACTGAAGTCACATGTCAAAAGATCAGATATGTATCGGTTTCAGGAGCACATATCCAAGTGTCCTGGGTCACATTTACGCTTTATCCGAGGCCGGGTCACGAAACTGGATGGATGAACAGGAAGTGAGCATGGGGGCACTTCCAGGTCCACTTTACATTGAAGAACTGTCTCTCCTCCTCTCTCTGGACCTGCTGCTGTGAGCCTCGTCATTTTGGTCTTAAAGGTTGTATAGAGGATTTTTTTAAGAGAAATACAGTGACAGTCCTTGTGCGCGTTCAGAATTACTGTTGAAGTTTCCTGTCTAGAGGTAATTTATCGACCGACGCGTCAGTTTTTAGACCCTTCGTCTGTTTCATTCGCACCATCACTGGAAGGAATCTCCAAGAATCACCTCAGTTTAGCTTCGCTCCTTTTCTCCTTCTCTTCTTCTTTCAGCGACCTCAAAAACTGACTTTCTTTTGCGGCGAACTGGTCGTGGATTCTCGTCCGCCGTCTCAACAAACTTTGTACGAAATGTGAGGAAGCGTCAGTTTGAAAAAGCCTCTAAGAACCGCTGCGTAAACCACATAATCCCCGCGCTCCGACGAGTCAGTTACACTAGGGAGTTTGATTGACAACCTAACAGCCAATAGAAAATGAGGGAGCCTCGTTTTCTATTGGCTGATGTTTATCTGGCCTCACTACATCTACAGTTGATAGATTTTCATTCTTTTTTTTTTTTGGTCATCATAATTACAAAGCTGCTGCGTCTCTGTAATGGTATTTTAATCTTTCATTGACAATTTGAAACAAAAAAAAAATCCTCCATACAACCTTTAACTCTTTCCCCCCTGGACGCCTACTAGGAACAACCCAGACATATATTACTGAGCTGCCCATAGAGCATAACTGCATAAAAGAAAACAGACTTCCATGAGTGATTATAAATTATTTTCACACTCATGAACTTTATTGAAACAGACATATTTGGTATCTCTGGAAACCCAATTTTGGTTCATAATTGAGTAAAAGTCCCCCGATAGTTTGTTCGGACATCGCAGGACTCCACACAGACGCATCACCGACATTCTCACCTTCGTAAGATTCACTCTCCGAAAGTCCGTCGCTGTCGCTGTTTTCCACTTTATAATCTTCTTCATCATCACTTTGAAATCTATAAAAGTCACTTTCTCTAAACTTATCCATAAAATACATCCGCTCCTCATTATTTGTGAAACTGTGCACCGCAGCCCCACAATCTTTCCATTGCATGTGTTTCGTGTTGTGTTTTTTTCCGGAAGCTACAATCTTCACTTCTTCAAGTAACTTAGGAAAAAAATCTGCAAAATCGTATCCTTGAATCCTATCGGTCAGTCTAGTGTGGGTTGTAGTGGCCCCGACCGATCGCAGCCTCTGTTTACATGTGAAAAACCGAGTTGTTTCTAATGGTCGTCAAATCACGTCTTTAGTGAAACAGCGGAGGAGTCAAAAAACGTCATTAAAGATTGAAGGAGGGTCGTCAAATGTCGTCTTCACGGGGGAAAGAGTTAAATGTTCGTATTGACCCGCTCGACATGATCCTGGGATTTTATTTCACTGTTTTGTCCGTCACATTCCGTCAGTCTGCTTCTTCACCCAGTCCGTCGCTCTGACAGTGTGTTTGTGTTTGTTTGTGTTTGTGTGTGTTGTGTGTGTGTGTGTGTGTGTGTGTGTGTGTGTGTGTGTGTGTGTGTGTGTGTCGTCGCAGGGCGCTGCTGGAGAGTGAGAAGCGGCGGCGGGAGCAGGCGGAGAGAGACCGGGAGAGGATGGAGAGGGAGAAGAGAGAGCTGATGGAGAGACTGAGGCAGATCGAGGAGCAGACGCACAAAGCTCAGAAAGGTCTGGAACTCTGGAGAACTCTGGAGAACTCTGGAGAACCTGGAGAACTCTGGAGAACTCTGGAGAACTCTGGAGAACTCTGGAGAACTCTGGAGAACTCTGGAGAACTCTGAGAACTCTGGAGACTCTGGGAGAACTCTGGAGAACTCTGGAGAACTCTGGAGAACTCTGGAGAACTGGACTCTGGAGAACTGAGAACTCTGGAGAACTCTGGAGAACTCTGGACCTGGAGAACTGGACTCTGGAAACTGGAGAACTCTGGAGAACTCTGGAGAACTCTGGAGAACTCTGGAGAACTCTGGAGAACTCTGGAGAACCCTGGAGAACTCTGGAGAACTCTGGAGAACTCTGGAGAACCCTGGAGAACTCTGGAGAACTCTGGAGAACCCTGGAGAACTCTGGAGAACTCTGGAGAACCCTGGAGAACTCTGGAGAACTCTGGAGAACTCTGGAGAACTCTGGAGAACTCTGGAGAACTCTGGAGAACGTTCTGTAAACTGTTCTCTGATCTGTTCTCGTGTCGTTTCCTCGTCACACACACAGAGCTGGAGCTGTGTTTTTGTTTCATTCACATGTTTAACGCACAAAACCTGCACATTTACACTGAGCCCTTCCCTCAAACTGAAAACCACCCACTGTTCCACCCTGTGATGTCATCATGTGGAGATACAGGAAGTGGTCCACTGTGTTTTTAAACTCCACACACCTTCACTAATATATGTGTATGTGTGTGTATGTTATGTGTGTGTGTGTGTGGTGTGTGTGTGTAATATACGTGTGTGTGTGTGTGTGTGTTGTGTGTTTATATGTGTGTGTGTGTGTGTGCGTGTAATATTTGTGTGTGTGTATGTGTGTGTAATATTAGTGTGTGTGTGTGTGTTCAGAGCTGGAGGAGCAGACCCGTCGGGCTCTGGAGTTGGAGCAGGAGAGAGTGTGTGTGTGTTTGTGTGTTTATGTGTGTGTATGTGTGTGTATGTGTGTGTAATATTAGTGTGTGTGTGTGTGTGTGTGTATGTGTGTGTGTGTAATAGACGTGTGTGTGTGTGTTAGAGCTGGAGGAGCAGACCCGTCGGGCTCTGGAGTTGGAGCAGGAGAGGAGTCGGGCGGCAGAAGAGGCTCAGCGGTTGGACAGGGAGCGTCAGGCGGCGGAGGAGGCCAAGGCGGCGCTGGCGCAACAGGCCGCCGACCAGAAGAAGACGCAGGAGCAGCTGGTAACGCGCGCTCCCCCTGGTGGACGCCGCCAGAATGCACTCGTGTTGATAAAATAGTAACGGCGCTCTGTGACCCGCAGGCGGCGGAGCTGGCCGAGTTCACGGCGAAGATCGCTCTTCTGGAGGAGGCCAAGAGGAAGAAGGAGGACGAGGCGTCAGAGTGGCAGCACAAGGTCAGACCTGCTCCTCAGATCCTCCAGACCTGAAGGACCTGAGCAGAAAAAGACCTGAAGGATCTGAGCAGAGTGAAGAGAAAGGGCTGTTTGAGTTTGTGCAATTATCAAATCAGAATCTTACTTTTAAATAGGGATCGACTGATTTTTTTTCATGACCGATGCTGATTGTTCAGAATCCAGAGCACCTGATAATCACCGATCATCTCTGCCGATATTTTTGGGCTGATATTTAGAACAAATATTGAATCTTTTTCCCCAATGATGTAATTTAAAAACCCCAGACCCTGTTTTACCACAAACCTTTACGACAGGAGTGTTAGTCACAGATTGAATAAAAACAAAATATCGTCCTGTGCTTGAGATTTAAGACCGATAGTAAATATGCTAATAAGTCCAAATATCGGCTCGATATATCGGCCCGTCTCTACTTTTAAACATCAGCGAGTGCAGATCTGATTGGGCTTGTGGTCTCCCCTCAGGCCCTGTCGGCTCAGGAGGATCTGGAGAAGACTCGTGAGGAGCTGAAGGCGGCCGTGGCTCCTCCGGCCCCGGAGCCGACTGAAGAGCCGAGCGAGGAGCCACCGAGCGCCGGCAGAGACGGGCACAGGGAGCAGCGCCGCCGCCGGAGGGAGCTACAGGTACACAGGGTTTATTTACAACATTATTTGTGTTTCATGTTTTATTTCTTAAAATATTATCAGTAAGAAAAACAAGTCAAGGAGCCACTGGGGGGCGCCATTTGTAAAAACTGTCATTGTGTCCTTAGGCAAGACACTTCACCCACATTGCCGAATATGAAAGTGGTGTGTGTGTGTGTGTGTGTGTGTGTGCGTGTGCGTGTGTGTGTGTCTGTGTGCTGTGTGTGTGTGTGTGTGCGTGTGCGTGCGTGCGTGCGTGTGTGTGTGCGTGTGTGTGTGTGTGCGTGCGTGTGTGTGTGTGTGTGTGTGTGTGTGTGCGTGTGTGTGTGCGTGCGTGCATGTGTGCGTGCGTGTGTGTGTGTGTGTGTGTGCGTGCGTGCGTGTGTGTGTGTGTGCATGTGTGTGTGTGCGTGTGTGTGTGTGTGTGTGTGTGTGTGTGTGTGTGTGTGTGTGTGTGTGTGTGTGTGTGTGTGTGTGTGTCGTGTGTGTGTGTGTGTGCGTGTGTGTGTGTGTGTGTGTGTGCGTGCGTGTGTGTGTGTGTGTGTGTGTGTGTGTGTGTGTGTGTGTGTGTGTGTGTGTGTGTGTGCAGAGTGGTGCCGATGTGCAGATGGCAGCTGCGCTTCTGTCAGTCTGTCCCAGGCAGCTGTGGCTACAATGTGTTTATCACCACCAGTTTGTGTGAATAATGAAGTGTAAAGACTCTTTTGACAAATGTGTGTGAAAAGTGCCATATAAATAAAAAACTTACTTACTTTTGTTTATATTTACTCTATATGTTCATATTTACTTCATATCTACACTACTGGTCAACAGGTTTAGAACACCACACTTTTTCCATTTTTTTTTTACTGTTTATTGTGTCATTGCTCTAAAATGAAATCATAGAATAAATAAGCAATCTGAGTTGAAAAATAAATTACTTTATAAACCAAAACATATTCTAAACTTTAGATTGACGTGTGTCGACCTTTGTCAGATAGAAGAGCTGAACTCACTCGTGGCTGTTCTTTTTACAACACAAATGTTGTGAGTTCTTGAGTCTGTGGCAGAAGTTTTGTGTGGCACTTGTCGGTTGCTTCTGTTCTGTCCAGTTCATATCAAACCAGTTGGGGTTTAAATCTGGACACTGTGCTGCTGCTGGACACTCCAGGTTTTCAAACTTTACCATCTTGCTCTTTTTTTCTGAGGTGGTTTTGGCAGAACTTGGACTTGTGTTTTATTCTTTTATCATTTTTTTTTACCTCTGTCTGTTCAGTTTTTACCTTTGTGCCATTTCAAGCTCTTCACTGGACTTGCACAACTTGAACTGTAATAAATAACTGGAAAAGGGAGTGTGTTCTAAACATTTTGACCTGTAGTGTGTTTACGTACATAAACCTGTGTGTGTCTGTGGTGGTTCAGGCTCTGAGCTCAGACCTGGAGGCGGCGCGGGATCCGTCCAAACGCACCCACAACGACCTGCTCCACGCCGAGAACGTGCGCGCCGGACGAGACAAGTACAAGACGCTCAGGCAGATCCGCCAGGGCAACACCAAGCAAAGGGTGGACGAGTTCGAGTCCATGTGACCCTCACCCTCTCCCCCGTCTCCTTCTCTAAACGTCTCCTGTTGCCTGAAGTCTCCTCCGCTCACTGACTCAGCACTAATGCAAAAACAAGTCATGACTGGGCTCCATTTTGTATTCTCCTGGCTTCAGACTGTCCCTGTTCAGATTTTTTGTACATAATGAAAGTTATTGTTGTATGATTTTGTTGTTTTCTAGAAAACTGTTCTGCAGAAATCTGTGGTTCCTCCGTCGTCGAACCGCAGCTGCACTTAAGAAATCACAAACAAAGACTTTGTTATTATTCATTATGGGGCAAGTCTTTGTTCATTTCTTAAGGCAAATGAAAGTGTAATTATTATAAAATAGTCCCAGTGTTTCTCTGAGGATGAGATCACCACAGTAAATGAATTTTAAAAAACATTTGACAAGGATAATGCAGAAGACGACCTACAGAACACGTGCTCTGCTCTCGCTAAAACTCAGCTCCTCTTCCTGTTTGGTCTTTTTGAACTTTAATTCACAAATCAGAGAATTGTTCAACTTCTCTGGTCTCTATGGAGATGTCATTGCTTTGTCTACAGTGTCCCGCAGTGTGGCATTAAACTTCTATAAAGTCATAAAGTCATAATTATGAGATTAAAAGTCATAATTATGAGATTAAAAGTTATAATTATAAGTTTAAAAGTCATAATTATGAGTTTAAAAGTCATAATTATGAGTTTAAAAGTCATAATTATAAGTTTAAAAGTCATAATTATGAGTTTAAAAGTCATAATTATAAGTTTAAGTCATAATTATAAGTTTAAAAGTCATGATTACACATTTAAAAGTCATGATTACATATTTAAAAGTCATAATTATGAGTTTAAAAGTCATAATTATAAGTTTATAAGTCATAATTACATATTTAAAAGTCATAATTATGAGCCTAAAAGTCAAAATTATAAGTTTAAAAGTCATGATTACACATTTAAAAGTCATAATTATGAGTTTAAAAGTCATAATTATAAGTTTAAAAGTCATAATTATGAGTTTGAAAGTCATAATTATAAGTTTATAAGTCATAATTATGAGTTTAAAAGTCATAATTATAAGTTTATAAGTCATAATTATGAGCCTAAAAGTCATAATTATAAGTTTAAAAGTCATATTACACATTTAAAAGTCATAATTATAAGTTTATAAGTCATAATTATGAGCCTAAAAGTCATAATTATAAGTTTAAAAGTCATGATTACACATTTAAAAGTCATAATTACACATTTAAAAGTCATAATTATGAGTTTAAAAGTCATAATTATAAGTTTATAAGTCATAATTATGAGTTTGAAAGTCATAATTATAAGTTTATAAGTCATAATTATGAGCCTGAAAGTCATAATTATAAGTTTAAAAGTCATAATTACACATTTAAAAGTCATAATTATGAGTCTAAAAGTCATAATTATAAATTTAAAACTCATAATAAAACTGCTGCCCCCACAACCCTCGCCCCGGATAAATGGAAGAAAATGGATGAATGGAATTTTAAACACTTTGAACACTTTGTACACTTAAAATTTCAGCAACTCAAATTCAGAATAAAAATTATTCAAAATAATTCATTTTTAAGTTCAAAAATTCAAAGTGAGAAATTCAACAGCTTTTAAAATTCAAAATTGAATGGAACAAAACACCATGGAGCAAAGTGACAAGTACAATCTGAACAAAACCTGTGACGGTATAAAAATAAGAAAGATTAAAGTTTAAAGTAATAATGTGGAACAGTCCGGACGAAGCGATCACGTTTCCACGGAGACGAGCAGAGAGCTGACACTTCATCCACAAAGTCTCATGAAGCACCTTTAAACCCGGAGAACTCAGATTGTAATTTCTGCTGCAGATTACTGACCTGGCATTCTATTTATTTATTTATTTATTTATTTTTGTACCAGATGCCCTTCCACGTGGACTCTGCAGACGGTGGATTTTCGTAGCTTGCCGCTCGTTGCACTTCCTGATTTCTTTTGTTACGTGTCAGATTCTGTTTTGGGGGTTTGTGTCGGGCGTGTGGCCTGGACCGGTGCTCCTGTTTGCATGAGTCGCTCCAGACCGCAGTCATGAATGCAAACGCAATATTCTGTGTTCAGATGTTTTATGAACTTGAACTCACAATAAAGACTTTATATTTATTTATGTTTCTGAGCGTTTAAGTTAAAGGTTCTACTTCTCGCAAAACTGACTCCTGTGAGCTTTAAACTGCGTCCTAATGTTGTTTCCTCTTCATAAACAAACCCTGCTCATTTAGGTTCTTCTCTTAAACAAAAAACACTCTGCTCCACCTTTTAAACTCCACACATTTTCACTAGAATCTTTTGGATCATTTCAGTCCTGGAAAAGCCAATCTTTGCTGAACTAAAGGTAAAAGGAGCTGTTCACTTGAAAATTACCACTTCATGACATCACAAGGTGCACGGAGCAGTATTTCGTACAGATTTTGAGAACTAATGAAGCTTCAAATGTCAGGATTTGTGCAGAATTTTGTGCAACAGAAACAACTGAATCTATGGAAACCCATTCCCACCAGTAAATAAAAAATAAAAGCCTCACAGAAAGTCATAATTACAAGTTTAAAAGTCATAATTACAAGTTTAAAAGTCATAATTACAAGTTTAAAAGTCATAATTGTAAGTTTAAAAGTCATAATTACGAGTTGAAATCATAATTACAAGTTTAAAAGTCATAATTACAAGTTTAAAAGTCATAACTGTAAGTTTAAAAGTCATAACTGTAAGTTTAAAAGTCATAATTATGAGTTTAAATCATAATTACAAGTTTAAAAGTCATAATTACAAGTTTAAAAGTCATAATTATGAGTTTAAATCATAATTACAAGTTTAAAAGTCATAATTGTAAGTTTAAAAGTCATAATTGTAAGTTTAAAAGTCATAATTACAAGTTTAAAAGTCATAATTACGAGTTTAAAAGTCATAATTTTTGTTTTAATCTTATAATTACAAGTTTCTGTGAGGCTTTTATGATTTATTTACTGGTGGAACTGTGCTTCCATATGAATCAAACTGTTTTTATTTGGATATTTGTGTTTCTCAGACTCTGAACGTGTTCAAATAAACCCTCAGACTTTTCAGCAAGACTCAAACTGTACTAAAAATACTTTTCAGATTACTACTACTATTACTATTACTTTCTGTTCTACCACATTTTCAAACATATAGTAGAACAGAAAGTACAGATACCTGCTGCCAAATGTAGTAAAGTAAAAGTATCCACTCTAAACCTTGTTCCACCTTGTGATGTCATGTGGTAATACAGGAAGTGCTCCTTTAGACACAACGAAATCCAGGCACTCGAAAGAAGTAAAAATCGTGTGTGTGTGTGTGTGTGTGTGTGTGTGTACGTGTGTGTGTGTGTGGGTTATGTGTGTGTGACTCGGGGCAGGTGTGAGCGAGAGTGTGCCGGGTCAAAGGTCACGGCAGCACAAAGACCCACAGCAGTCCCCAGCTGCCGGGCCAAACGCCAGGCCCCTCCCCCCCCCCCCCCCCCCCCCCCCCCCCCCCCCCGTGTCCCCTCTGTGTCCCCGTGTGTCCCCCCCGTGTCCCCGTGTGTCCCCCTGGCGTCTGGAGCGTCCACGGGCCAAAGGGGAGAGGGCGATGACGACACGTTTACATCTGTCTGTGGAAGAAAAGCTCCGACTCTGACTCTGCTCATGACTTTTTATGTTTTTCTGATTCGGACTTGATTTAGTGAGATGGTCCCTGTGTGTGTCAAGAGTGATTATGGTTTTAAACGTCTTAAACCACGCAAAACTGACTCTTGTGAGCTTTAAGTCTTGTTATAATATTGTTTCCTCCTCGAGAACAGAGCTGGACTTGTGTTTTGTTTCATTCATGTTTGAGTAACTCTTTATTATTCGTCTGTTTACATCTAAAAACCTTAACATGCTCAGTTCCACCTTGTGATGTCATGAAGTGGTAGTTTTCAAGTGAACAGCTCCTTTGACCTTTAGTTTTCATAAGATTAGGGAATAGTCACGATCATAATCCACGTCGTCCAACATGTCAAACAGAATAATACGCTTCAAACTCAGACTTGACGTCAAATCCGAGGTCCAAGTTGGAGTTAGAAGAAAATCGAACATAGGGAAAAGAAAAAAACAAAAATAACAAAATACACTTCACCCACATTGCCTGGTATGAAAGCGGTGTGTGTGTGTGTGTGTGTGTGTGTGTGTGTGGTCAGAGGGGCCGACGACGCAGATTGGCAGCCACGTTTCTGTCAGTCTGTCCCAGGGCATCTGTGGCTACAATTACAGTTGTGGCCACACCGGCTTGTCAAAGCCTGATCCCGTCAGATCTCAGAAGCTCAGCAGGTCTGGTCCTGGTCTGGTCCTGGTCTGGTCCTGGTCTGGACTTGGACGGAGACACTGGGAAAATCAGGAGCCACAGGAGGCACCAGTCACATAAACTGTTGTTGTGTCCTTAGGCAAGACACTTCCCCCACATTGCCTATATGAAAGTGGAGTGTGTGTGTGTTGGTGTTGGTGTTGGTCGGAGGGACCAATGGCTCCGACTGGCATGGCAGCCGCGCTTCCGTCAGTCTGCCCCCGGGCAGCTGTGGCTACAACAGTCGTTTACATCACCGGGTGTGGAGAGAAAATAATGAACCTATAAATGATCTGTAAAGTGTCTTTGTGACAAATGTCTGTGAAAAGTGTTATATAAATAAAGACTTTCTTACAATAGTAGTTTACACCTCTGAGTGTTGATTGAATGAATAATGATTTGTAAAACACTTTGGGTGTTTTGAAAGGTGTTGTATAAATGTAGTTATTTTTGAACTATAAAACCTGCACCTGTGATTGAATAAATGTAAAGTCGAGCTGTTTAATGTCACACTGTGGGACATTCCAGGCAGAGCAATGACGTCTCCATAGAAACGAGCAGGTGACGAACCCCCAACCGAAAGCAATGTGGTCTGCTCCATTCAGTGCAGTGAAGACCGCAGTGAACGCTACACTGGAGAAACTAAATGGACACTTCACAAGAGGATGAACCAACACAGACGAGAGAGCAACACAGGACCTCAGTCTGCTGTCCAGCTCCACTTAAAACCACAGGCCGCTCATTTAAGGACAGCGAGGTGCAGATTTTAGCCTTCTCTAAACAGAAATAGACTCAGGCACCATCTGTCTCCTATTTACACGTCCATCCTCAAACCTAAATCAAAACAAACAAGAACAACAGGTGGAGTCAGGTCAGGTCCAGAGGTGTGGAAGCTCCATTATGACCATGAACTGTTCTGTTAATTAGACCCAAAACCCTGCACAGGTCAACAGGCCGAACTAACAAACACAAACTGTAAACAAGTGTGTGTTAGTTTCAGAGTAGTTTCAGTGTAGTTAGCTCCTCCCTGCAGATATAAGGAAGTGTCACCAGCGTCTGACCAGAACTGAAGAAGCAGCTTGGACGAGCTGAGAAACGTCTTCAACCAAACTAGCTTTTGTCCAGTCGACAAACTGAATTTTCTCCTCGCCGTAGATTCTACCTGGACGACTGAGGGATTCTTCACACCCCAACCGAAAAGTTACACAGTGCAGCTCACGGGAAGTGAACATGGGGCGCCTTGATGAGCTTCATTTGACTGGATCTGCGGGTGACGTCAACATGTCTTCACTGTCCGTCACTCACACTCTGCGCGGGGGGGGAGGGTGACTCGGGGCACGAGGCCGGAGCTGACCCCTGACCCCTCCTGACCCCCCCCCCCAGACCTCGGGCGGCAGAGGGACATGTGCTGGTGTGGAGCAGCTGGAGTGAACACGACCGGACCTCTGCTCCTCTCTGACCCCGAGCTCCTCTCTTTGTCTCCCTCCATCTCTCTCCCTCTTCCTCTCCTCCTTCCCTCTCTCGCCTCTCCTCCTCTTCCTCCTCGTCTTCCTCTTCTCGTTCCTCCTCGCGCTGACGTCTGCACTTCTTCAGTTTGATTTTCCTCAGGGGTGAAACTCGTCGGATTGGGCAAAGTCACGTTATCGTTTTGAGTTGTCAGTCCTGGTTAAGTCCTGGTCTAATCCTAATTGAGTCTTTGTTCAGTCCTGGTTTAGTCCTGGTTCCGTCACAGTTTAGTCCTGGTTCAGTCCTGGTTTAGTTCTGGTTTAATCCTAGTTGAGTCCAGGTTCAGTTGCGGTTTAGTTCTAGTTTAGTCCTGGTTCACTCCTGGTTCAGATCTGGTTTAGACCTGCTTTAGTCTTCGTTCAGTCACAGTTTAGTAATGATTTAGTTCTGGTTTAGTCCTGATTTAGACATGGTTTAGACCTGGTTCAGTCCTGGTTTAGTCCTGGTTCAATCACAGTTTAGTTCTGGTTTAATCCTAGTGGAGTCTTGGTTCAGTTCTGGTTTAGTTCTGGTTTATACATCTAGATTTGGTTTGGTCCTGTTCTAGTCCTGATCCAGTATTGGTTTAGTCACAGTTCAGTCCTGGTTCAGTCCTGGTTTAATCCTAGTTGAGTCATGTTTCAGTCATGGTTCAGTCCCGGTTTGGTCCTGGTTTAGTCCTGTGTCAGTAAATAGACCTGGTTTGGTTCTGTTCTCGTCCTGGTCCAGTCTTACTATATGGTTTAGTCCTGGTTTAGTCATAGTTGAGTCTTGGTTCAGTGACAGTTTAGTCCTGGTTTATACATCTAGACTTGCTTCAGTCCTGCTTCAGTCCTGGTTCAGTCCTGGTTTAGTCCTGGTCCGGTCCTGGTTCAGTCCTGGTTCAGTCCTGGTTCGGTCCTGGCTTTAGTCCTGGTTCAGTCCTGGTTTAGTCCTGGTCCAGTCCTGCTTCAGTCCTGGTTCAGGTCCTGGTTCGGTCCTGGTTCGGTCCTGGTTCGGTCCTGGTCAGTCCTGGTCCTGGTCCGGTCCTGGTCCAGTCCTGGTTCCGGTCCTGGTCCTGGTCCTGGTCCGGTCCTGGTCCTGGTCCTGGTCCGTCCTGGTCCAGTCCTGGTCCGGTCCTGGTTCCGGTCCTGGTCCAGTCCTGGTCCAGTCCTGGTTCAGTTCCTGGTTCAGTCCTGGTCAGTCCTGGTCCAGTCCTGGTTCAGTCCTGGTTCAGTCCTGGTTTAGTCCTGGTCCAGTCCTGCTTCAGTCCTGGTTCAGTCCTGGTTCAGTCCTGGTTCAGTCCTGGTCCAGTCCTGGTTCAGTCAGTCCTGGTCGATCCTGGTGCTGCTCTGAGTTGGAGGGTTGTGAGTCCGATGCTCGTCGGCGCACACCTGTTTGCTCAGAGGCAGATGGTCCCTGTGGTCCCTGGGGGGGGCTGTCAGCTGAGGGGAGGGGGCGGGGCCTCGCACACACAGGAGGAGAGAGTGGAGCGTGTGCCCTGTAACCAGATGCTCCCCGGGTCAGAACAGAGAAAAGAGAAACATGACAGTGTGAAAGTTTAAAAGTGTAAAATTACACTGAAGTGACGCTTTAAGTCGAGTTCTAATGTTTCCTCCTCAAAAACAGACCTGGACTTGTTTTGATTGATTGATTGATTGATTGATTGATTGCATTTATGTAGCGCCTTTCAAGATCCCCAAAGAGCTTTACACTTCATTATTCTGTCACTCCACACTCAGTGGTGTAAACTACTACTGTAGCCACAGCTGCCCTGGGGCAGACTGACAGAAGCAAGGCTGCTGATCTGCACCATCGACTCCTCCACCAACACACACACACACACACACACACTCACACACACACACACATCACACACACACACACACACTCACACACACACACACACACACACACACACACACACACACACACACACTCACACACACACACACACACACACACACACACACTCACACACACACACACACACACACACACACTCACACACACACACACACACACACACACACACTCACACACACACACACACACACACACACACACACACACACACACACACACACACACACACACACACACTCACACACACACACACACACACACACACACTCACACACACACACACGCGCACACACACACACACTCACACACACACTCACACACACTCACACACACACACACACACACACACACACACACACACACACATCACACACACACACTCACACACACACACACACACACACACACACACACACACACACACACACACACACACACACACACACACACACACACACACACACACACACACACACACACACACACACACACTCACACACACACACACACACACACACACACACACACACACACTTTCATATAGGCAATGTGGGTGAAGTGTCTTGCCTAAGGACACAACCACAGTTTATGTGACTGGTGCCTCCTGTGGCTCCTGGACGTCCCAGAGTCTCCGTCCAAGTCCAGACCAGGACCAGGACCAGGACCAGGACCTGCTGAGATCTGAGATCTGAGGGGATGAGACTTTGACAAACCCGTGTGGACATAAACACACCTTGTCTTTGTTTCATTCACATGTTTGAGAAACTGTTTATTATGAGTCTGTCCACATCTCCAAAGCTTCAAATGCTCCGTTCCACCTTGTGATGTCATTACGTGGTAGTTTTCAAGTGAACAGCTCCTTTTACCTTTAGTTTAGAAACGCAGTGGAGCACTTCCTGTATCACCACATGACATCTTCTGGATTGTACTTTTACTTAAGTAACAAAATGGAGTACTTCTTCCAAAATCTGTATGAAATACTTTTACTTTTTACTCTTTAAGTACATTTTAAACAGGTACTTTAATACTTTTACTTAAGTAGAATTTTTCATGTCATACTTTTATTTGAGTATTTTTGTGTTCCAGGATTTATACTTTTACTTAAGTAATAAAATAGATTACTTCTTCCATAATTGCTATGAAAGTACTTTTTACTCCTTAAGTACATTTTAAACAGGTACTTTAATACTTATACTCCAGCATCTGTACTTTTACTTAAGTAGATTTTTTCATGTCATATTTTTGTGCTTCTGGATTTTACTTTTACTTAAGTTAACAAAACAGAGTACTTCTTCCAAAATACTTTAACTTTTTACTCTTTAAGTACATTTTAAATAGGTACTTTAATACTTTTACTCAAGTAGATTGTTTCATGTCATACTTTTACTTGAGTATTTTTACGCTGTACTTGTAACAAAATGGAGTACTTCCTCCAAAATCTGTATGAAAATACTTTTACTTTTTCTCTTTAAGTACATTTTAAACAGATACTTTAATACTTTTACTTAACTCAAAATTTTATGTTGGATTTTTTACTCAAGTAGGTTCTTTAATGTCATACTTTTACTTGAGTATTTTTGTGCTCAAACATCTGTATTTTTACTTAAGTAACAAAATGGAGTACTTCTTCCAAAATCTGTATGAAATACTTTTACTTTTTAGTTTTTAAGTACATTTTAAACAGGTACTTTAATACTTTTAACTCAAAATTTTATGTCATATTTTTTACTCAAGTAGGTTCTTTAATGTCATACTTTTACTTGAGTATTTCTGTGCTTTGGGATTGTACTTTTACTTAAGTCACAAAACAGAGTACTTCTTCCAAAATCTGTATTCTGTACTTTTTACTCTTTAAGTATATTTTAAATAGGTACTTTAATACTTTTACTTAACAAAAATTTTCATGTCACATTTTTACTCGAGTATTTCTGTGCTTTGGGATTGTACTTTTACTCAAGTCACAAAATGCAGCACTTCTTCCACCACTGCAAAAAAAATGACATTTGTAACAAGAGTTTTCCTTTTCCTCGACGTGACGACCCCCCCCCCCCGTGACACCAGCCCCCCCCCGCCCCCCCTCACCGCTCGCCGTCCCGTTAGCGTCGGCAGACAGGTGTTCCTCAGGGCTGCGTCCTGGACCCGCTGCTCTTGTGCCGTTGTGTTGTGCAAACTGAGAGCAGCTGCCGACCCCCCACAGCCCCCCCACAGCCCCCCCCCCCTCGCTCGTTCTATTGTGGTCCATTGTGGTGTCCCGGGACGGACAGAGGGGGGCGGGGCTAGGGGGTGCGGAGTGTCTCTGATGAAATGACTCAACACAAACACAGATAAATAACACTCGTGATCGGAAAGCGCCGAGTCAGCAACAAAAACAAAAAACACACACGATGGAAAAAAACAAAAAAACAAAAAACACACACGATGGAAAAAAACAAAAAACACACACGATGGAAAAAAACAAAAAAAAAACAAAAAACACACACGATGGAAAAAACGAAACAAAAAACACACACGATGGAAAAAACGAAACAAAAAACACACACGATGGAAAAAACAAAAAAAAACACACACGATGGAAAAAACGAAAAAACAAAAAACACACACGATGGAAAAAACAAAAAACACACACGATGGAAAAAACAAAAAACAAAAACACAACACGATGGAAAAAAACAAAAAAAACAAAAAACACACACGATGGAAAAAACAAAAAAAAACACACATGATGGAAAAAACAAAAAAACACACACGATGGAAAAAAACAAAACAAAAAACACACACGATGGAAAAAACAAAAAACACACACGATGGAAAAAACAAAAAAACAAAACAAAAAACACACACGATGGAAAAAAAAAAAACACACAAAAAAAAACAAAAAAAACTCATATTTTGGTGTTTATCTGCAGTGTTTTATGTTTATTGTTGTGATAATGTTACAGATTCAAGCTTTAAAGAGCCCATATTATGCTATTTTCTGATCTAATTTTTTTTTTTCACAATGGCCAGAAGAGTCGCGATGTTGAATAAACGTTTTCCATGAACAATTTATCCACAACTATCAAAAGAAGAAATATCAAAAATGAAAGGAAACAACGATGATGCATTTGTCACAAACTGGACTAAACTAACGTCACGGTCGTGAATAAAACAGAAGTAATAAGTCGTTCATTAATGAGGAACTTGTGAACTCAGACTGACCCTAGAACTAAAATTAAAAATGGATTTCATGACGTCGATGTGAACGTAAACAGAGACATTTGTGGAGTTTAAATGTTACAGACGCCCACAGACACACGTCTAACATTTAAACTGAACAAAGTTGTAGGGAGTATTATCTGTGACATAAGGGCGAGTTGTTGTACAGTTGTAGGGAGTATTATCTGAGTTGTTGTACAGTTGTAGGGAGTATTATCTGAGTTGTTGTGCAGTTGTAGGGAGTATTATCTGTGACATAAGGGTGAGTTGTTGTACAGTTGTAGGGAGTATTATCTGAGTTGTTGTACAGTTGTAGGGAGTATTATCTGTGTTGTTGTACCGTTGTAGGGAGTATTATCTGAGTTGTTGTAACAGTTGTAGGGAGTATTATCTGTGACATAAGTGTGTGTTGTTGTACCGTTGTAGGGAGTATTATCTGAGTTGTTGAACAGTTGTAGGGAGTATTATAGTATGAAAGTAGTCCTGTATCTTTCACTGTTTGACCATGACTTGATAATGACCACTGTCCTTCATTTTGAGACTGTGGACTCCACTCAGGGACGGGAAGTACTCAGGTACTTTTACTGCGTACTCAAATACTGTAATCTGAGTAGAGTTGTTCTGTGTGCGGCTGCAGCTCTAATACAGATTTGATTTGATCTTGAAACAAGTTTGGCCAAGTCATAAATATAGTGGCCACTCCTGGTCTTTTTGCTGTCTCACGTTGTGAGTCTAAAGATGACCTCTTCTGAAACACTCACGCCTGCACTGTGAAAAAAGTGAAGGAAGGTTTTTGTGTTGGCAGTGTACCAGCAGTGACAGGCAGATGCATTTGTCAGAGCGTGAGTAAAATGCTGCGAGGGGCTTCACGGGTCTTGTGCTGACGTGAGGCAGATGAAGGCAGGTGCTGAGGAGGATGTTTAGGAAGTTGAACCTGCCCTGTGATGCACGCTGGTACACGAGGGCACACGCTGTCGCAGACGAGCCGTGCATAGGGAGCGTGTGTGTTTGTGATGCGCCGTAGAGTCTCCGCGGGTTTCAAATGAGCGCACAGGCTGCACTGAGACGCCCCACACGCTCCTGCACCCGCTACAAGTTTATTACCAACAGCAGCGGCCGGAATGAAATATGATCACACTTGTTGAGTGTCAGACCTCGAGTGAGAGACAAGACCGAGTCCAAACACGAGTCCGAGACGAGACACGACGATCTACCCACACGACCTTGGAGATCGACTGGTAGATCGCGATCGACGTATTGAGCACCACTGATCTAGACGGTTTGCAAAAACCCGGAAGTGCGAGTTCAGGCACCAGCCAATCAGAGAAGAGACACACATTCTGTGTTGTCAACAATTCCCAAGATCGAGAATTTAAAGCCGGAACAAAGAGAATGTTTGGTGAATTTTATCAAGAGGAAAGTCGTTATTGTCCTTCTTCCTACAGGATTTGGAGCATCGAGCGAACGAATCCTGATGCTGCGAGGTCACACGGTTTACACCAAGTGAAACCAGCCGATGAATCAGGCCAGTATTTTTATATTTTAAGTACAAAAAGTCTTGTTCCCCTGGCAGATCTTTTGACCTGTCAAGTGAAATTGACTCAAATCACGATCAAACTCTTAATTCGTCATCTTAACTTTACCAGATTCAGTTTGTTTTCGTTCACGCTGCTCTGACACTTTCATGTTTCAAACCTGCTCAGCCATTTTCCCTGCACTTTGATGTAGATTCACTTTGTGTTGTGTCCCCTCGGTCCTTACGGATAACGATTCGTTTAAATGAAGAATGGAAAAAAACGGATAACGACCGTTTCCCGTTTATGTGACTTCAGTGACTGCGATGCCGGACTGAAACAGGACTGATCCAGGTCCAGGACCAGACCGGGACCAGAGCCGGACTGAGACCACGACCAGAGTGGGACCAGGGCGGACTCCAAGCTTTGACTCCGAGCCTCCGCGGGGTCCGAGCCTCAGCTTCGAGCTCCGGCCCTGCCGTGGGCTCTGAGCCTCCGGTCTGGTCCCGGTCTGTTCCTGGACCTGGTCCATTTGAACCAAAAGCTCTTAGTTCGGTTTGTTTTCGTTGGTGTGAAAGTGTCAGTTTGATGCTTTGCTCCACCTCAGAACCAGTCGTGGTTCTTGAGCGTGGAGGACCAGAGCAGCCCGTCCGGACCTGTAGTCCACAGAACATTCTCACTTTCCCCGCACGGAACCAGCGCACAGATGATGACACAGAACCGCTGGTCTCGGTCTCATTTCCGCTCTGGTCCCATCTCAGTCCCGGTCTCAGTCCCGGTCTCAGTCCCGGACTCAGTCCCACTCTGGTTCCGGTCTTGTCCCGGTTTGGTCCAGGTCTGTCCCGGTCTCATTCCCACTCTGGTCCTGCTCTGGTCCCGCTCTGGTCCCGGACCTGGATCAGTCCTGGTTCAGTCCGCACGCGGTGCAAAAGTTCGGCATCACAGTCACTGAAGTCACGTAAACGGGAAACGGCCGTTATCCGTTTTTTCCATTTTTCATTTAAACACAAAATCAAAAACTGAAAAAACGAACCATTATCCGTTTTTTTTTTTTTTTTTTTTTTTTTTTTTTGGTTTTGGAGACAAATAATGAAGAAAATTTTTTTTTTTCGTTTACTTATTTTTGGTTTTATATTGAAAAACGAATGAACGAATGACACACGGATTCTTACGCGTCCCCATTGGCCCTCGGAGTGTTCGGGGGGCGGGGTCCGGGCCCAGGGGGAGGCGGGTCCGGGCCCAGGGGGAGGCGGGCCCCGGAGGGAGTGTTGGCGCTGCGCTCGGGTCCCTGCGCTCAGTTTGCGCGTAACCGGGCGAAGAGGACTAACTCCCCCCGGGCTCCTCCGCGGCTCTTTGGGACTTGGATCTACGGAAATTGAGCGAAACCTGGGATTCTACGGCTTTGTTTGACACTTTTTACGCGGAGTTTGGCGCGTTCGGCTCGCGGTTTCCGGACGGGGGGGCGTGACTGATGGAGTGAAGCCCGGAGAAGTGGAGCGGACCCCGGCTGCGTCTTCGTCTCGAGCCCGTGGTGAGTGTCGCTTCATCCGCGCTGTTTAACCATAATGAAACGTTTTAAAAAGTACAATTACATCTAAAAATTTACGGTGTAATAAAAAAAAATTAAAATATTAAAAGTGAATTTCTTGTTTACTGTCAAATTTCAGTGCGTAAAAATCGGGTCGCTTTGTTTGTGAGCACATTTTTACATCGTTTCTGGAGCTGCTGTGCCAGAGTATTTCCTCTTGTGGACAAATAACGTTTAAGAATCTCATTTTAACCTGGAAAAACATGATTTTTTTTACGCTGCGGTTGCGGGTTCGACTCCTCCACGCACCTGCACATGACCCAAAACCCAACGAGCAAAAGCGATAAAGTGAAAAGTGAATTTGAAAACGCGCAGACAGGAGGTGAGCAGGGGCCAGACGGAGAGCCCGGGGGGTCAGAGGGCACAGTGGGTGGGGGTTCGGGTGGGTGCTGGTGAGTGCAGATATGTGGGTGACACTGCAGCGGCACCAGTTGCACGAGAGCAGCCCTGGGGGAGGATGGAGGGAGGAGGAGGGTGGAGGAGGGAGGAGGAGGAGGGTGGAGGTCCCCTGAGGCCTGGACCAGAGCATCTGTCACCCCCCCTCCTCCCCTCCCCTTCTCCTCAGAGCGGGTGGGGGTGGGTGGGGGTGGTGCACCGATGTGTTAAAGCATCAGCATTTGACTCTGTCTCAGTCGATCGCAGTTTCCAGGATGAAAATTCAGAGAAATTTGGAAAGACGATGATGGTAAATAAACTTCGATGACGTCTAAGCGCTGGTGTAAGTGTCCCCTCACTGTCCCCTCACTGTCCCCTCAGTGTCCCCTCAGTGTCCCCTCCCTCAGACTTGTGTTTTGTTCTGTGATCCTGTTCTTGTCCTGCATTTTTGTATTTGAATTTGAATTGATTTGTTTGGAGGATGAGCCTCTTGAGAGTCTCGCCGTGTCGTTTTCGAACAAAAAAATGAAGCCAGAGTTCAAAGATTGATCAACAATAAAACAACAAAATTCAATAAAATGATCAAAAACCATGACGCGGGTTTTGTAAATATTGAACCAGAGCATTTTAAAATGAAGGGACAGAAGTTAAAACTTGAATCGATGAAGGAAAATCGTTCCAATCAAACTGAGCTTTATATTTAAATGAGTGTTTTCGAGAAATGTAAAAGTAACTGAATTATCGTGATATCGTATCGTCAAAGTTCTCACAATAATATCGTGGACCATCACAATATATCAAATCACAAGTCTCTTTGTTTAAATGAAGAGTTATGATAAAAAACACAGAGGGAACTACATAGACCATGATCCTTTGCTCCATTTCAATGCAGACGACAAGAAGAAATAACAGTTCTAACACTTTTAACTCTTAGTTCTTTGGATTAAGTTTTGTCAAGGCGTTTTAAGAGGAAAAAGTCGCATATTAACAGTTTTGTTTTTAAGCCTCCACAAAATATCACAATAGTCGAGTTTCAGCTGACGTCATTGTTATTAAAAGCCCGCGTTGCTGCTGGGAAATATTTTGGTCGGAGGCAAGAAACACGGTAGCGTCAAACACAGTGCGTAACCTCGCGTATTTCTCCTCGATAATGGTAAATTCCTGCTGCATTATCGGACGCACAAATAGAAACACGGAAGAAGGAAAATGTCTTTTTCATATTCTGAGTGAAAAGAACCACTAACGGTGAATTAAACGACTTTCAAACATCCGCAGAGCAAACGTAGAAGATCCTAACAAACCGTGGACTCAACAAGTTCAACAACACATCGAGACTCTTGGAGGTTTTCATCTTTTCTGCTGTGAATGGCCCAGGAGTTTCCACCAAGTCATTGTGGATGTCGCCCAAGTGAATATTTGTCCAGGTAGTTGGAGATTCTGACCAGAAATTTGGTTTGGTCCAGACTCTGTCGGGGTTGAAAAGGGTGATTTGTCGTCCGTCGATGTTTATGACCAATTTCTGGTCAAATGGTCTTGGGTCCTCTGCCGTTAGAGTGGATAAATAACCGGGATCAATACCCTTTACGTCCTTTCTCACTCCGTCCGTCGTGTCGAATTAGTGTTTCTTGCCGCCGACCAAAATAATTCCCAGCATGAAACGCACGCTTTTGTCAACAATGAAACTCACTCTCTATAAATATCGTACGGTGAGATGTACTGTATTTCCCGCACTATAGTTCACTCTGGATTATCAGTCGCTCTGTCACTGAATGATAGATTTTTGAGCTTTTTTCACAAATAAATGACACGGGACTATAAGGCTCAATAAATGAAACACAACAGTTCGATAAGTCAGTCAAACTTTATTTAACGTGTTCACAGTAACTCTCAACTTTGTTCAATTGTAACATGTAAAAAAAATCCTGTGTGAGACTCTAAATAGTTAGAATATTCACAGTAAGTCATAACAGTTGACTGTTCCTGTTCCCTGGAGTTCAGTTCAGTGATGATTCGGGTCTTGGTGAAAGTTCGGACCACAGTTGATCCTGATCCTTCGCCCGGGCGTCCGCGATCCGTCGGCAGATCGTGGCGTAAGTCGCTCTCGGCGCCGTCTCTCTGTCTTGGTGAATGTGTGTTCTCCTTCTCTCCTCCACTGCTCCCACGCAGCTAAACGCACTTTCACTTTACAACAGCCTTGAGTTTAAAGTGGGCGTTGTGAGCGAGTCTCTTGACAGGTGCATTTTGATATTAAAGTGAATCACAGTCTGTTTTACTCCTGATGCTCCTGACGACGGGAGCCGCGACGCTGCGAGTGGAGCGGCTTTGTACTTTACTAAAGTCGTACTAAGACACACAAATAAACTCATATATAAGACGCTCTGGATTATAAATCGTTTTTGGATGAAATTAAAGGCTTTTAAGTGCGTCCTATAGTGCGGAGAATACGGTATATTGTGAAAATATCATACAGAGAGATTTAGATATTGTTAAATCTCTAATCATGAGCCTTTCCCACAGTATTGCACCATGAGGTTCATACCGTGACGATATCGTATCGTGAGACTTGAATATCGTTACACCCCGAGTGTTTTCCTGTTTGTTTTTTGACTCTTGGGACAACAAAAAATCTCTGATCTGTGTGTCGTAAACTGTAAGAGGAACTGAACGGAGTTAAATACTGTTTGCGATATTCAGGAGAAGTGACATTAATGTTGTTGAGAAGTTGTCAGGAGGACAGAATGAGCAGGACAGACGGTGGAACATCACACGGTGGTGAGTTCTGAAGGGACAGCGGAGAATAAATGACTGTTCTGGAAAACACTGAGCGGTTGGAGGACAGAAGTTGTGGTATTTTGATAAATGATCTCACAGTCGTCTAAAACGGGAAGAATCAGTTGTGAGATCATCTTTTTCTTGACTCTCTACAGACTCGGCTCAGAGTTCTGCATGAACCTGCATGAAAAATCAAACTTTCGTAAAATCCAGTTTGAGGAGTCTCTTATTGTAACTGGGTGGTTTTTTAAATGTTTGCCAAAGAAATGTCCGAGCGCCGCTGCAGTTGGTGCTGACTCCAATGTCAACGAAAAATAAAGAACCTGCGGGAAAAACACAAGGAGGATAAAGACTCAAACAAACAAACGAAGCGGCCGTGGACGTGTGACCTGAACATTTTACCAACAACTCGACCAGATTTTAGGGGACGAGCCCAGAGTTTAGGCGACTTCTGTAAACACTGAACACGCTCGATGTGTGTGACGTCGTCGTGTCGCCAATGTTCATGTGGGACACTTTTGGGGCATTTAAAGTTCACACTGAAGATCACAAACAAGACAAATTTAACTGGAAAAGTGAACGACCTCACAAAAAAATCAGTCGCGTATGCATTTACGTCACATACATCCAGGACACAGAAACAAACATGTGGGATGGCATGTTTACTCAATCGAATTCCACACACTTTTGCGTCACCGTATGCAGCAGATTTACTCACGAAAACAGTCGTCTAAACGTGGAATAAAAAGTGAAGATGCAACGCCACTTTTGCGTCTTCCGTTCAGACCCTCATCCTGTAAACATTAGACTTAACTGGAAATGTGAACGACCTCGCAAAAATATCGGATTTCACAAAAAAAATCCGAATTAAGCGTTAAGCCCTGTGGTCTGAACGTAGCCGAAGGGCCTGCGTACACGACAACGACTAAAATATTTTATGGGAAGTGTGTTTTGTTTAGATGGTGACAACGTTTTTGGGGCTTAAAAAAGCAAAAATCTGAATCCAGCCTCCAGAGTGTAAAAGTTGAATACGCCCAAGAAGCAAAACTGTGGTCAGACGTGCTCAGGTCGTGTACATGTTTACGTCACACAGACAAACTTGAGTAAAATCTAGTCTGAAGAAAAGCTCTGGAGTCTCACCGTCCACAGGCACACGGCTCTGTCCTCTGCACGATTTCACAAACCAAACCGTCTGTGTTTTACTTTGAAAATGAGCTGAAGTGCGTCTGTCAGTGTCGCCCAAACCTCAGAGCTGCTCTGTGATTGGTCAGTCTCAAGTTTTTATAAATGAAAGTTTCAGCCGGAGCCGAACAAGATGAAGTCCCAGGATTTTGTGACTGAAACAGAAGTCATGTGAAGGTTTGTGGCAAAGCGAAAAGTCAAGACTAGAGCGTTTTTTTCTCTAAACCCCCCATCTCCGCCCCCCCAAGATTCTGACTCCAGCACGTCGCCGCCCGCTGCTCCTGACGGTGCCCCACACCCACAGACTCTGAAGAACGGGTCACATGAAGAGAAATAAATTTCCATCACAAGGGAAAATACAGAATGCCTTACATACTGCTCAAATCTAAATCCAAACTTGCCTGAAACCCTGAGACCTCCACCTGGACCTGAGACCTCCTCTAGAACCTGAGACCTGAAACCTCCTCTAGAACCTGAGACCTGAAACCTCCTCCTGAGACCTGAAACCTCCTCTTGAGACCTGAAACCTCCCCCTGGACCTGAAACCTCCTTCTGAGACCTGAAACCTCCTTCTGAGACCTGAAACCTCCTCCTGAGACCTGAAACCTCCTCTGAGACCTGAAACCTCCTCCTGAGACCTGAAACCTCCTCCTGAGACCTGAAACCTCCTCTTGAGACCTGAAACCTCCTCTTGAGACCTGAAACCTCCTCCTGAGACCTGAAACCTCCTCCTGAGACCTGAAACCTCCTCTTGAGACCTGAAACCTCCTCCTGAGACCTGAAACCTCCTCCTGAAACCTCCTCTTGAGACCTCCTCCTGGACCTGAAACCTCCTCTGAGACCTCCACCTGAACCTGAGACATGAGACCTCCTCTAGAACCTGAAACCTCCTCTTGGATCTAAAACCTCCTCCTGGAACCTGAGACCATCTTAGACCCTGAGATCTCCTCCTGAACCTGTCTCCTCCTTCAGATTTCCAGTTTTTGTTTGATTCTTTTGATTTGATTCTAAGGTTTTCCCTGCACGTTTTTTACGAGCAGCAGAAATCAGGATGAAGAAAGTTCTCAGGAGTTTTGGCCGCGACCGTAGAGTCAAATTTCACTCCTGAAGGTCTCGTGCTCCTCACTCCAGTCGTGCCGTGTGCTGTATCTGACACCTGCTCGTTTGTTTTGCAAGATTCTAAACATTTTGCAGACTTCAGCTCCAGCTCTGGTCTCTTTCACCCTGTTCCCCGTCGCTCTGGGCTCGCCTCTCGTGCTCTGTGGAAGTGCAGAAGTGATGCGGGTCATGTGACGTCCCTTCCCTCTTTCGGGAGCACTTCCCCGTGACAAAAGCTCCTACTTCCTCTTTGGCTCGAACGCCGGGGGATTCCGCTCACGTGAAACGGCTGCAGCGGCCTCCCTACACGCCACACCTGACGCTTTGACCTTTGACCTGCGGCTCACACGTCAGCGCCCGAGTGCGGCTGACGGAGCCGAGCGGCCGCCACACGTCTGCCCCTCTGCCCCGGGACGCATGAGACCGTTAGAGAATAAATAAGAGTTTGAACTTTAGGAGTGTCACAGTGGTACATCTCCAGAGAGTTAAAAGTACAAGTATAAGTACAAGTACAGGTATATAAGTATAAGTATAAGTATAATTATAAAAGTACAGGTATATAAGTACAAGTATAAATAAAAGTACAGGACTATAAGTAAAAGTACAGGGGTATAAGTACAGGTATATAAGTACAAGTATAAATAAAAGTACAGGGATATAAGTACAAGTATAAGTACAGGTATATAAGTACAAGTATAAGTAAAAGCACAGGGGTATAAGTACAAGTATAAGTACAGGTATATAAGTCCAAGTATAAGAAAAAGTACAGGGGTATAAGTACAAGTATAAGTACAAATATATAAGTACAAGTACAGGCAGAGCTGCAACCTGAGAAATATGCATCTGATATTAGAAAACTGACGAGTGTCACATAAATCTGTGCAATTAATTGAATTTTGATAAGTTTATCTGTTTTATTTTTGAAATATAGAAACTGTAGAACAGTTGAATATTTAGTTTATTTTGGACACATTTATGTTTTTCTAGGCCTTATTTTGTCATATTTAGTTTTATACGTCACAAAACTGATCTAAAGGTTCAGATTTGTAGCCTGAATTTATTTTCAATTTGGAAGTTTTGTGTAAATTATCAATAACAAAGTATTTTTTTGAGAGAGAAATGCTGAATAAACGCCTCTTGTGACAAAAAATAATCATTTGAATAATCAAAATAATTATGATAATGATTTTTTCCATAATCGATCAGCTCTAGTTTCACAGTAAAAGTATTTTTATTTACTTATTAACACAAAAAGTTCAGTTCAGTTTTTTTCAGTTCTGGATTATTTTTCAGATTACATTTCATTGGTCAACCAAAGCATTACAGAAAAAGGGTTTTACATGTAATTGTTGACATATTGCCGAACGATACAATAAAGTTCATTTCAGATTCGATACGAATTTCATTCGTTTGTGACACTAAAAGTCTTTGTTAAATCACTTCTAGTGCGATGTTCATATGAAACACAAACATTTTAATTTTAATCCTCAAAACAGTGAAAATGTCAAACATGTCGCATAAACGAGTTTTCTTCCTCTGAACAAACAACAAAACTGTAGCTCTGTGACAAACAAATACTCTCGGCGATATATCGATACAGCAGCCCACAATCCCGATACTGTATCATCACATTAAATGATACGATATATTGATATTTCGATATTTTTGCACACTCCTCTAGTCCCAGTTGGTCTCGAGTTCTTTCAGTGAATCGGCCCGGACAGATGTGAGGCAGATTTGTAGCAGGAAGGATTTTATTATGACCAGAATTTCAAAATAAAAAAGTGGGATACTGCACTGTACTGTATATATACTATATACTGTATCGTCACATTAAACAATACAATATATTGATATTTAGATATTCTTGGCCCCCACTCAGGTCCTACAGAGACACACATACAAAATGTCATTACAACAGAATCATTACAAAGACTCTCCAACTACAGCACTTGTTGAGAGCAGCAGTTTGCACAGACCTGCACATCCACACACACATTTACACATTTACACATTTATACTGATGCTGTGAACTGGAGAGAAGAAACGAGACGTGTAAGACCAAAAAATCCTGATATAAACGTGGAACATCATTTGATCAAAACCTGCAGCACTTTTGTTTAAGATGCACGGATGAAGTGTCGGCTTTTCCAGGTTCTACAGACGTAACAATCTGCCGTTTGTACCAGTGAGAGCTTTTGTCTTTACGTTGTTTGTAAAATGAAGTCATCTGCCTCTTCAGAAAGTCCATACTTGACTGTGATTGGTTAAATCAGCTGTCAGTCATTCAGAGGAGGAGGAGAGGCTCATGATCCTGAAGCTCTAAACGTCTCCAGCTCCAGAAGAAGAATCCTCCTGATCTCTGTGCGTTCAGAACAAGAATCCACCTCGACCTGCTCCTGCTGACGCCGCTGAGCTGCACCGCCTGGTTCTGACCAATCACAGAGCAGCGCTGCGGTGTGGGCGGGGCTAAACGAACCAAAACAAACAGACGTACTTCAGTGTGTTTGATCAGAATCGCAGACTGTTCAGGTGGAAAACGTGCAGAAGAACGAGCTTTGGGCTTTTGTAGAGGAAAGACGTCTGAGCCAGAAGTCGAACCAAGTCTTAAAGGTTGCACGGAGGATTTTTTTTTTTTTTTTCAAATTGTCAATGAAAGTTTAAAATACCATTACAGAGACGCAGCAGCTTTGTAATTATGATGACCAAAAAAAAAAAAAAAGAATGAAAATCCATCAACTGTGGACGTGTTGAGGCCAGATAAACATCAGCCAATAGAAAACCAGGCTCCCTCATTTTCTATTGGCTGTTAGGTTGTCAATCAAACTCTCTACGTTTCTAGTGTAACTGACTCGCCAGCGTGTGGGGATTACATGATTTATGCAGCGGTTCTTAGAGGTTTTTTTTAAACTGTCGCTTCCTCGCAATTCACACAAAGTTTGTTGAGATGTCGGACGAGAATCCACGACCAGTTCGCCGCAAAAGAAAGTCGGTTTTTGAGGTCGCTGAAAGAAGAAGAGAAGGAGAAAAGGAGCGAAGACAAACTGAGGTGATTCTTGGAGATTTCTTCCAGCGATGGCGCGACTGAAGCAGACGAAGGGTCTAAAAACTGATAAACTGATCACTAAATTATTTCTAGACAGGAAACTTCAACAGTAATTCTGAACGTGCACAGATGTAAACAAACGTGATTTCTAGAGTAAAGAGGCGGGAGGAGGAGGTGTTTCTACTGAGGCTGTGGAGGAGGAAGTTGGTGTCACATGCACAAGGACGGTCGCTGTATTTCTCTCCCCTTAAAAAATTCTCTATACAACCTTCAAGTCTCTGACCTCTAGTCCACATCAAGTCCCAAGTCAAAAACGGGCAAGTCCAAGTTGAGTCCCGAGTCACTGGCCCAGAAGTCCAAGTCAAGTTCAAGTCGTTTGCTTTGAGCTTCAAGTCATTTCAAGTCTTTAAACCAAAGCGCTCAGATTTTTGCAATTTATATGAATTTCTTAGGGTCAGAATAAAATGAATTAAGATTTAAAAGTGCTAAAAGTTATTTTGTCATGAATCGGGATGTAACAATGAGCAGAATATCGTGATATCGTATCGTCAAAAGTCTCAAAATAATATCGAGAGCCGTCGCGATATACAAATCGAATCACAAGTTTGTTTGCTTAAATGCAGGTTTTATAGAAGCAGCAGTTTATAAACATCAGGAACTACATTTCCCATGATTCATTTCAGCTCAGAAAACATGAAGAAATATGTTTTTGACTTGAATTCTTGGGATTATGACGGAAATAATTCACACCAAAGTCATGTCAAGGTATTTTAAATGCAAAAAGTGCCCTGTTTAAGTGTTGAAAAATGGAAAAAAAAAAGGATAACAGACGTTTCCCGTTTACGTGACGTCCATGAAGGTGATGTCGGATTTTGCACTGCATACGGACTGAACCAAGACTGATCCAGTTTCGGGACCAGACCAGGACCAGAGCGGGACCAGACCAAGATCAGAGTGGACTGCAAGCTTTGACTCTAAGCCTCAGCTTCGAGCTCAGTCCCTGCCGTGGGCTCTGAGCTTCCGGTCTGGTCCCGGTCTCAGTTCTGAGTTCTGAGTTCTGATCTCAGTCTCTCTGGTCTGGTCTCAGTCTCAGTCCTCCTCTGGTCCCAGTCGTTTTTTTTCCATTTTCCAACACAAAATCGAAAACTGAAAAAACAAATCATGATCTGTTTTTTCATTTTGGTTTTGGAGACAAATAATGAAGAAAACCGTTGTTTTTTTCATTTTCTTACTTTTGGTTTTATTTTGAAAAACGAATGAACGACACACAGATGGAGCTGGTCTTGCTTCAATTTCATCTGTGGATTTTTCTTTTGACTCTTTCGTATTTTATTTATTTTCTGCTTCACACACACACACACACACACACACACACACACACACACACACACACACACACACATCAGACTGCTGTGTCATTTGTGCTGAGTCTCCTCGTGTGTGGGCAGGTGGAAGGGTCCGGGTGAGGGGGGTGGGGTGCTCGTGTGTCTCTGTGTGTGTGTGTGTGTGTGTGTGTGTGTGTGTGTGTGTGTGTGTGTGTGTGTGTGTGTGTGCGGCGGGTCCCCGGGGGGCTCTGTCTGCTCGGTCGCTCCGCCTCAGAACAATGGCCCTGTCAGTGTGGGACAGATTGGGAGGCAGCTGCATTGTTGACGACGGCACGACAGACACACTTCTCCCCCGCGACCTCTGACCCCCGACACACACCCACCCCCACCACCCTCCCCTCCTCCCCCCCTCGTGGTGCAGACGGTGGGACACCCGGCTGCTGCTGTTTCTGCTGTGGTACGTTCACCAGGACAGAGCCGTGCCCCCCTGGGTGTCGTTAAAGTGGAGGGACACTCCCACCAGAGCCGCTCCATTATGAACTAACTCATGATCACGATTATTTTGGTCAATATTGAAATCACGATTATTTTTTTGAGTTACACGATGCTTTTATTCAGCATTTCTCTCTAAAAAAAACACTCTGTTATTGATAATTTACGCAAAACTTTCAAATTAAAAATAAATACTACAAAGGCTACAGATCTGAACCTTAGAGCTGTTTTGTGACATATAAGACCTAAAATTAAATGAAATAAGGCAAACAAAAACATAAATGTGTCCAAATTAAACTTTATATCCAGCTGTTCTACAATGAATGTTCTTCAATGTTCTAAAAAAATCTAATAAATATACTTATTTATATCAAAAATATCCCAAAATAAACTTTCTTAAGCTTTAAGTCGTGAGTTTGGACATCGTTTGACACACAAATCGAAATCAGGATCAAAATTCGATTAATTGCACTTGACTTAACTCAGACCTGTCACACAAAAGCAGATTTAAAGCTGTACCATGTAACTTTTCAGGTGGGGTTCTATCACCTGCTTGTTTCTATGGGTACGTCATTGCTCTACTTCAGATGTTCCACAGTGTGACTTTAAAGAGCTCTACTTTACAGATGCTTACCTAGAAATATTCTGCATTGTGACTGTGAATCTGAAGTCTGCTCTGCTGTTATTCTCTTCTTAAACTCACTGTGCTATCACTTACTCTGTGCTATATTAGTTTTTACTTCTTGTGTGCTGCTGACTGTGTTACTGCATGTCTCCTGCAGAAAGAGCCTCTGTTCTGTCTGTATCATGTCAGTCGATCGCACCGTTACTTCTGCACCACTGAACAATTTAACATTTAAACTTTAAACTTATAAAGACAAAGACTGAGAAGACTGAACACTAACACAACATGAACATGAAGATCAGGAAGAGAATCGAACAACAACAGTCAGACAGGTGCATTGATAACACAGCCTGATGTGTCACAAACATCCCCTTAGTAACACTCACACTCTCCTCGGGGTCACATTCACCCAAAGACATTTTTTTCCTTCCCACTCTCTTGGGGCGGGTCAGTCAGACCCAAAAATGTATTTTCTTGTTCCACTGATGCTGTTGTGCATAAACACAGAGACAGACTCTTCTCCAGCCTCTCACTCCTCGATCCTCCATTTCACACAAACTCACCCTAAAACTCACTCGCTGTTTCATTAAATGACGACCTGGATTTCTAACGTCTAATCATTACAAACACAAAGCTACAAACAATGTCTCACCAAAAGCGATTTCTCTTTAGACAATTGTGTTGGAAGTATGTTTTCTGCTGCACATGTGCATTTAATAGAAACGGCTGCTCGTCTCCCGTTACACACACACGTTACATCTGCGAGAAGAAGAAGAAGAATACTCCAAGATGTATTTCCTGTGAATGGCTTTACTCTCATAATCCTTGTTTAATGACTCTAGCAGCGTGTAATGTGACTGATGATGTTAACACTCTCTCCCTCTCCCCCAGTCTGAGCCCTGAGCCCTGAGCCTGAGCCCAGCATCAGAGGCTGGTCCTGGTCCTGGTCCTGGTCCTGGTCCCGGTCCTGGTCCCCACAGCGGCCCTGGGGTCAGAGCTGTAACAGCTGGAGCCTGGATGAGTGAGAGGTCTGATGGGCCTGAAGGACCAGGGGGATGGGACAGGCCACATCCTGGAGCTGGAGTATCTGCACGTGCCCGGGACCCAGAGAGCACCTCAGGGAGAACCCGGAGAGCCCAGCAGAGCACCCGATGGAGCACCCAGCGGAGCACCCAGCGGAGCACCCCAGAGACCAGCCACACCCAAGGGAGCGGCGGGGGCGAGTGCAGGAACAGAGGAGGTCAGTACAGATGCCCTCCCGTCATCCTCTATCCCTTTATGTCAGATGCCCTCCCATCACACTAAGACAAGACGCCACTTTTCTTCCTGGGATCCAGTTAGGATTTGGTTTATAAAGAAAATATTTACACCTTTTTCATTCATACAAAAATATCGCATTTTTATACAGCACATTTCCACCTTCAAGACTCAAAGTGTTTTACAACAAGGAACCACTCACCCAGTGATGTTCTGTTTATGTTCAGAGGAGAATTTGAGCTGCCAACCTTTAAATCGGGGACAGATGCTCTACCAACTCTATAGTCTAAACCAGACATGTCAAACTCAGGCCTGGGGGCCAAATATGGCCCTGATATAATTATATTTGGCCCTCGAGATCATATCAAATCTGTATTAGAGCTGCTGCCGCACACAGATCGACAATAGAGTCTTTATTTATTTAAATGTTGTTATTATTTTATATTATCCTTGTTCTGGATTCAATGTTTAAGCAAAACTATTATTAAACATTCATTTTAATAAGAGAAGGTTTAACATTACACATGTTGTAAGAAGAGAAAACCTGCAGATGTTGTTGAAATGTTTTAAATAATATTAGTTTGGCCCACGACTTAGTCCCAGTTTTTAATTTTGGCCTCTGTGAATTTGAGTTTGACTCTCCTGCTCTAAACAGTCTTGTCTCTTCTTGTGGTTTTTTAGGAGGTGTGTGTTGCTTTCACCTTCAGTGACAGTGAGGACGACCCAGGCTCCTCCTCCGACCCCTCTGACCCCTCCTCTGACCCGCCCTCTGACCAGCGCTCCCAGGTGGACTTCGCTCTTAAGCTGGGGTACCCGGAGGAGCAGGTGCGGCAGGTGCTCAGGAAGCTGGGGCCCGGCGCTCTCACCAACGACATCCTGGGCGAGCTGGTGAAGTTCGGGACCAAGTCGGAGTCCCCGGCCCTGGCGGGGGGGTCGGCCGCGGCCCTGTCGCCCCTGCACCCCCGCCGCTCGCCCTGCCCCGCCCAGTGGACAGAAGACAAGGACAACCTGCGGCCCGTGGTGATAGACGGCAGTAACGTGGCCATGAGGTGAGAGAGATTTCAGACAGAACAAAGTCCACTCAGGATCCAACGTTTAATGTGTCGAGAGAACGGAATTCATTTCTTTATTCTTGGGTTTAAAACTTTGGTGACGGTTCCTGGTCATGGGAGTTAAGCAATTGAAATCAAAGTATTATAATTTAGAATGTGGAATTGAGAAAGGTCCTCAGTCCATGTTTCATTCGTTTATTCATTTTTCAAAATAAAACCAAAAATAAGAAAACGAAAAAAAAACCAAACTATTTTCTTTATTATTTGTCTCCAAAACCAAAATGAAAAAACAAATAACAACTATTTCCCGTTTCTGTGACTTAAACTGCGATGCCGGACTGAACCAGGACTAAAACCGGTCTCAGTTCTGGTTCAGTCCTGGTTCAGTCCTGGTCTCAGTCCTGGTTCAGTCCTTTATCTGTTCCATTTTCCAATTGCAACACAAAATTGAAAACTGAAGAACTGAATCGTGATCTGTTTTTTAATTTTGGTTTTGGAGACAAATAATGAAGAAAACAGTTGTTTTTATCATTTTCTTATTTTTGGTTTTATATTGAAAAACGAATGACGGATTGTCCTCTTCGGGTCTCAAAGTCCGGTCGATTTGCTGAGTTTGTGTGAATCATGCTGGTTCGTGTTAGTTTGACTTTATTTTCATTATTTTACTCCAGAAACAGTTAAAATGCCAAATGAACATATTTATCTTTTTTATTGACATTCATTCTGATCTCCCTTTTTCTCGTAGTCATGGAAACAAGGAAGTGTTCTCGTGCCAGGGCATCCAGCTGGCGGTGGATTGGTTCCTGGAGCGAGGTCACCGTGACATCACAGTTTTTGTTCCCGCCTGGAGGAAAGAGCAGTCCCGGCCTGACGCGCCCATCTCCGGTAACTCCACTTTACCCACCACAGCGTTCCTTTTACATTTAATACATTTATCCAGATTTTTCTTTTGAAACTGGAACAACAAAAAACAAAAAATAACAAACTCTCTCAGTCACCGCCACAGAACTCTAAGCAAATCTTTGACGCATCATGTTGTTTTCAGTGTCTTTGACTCATGGGCCCAAAAATAATTTCCTCTTCCACATTTACTTCCTGAATCCGAGTGAGCTCCTCCTACGAAATTTTAAAAAGTTTATGTTGCAAAAATAGAAAAGAATCCTACAAAATCTGACCTTTGTGAAGCCGGACGCCCTGTCAGAACTCGGACAGGTTGAATTCCCATTTCAGGAGAATTCTTTCTGAGCACAAACTCCCAGAGCTGCAGTACCTGGAGTGACCACTAGTCTGTCTGGAGTCAGGACAGAGGGGGCGGGGCTTATCCTGGTTTTATTACAGATCCACGGTCACCACTGACTCCCCGACACTTCTGTGGTCCAGGTTCGACTCACAGCAGCGAGAGTCGAGAGTGACGGGACCAGGCGAGGCAGACAGACACGGGGGCATTGTGTAAAACTGACTTTTTTGGATGTTTCTCTCATGTTCTCACTTTGTTCCCTCGTTGAAAACATGTCTGAAGAAGTTTTACATCTCCTCCATGCATGTTTGAGTAATCTAGTGATCTTGCAACAAACGGGAACATTAAAACCTCATGTAAAAATGTTTGTACCCTCATTTGAGGCACGAAAAATAATGACACTTAATCTGAAACCCAGATGCCCGTCAGTTTGGTCTGGGTAGAGCTAAAACAGGAAGAAGGAAACAGAGAGAGGCAGACTGACAGAAGCGAGGAGTCCAGGTGTTCAGTTGGACTCGGATGGACTCAGTTGGACTCAGTTGGACTCAGATGGACTCAGATGGACTCAGATGGACTCAGATGGACTCAGATGGACTCAGATGGACTCAGATGGACTCAGATGGACTCAGTTGGACTCAGATGGACTCAGATGGACTCAGATGGACTCAGATGGACTCCCGTCTGAACACTGTCCCTGTGCCCACAGAGCAGGAGACCCTGCGGCGCCTGGAGAAGCAGAAGATCCTGGTGTTCACCCCGTCCCGGCGGGTGCAGGGCAGGCGCGTGGTCTGCTACGACGACCGCTTCATCGTCAAACTGGCGCACGAGTCCGACGGCATCATCGTCTCCAACGACAACTACCGCGACCTGGCCAACGAGAAGCCGGAGTGGAAGAGGTTCATAGAGGATCGACTACTCATGTACTCGTTCGTCAACGACAAGTAAGAAGCAACATACTACACTGTAGTACACCAAACCTACAGCACACTGTACTGCACTACTACACTACTACACTACTACACTACTGTACTGCACTACTACACTACTGCACTACTACTACTGCACTACTACACTACTGTACTGCACTACTGCACTACTGCACTACACACTACCTCACTCTGACCTCTGCTCTCACCAGGTTCATGCCTCCAGACGATCCTCTGGGGCGTCATGGGCCCAGCCTGGACAACTTCCTCAGGAAAAGACCCGTCATCCCAGAAAACCGGAGGCAGCCGTGTCCTTACGGTAAATCACTTTTACACATTAATCTCTTTCTGAAAAAGCTTTTTGGGGTTTGTTCTCTGGATGTGGTTCCAAATCCGTGAGGTAACTCACTCTGCTCATGTCCACAGGGAAGAAGTGCACGTACGGGCACAAGTGTAAGTTCTACCACCCGGAGAGGGGCGCCCAGCCGCAGCGGGCAGTGGCAGACGAGCTCCGGGCCAGTGCCAGAGCCTCCAGTGTCTCCAGAGGCTTTGTGGACGACACCATCTCAGGGACAAGCCAAAGTGTGCAGGAGGAGGAGGGACCGGAGCCCTGGCAGAGCACCCCAAAGAAGCAGTCGTGCTCCAGCCTGACAGGGTCCCTCACAGACCTGTGCGACGAGCGCAGGAAGCTCCACTCGCGCAGAGGCAGCAGCAGCAGCAGTAGCAGCAGCAGTGGGTGCAGTAGTTTCTTGGGGTACCCTGCACCCCCGTCTCCTGGGAGTCTGGACAGATGGGACCTGATGGGCAGTGGCAGTAACAGTGAGGGCCTGAAGTCTGTGAGGGACTCCAGATGTGAGTCTCCTGAAGTGGGCTACAGCTCTATGGTCAAGGCTTACTCTGGCCTGAGCCTGGAGTTTCCAGACTGTTCAGATCAGTTTTCCACAGCCCCAGAGCTCAGACCAGAGTCTCTGTTTTCAGACTGCAGCAGTGACGGCAGCTCCAACATCTTCTCCCCTGATCTTTCCTCAGACTGTGGCCCGAGGGTTCTTCCTGTGCCCAGGCGTTACCCCTGTGCTCCCGCACACACGGGCAGGGCTAAAGAGCACACTGCACCCGTCTATTCTCAGGACATGCCAAAACAGTACAGCTTAGAAACAAATTTCAGTCTGGAAGAATCTACCTCCTTTCAAACAGGAAGTGCAGGGCACAGACTGCACAGTCCTCAGGGTTTGTCTCTGGACAGCAGCAGCTCCTCTGTGAGTCACAGGTCGCTCTTGTCCATCGCTAAAGCTCCACACAGGTACCACTCCGGCTTCACACTCCACAGCAGCTTTGAAGAGCTCTCCTCTGCTTTTCCTTCTCAGACAAATCGCCTGGATCCTGCAGTTAGTCCAGTCTCCTCTCGACGCCAACAGGGCAGGTTTGTCTTTGAAGACTCTTCCTCTCCTCCTGTCTCTTTTAGCGACCGCCTCGGCCTGAACCGCCACAGTCCTCAGACGTACCATCAGCAGAAATTCGAGTGCTTTGAGGAGCTTCCACCTTCTCTGGACCTTCATGCTTCTCATCTTCTGCACCGCCCTGATCTCCACCAGCCCTCTCCACAGTACCCCCCGGGCGGACCACGCGACTTTGAGTCCAACCACGGCTACCCCAGCCCTCCCCCTCCTCACCACGGCTTCATGCCCCGCGCCCACTCCTACACGTCGCCTAAAGGGTTTCCAGGCGACTTCCACAGTGTCCCACCAAAGACGCCGCACATGTCCTTGCCGCTCCCGCACCAGCTGAGCCCGCACCAGGCCTACAGCCGGAGACCTCAGCCCTGGGAGAAGGTTTCTGCTCCGGACTGTGGCTCGTATAACTCCCCCCTGCCCGGCGCGAGGTTCAGCCCCAGGGATCCACCTCAGGCCGCCTGGGACCCGGCGCCGCCGTACAAACCCTACCACCTCTTTGGCAAGAACCTGGAGGAGACGTGGAGCTCGGCGTGGGGGGGGCCGTCCTCTCCTCAGGGGCCCCCGAAGCCCCCGGAGCCGCTGGGCCAGTACCGTGACGTGAGAGAGAAGCTGTTCTTGAACCTGTGCGGGATTTTTCCTGCCGATCTGGTCCGCCTCGCCATGGCGACCAACCCGCACATGCTCGGACGCCCAGGAGCTCGCAGCGGCCATTTTGTTGGCCAAATCGCAGTGCCTCACTTAAGGAAAGTCTCTACCTCTCGAAATGGAGGGAACGAGGAGCACGAATGTGAAAGCCATTGCTGTACTAAAGATAAAGAAGATGTTTTAAAGGGAAACCAGAGAAAACGGCGGTGATGGGCGGCGCTCACGTCACATCACAATATTCCAGCGTCCCTATTGGACTGTTACGTGTGATGTCACTTCCGGGTCCAAAACGCATCAGATGATTGAAAATATTTAACGTGTTTACAGTTTTTTTTATTATTATTTTTAAAAGCGGCGTTAAAAAGGATAGTTTCACTGTAACAAGTTTTTTTTTAATGTGACAGAAATTGTAAAAAGCTCAAATAAGTTTGCAGTGACGAGAAGTAAAATATTATTAATATGTTATTTTATGTTAGATTATTAAATTATTACATTATTTATTTTTCCTGTTACAGTTTTGAAAGGAAACTCTCTTATTTGACAAAACAAAAACAAAGGTAGAAATCTGCTGTGAGGTTTTTGGTTGGACCCGGACTTGACATCAGCACTTTAAACCCTGAACTGGAGACAGACAGGTGAGACAGGTGAGACAGGTGAGACAGGTGAGACAGGTGAGACAGGTGAGCGTGTCAGGTGGAGTTTTTTGTGTGTGTCAGGTGCAGATGTGTGACCTGGTTCATGGTTCATGTCTCTGCTAAAAGGACTTAACGTCATAAGATGAATATGTTTAGTAACGTTTAGTTTGTGGACCCAGTCCTTAAAGCTTCCCTGTGTAACTTTTCTGGTGGAGTGACCTGGACTTGTCTCTATGGAGATTTTATTGCGTTGCGTAGAATGTTTAACAGTATGGCCACAGACTTCATGGAAACGAGCAGTTGATGCCACCACACCAAGTTTCTTCTGCAATAAAATCACCTGAATTTGAATAAAAGTTAAACAGATATAAGTGGTGTAGTGAGGATTTTTTAAGTGTGGGAACAAGATTTCTGACGTCATCGAGGACTAAACCAGGTCCAAACCAGGTCTAAAATGGGTTTAAACCAGGACTAAATTAGGACTGAACCAGGTCTACACCAGATCTACACCAGGAATAATCCAAGACTGAACCAGGACTAAACTAGGACTAAACCAGGACTAGACCAGGTCAGGACCAAGATTAAACCAAGATTAAAAGAGGTCTAAACCAGGACTGAACCAGGTTTAAACCAGTATTAAACTAAAACTGAACCAAGACTAAACTAGGACTGAACAAGGTCCAAACCAGGACTGAACCAGGTCTAAACCAGAACTGAACCAGGTTTAAACCAGGACTAAACTAGGACTGAGCCAGGACTACACCCCTGGATTTAATGCCATACTGTGAAACATTCCAGACACAGAAATACTCTCAGTGAAGAGAAAAGTTACACAGCTTCACCTTTTAACAAAGTTTCTATTTTGGAGATTTATTTCAAAAATAGTGAGAGTTAAACACGTCTGTTCATTGTTCATGTCTAGTACCGACTAGACTCAAGAACTCGCTGCATTACAACAAAAATCTGGGTCCTAACAATATAAATTTTCACCGCCTCCACCTGTATTTGATATTTGTGTACAGAATGTTGTGATGTGACCTGGAGCTCGGCCTTTCTCTGCTCCAGCACTTCAGACCAGGAAACCATAAAGTTAAATTATATTCTAAGTTTCTCTCGTGAATGAAGAGAAGACGTGCTTAGGGCGTGCATCAGGTATAAATCTTTTACGTTTAATTTATTTAAGTTATTTCATAGGTTTTTTTATTTTTGTATTTTGCACTTTTGGTTCTTTTTGGTCAATCAAGCCGCCAACACGGAGGGTTTTTGTTGGTCCGGGCAGAAATTCCGAAACATCAGTTAAATGAAGGAATCATTTATGATTTATTTTATGTTTTTACGATGTCGTTTTATTTTGTGAATGTGTATTTTAAGTGAGACACAGGGTTTTGTTTCGTTTTATTTTGAAAAGCTGCACATGTGCGTGGATCCGCGGCAGCGATTTCAAAGCATTTCGACGAGTGAACGAACTTAAAGACGGGGTATTGTGCTAAATTTATTTGTTATAACTTCACCGAAAACCTGCCTGAAGCGGGTTTATGCGTCATCCATGCATGTCTGAGTAATCTAGCGATCTCTCGTAGGCCCGGTTCAAACCCTCCTTAGACAAATCTCCGTAAATATACAAAAATATGACACAAAACTGTACACTACGACTTCACAAACCTGACGCGATGAGCAGGAGTTTCATTACGATGATGGCGCTCTGAAGGGGGTAGACTTAGCGCAGGGAGCAAAAAGAGGGGAGATTCGAGAGCTCATAAAACATGTGAATATGTCGTTTTGGGCGACTACAACATTTTCAAAACAAAAAAAGGAACATGGCGATTTAAATATGTGAAGTGTTAAACAGAGTCACATACCTCGTCTTTAATAAACCACAGAGGTGTAAGAGTTTGGAATAAGAAAGTTTTCAGAAATATTCGTGTGCATACGATTGAAATCGATGCTTATTTGTCTGTAGTTGAGCATAAAATAAATATTCGTAAACTCTCGAATGAGTCCAGTCGTACATAAAAAGCGTTGTGTGTATTTTATCCGTCAGAATACGAATTGAAAAGTTACGATGTCAAGAATTAAGATCACGAAATGAAAATTTACGATGACGCTTTCTTCAGTACGAACACGAATTCAGAGACGCGACTTGACTGTTAAAAATACGTCATCACTTCACAGGTAGAAGAAACGTCGATCGAGATGCAGGACTAGATTGAACCAGGCCTGATTCATCAGACGGTTTCACTTCGTAGAAAGTGAAACGATTAATTCGCTGAACGGTCGGCAGGTACTTTTTATCATTTAACCAATCGGTGCCGTTTGGTCGTGACGTATGTAAAAATGGGGATAACTGGTAGATTAAGCTTTTCCCAAATCCTGTAGGAAGAAGAACAATAACGTCTTTCTCCTTGATAAAATTCACCAAACATTCTCTTTGTTCCGGCTTTAAGTCTTCGATCTCGGGAATCGTTGCCAACACAGAATGTCTGTCGCTTCTCTTGGCTGGTGCCCAAACTCACACATCCGGGGTTTTTGAGAACCGTCTAGTGCAGGGGTGGGCAAACTTTCTGACTCGTGGGCCACAAATGGTTCTAAAATTTGACAGGAGGGCCGGACCAGGAGCCGATGGATCCTCATCAGAGAAAAAAATAACGTGGGATGTGTAGAAAACATGTCCCATGTTACTGAAATAACCTATAACTGAAAATCATTACAACAAAATATCTGTCTTTCAAGTCCCACGGTGTTTACGTTTTATAGAAATTTCTTTTAAAACACTGAAAATTATTATTATTATTATTCAAGTATTATTCTATATATTATTATATAGTATTATTCAAGGCTGTATTAAAACGGGCCGCAGTTTGCCCACCCCTGGTCTAGTGTATTCTGATTCCTGACTGAGTCGCTGGAGAGAAATGAAATTGAACGGAGGCACTAGGTGGCACCAGCCTGACTAGACTGAACCAGGACTGAACCAGTACTAATCTTGGACTTGAGAGACGGGGAGAACCTAGAGCCTGGGGAGCAGAGTGTCCACAAAACGCGATTGGGCGATGGCTGCGCTTTGCTCCGTGGGGCGTGAAGCTCTGCACCGGTCCTTTCACCTGCAGTCACCTGACAGTCTACACGGGCGCAGCTCCGGACCCATCCAGACACTCAGTCCTGGATCAGTCTAGTCAGGCACCACCTAGTGCCTCTGCTCGATTTAATTTCTCTCCAGTGACTAGATCAGGAATCAGAATACACTCGATGGTTCGCAAAAACTCCAGCCAATCAGTGAAGAGTCAGACATTCTGTGTTGTCAACGATTCCCCAGATCGAGGATTTAAAGCCAGAACAAAGAAAATGTTTGGTGAATTTTATCTCGGGGAAAGACGTTATTGTTGTTCTTCCTACAGGATTTAGAGCATTACAAACGTCACGACCAAACAGCAGCGATTGGTTAAATAAAAAAAGTACCCGCCTACTGTTGAGAGAACGAATCCTAATGCTGCGAGGTCACACGGTTTACACCAAAGTGAAACCGGCTCATGAATCAGACTAGGTTCAGTCTGTGTGTGGCACAAAAGTCCTGCATCTTGATCGATGTTTCTTTTGTCTGTGAAGTGATGTTGTTTTTGACAGTCGAGTCGCGTCTGTGAATTCGTGTTCGTGCTGAAGAAAGCTTAACCATTTTGTTTCATTTCATTTGGTGACTGCAATTCTTTACGTTGTAACTTTTCAATTTGTATTCTGACGGATAAAATACACACAGCACATTTCACGTACGACTGGACTCATTCCAGAATTTACGAATATTTATTTTATGCTCAACTACAGACAAATCTGCACATGAATATTTCTGAAACCTTTCTTAGTCCATATAATACCACCTCTTTAAGCAGAATGTTTATACATGGTGGGACTTTGAAGATAAAAATGATGGAATGTTGTTTAAACGTCTGTAATTTCTTAAATACTTTTAGTGAATCTGTATCAAATGTTTGACAGTAAAACCGAAGGCACTTGGAGCCAATTCTCTGAACAGTTTGAATATTTGTAGTATTCACACGTCGTCGCCGTGAGGCCGAGTCCACAAACCCTTGGTTCTTGTTGATACAAATTGTATCTTATTAACATTTGTATGAAATTATTTTTATGAGAATATTTAATGTGAACTTTATTTATCTTAGTGAACTTTTCTAATGAGGTGTTTTCCTTAAAGGTCCTACATTACAAAACTAACTCGTGTGAGCTTTAAGTCGTGTTCTAATGTTGTTTCCTCGTCATAAACAGACCTGGAGTTGGGTTTTATTTCATTCACATCTTTATTACCGTATTTTCCACACTATAGGACGCACTTAAAAGTCTTTAATTTCATCGGAAAACGACTGCGAGCTTTATAATCCAGAGCGTTTTATATATGAATTTATTGTTGTGTCTTAGTACGACTTTAGTAAAGTACAAAGCCGCTCCACAGCGTCATGGCTCCCGTCGTCAGGAGCATCAGGAGTAAAACAAACTGATTCGTTTTAATATCAAAATGCACCTGTCAAGAGGCACGCTCACAATGCCCACTTTAAACTCAAGGCTGTTGTAAAGTGAAAGTGCGTTTAGCTGCGTGGGAGCAGTGGATGAGAGAAGGAGAACACACATTCACCAAGACAGAGAGACAGAGAGACAGCGCCGAGAGCGACTTACGCCACGATCTGCCGACGGATCGTGGACGCCCGTGCGAAGGATCAGGATCAACTGTGGTCCGAACTTTCACCAAGACCTGAATCATCACTGAACTGAACTCCAGGGAACAGAAACCACACTAACTCGGATAATGACGAAAGGGATGTGGACGTGTGGACACCGGAATCACCCAACTGTTTCAACTATTATGACTTACTGTGAATACACAAACAATTTATAACAATAACAATTTAGCATCTCAGACAGTTTTTAATGCGTTACAATTGAACAAAGTTGAGAGTTATTGTGAACGCATTAAATAAAGTTTGGCTACGTTCAGACTGCAGGGCTTAACTCTCAATTCAGATTTTTTTGGTGAAATCCGATGTTTTTTCGAGGTCGTTCACATTTCCAGTTAAATGTGACTTGTATGTGACTCCAGTGTGAACATTAAACGGCCCAAAAGTGTCCCACATGTGACACTGGAGACACGACGACGTCAACCGCAGCGAGCGTCTCTGTGTTTACAGAAGTTGTCCAAACATGGACGCAGCATCGAGCACCTGGAGATTTTAAAGTTCCTCTCGTACCGGAGCCAGAACATGAACAACTTACTTGTTTTAAGGAGGAGATTGAGAAGGAGAAGGACGAGGTTTTTGGTGGTGGTGTTTTTGTGGTGAGTGGAGATGTGCTTCACTTCAGTCACATGGAGTTCATTAACAATTTTCGTCTACTTCAGCGCAGAATAGTGACGTTTGTGTCTTGTTGATAACGTGTAGGTGGATGAAGGTGACCTGACCGTTCACACTGAAGTCACATGTCAAAAGATCAGATATGTATCGGTTTCAGGAGCACATATCCAAGTGTCCTGGGTCACATTTGAAAAAATCGGATCTGTGCCGTTCAGTCTGACATTAAAAGATCAGATGCAGGAACATAGAGGCCAAAAAATTGAATTTGGGTCACTTCAGGTGCAGTGTGAACGCAGCCTTTGACTAACTTATCTAACTGTTCTGTTTCGTTTAATGCGCCTTATAGTCTGGTGCAGTTTATATGTGAAAAAAGATCAAAAATAGACGATTCAATGACAGTGCGCCTTATAGTGCAGAAAATATGGTAATAGTCTGTCTACATCTCCAAAGCTCAAAACGCTCTGTTCCACCTTGTGATGTCATGAAGCGGTAGTTTTCAAGTGAACATCTCCTTTTTCCTTTAGTTCTGTAGAGATCGGCGATTCCAGGTCTGAAATGATCCAAACGATTCTGGTGAAGGTTTGTGGAGTTAAAAAATCTATGTTTCAGTGTTTTCAGGGTTTCAGGGAATGTATGAATGAAACAAAACACAACTCCACGTCTGTTTGCGAGGAGGAAACGACATTTGGACCGATCAGAAAACAGAGTAATATGGGTCCTTTAAATGAACGGGGCTTTTCTTGTGAGAATTATAACTGGTTTATCTGAACGTCCTGTGCCTGAGCTTTACAACACGCTGCCTCATGAGAGAAGTCTGTCCTTTATTTATGGGCAAAATGTATTTTTCTAGATTTCTATACCGAGTTGTGTCAGATGGGCTGTTTAATGCGCTTTGTGAAGACTTGAATGAACCGTGACCAAACCTGCTGTAGTGTTCAGACGGAAACGTGCTTTAACTCCGGACGGACGCGCCTCCTCCTCCACCCGGGGCCACAGAGACGTCTGGACATGTAGTTTCTGAAAACCTGTGTTCTTCAAAAAATTGCACATTTTTAATAAACTGCAAAAAAAAAAAAAAGCTTCTGGTTTGTACAGTTTTGTGTGTTTTTTAATACCTGATCTTATCCACATATTGAGATACTGTAAGTCAACTTTTTTCTAATTCAGGTGATTTTATTGCAGAAGAAAGTCCAGATTGGACAGATTTAATCAGTGGTGGGGATTTTTTAAGTGTGGGTACGAGATTTGTGAAATCATCGAGGACAAAACCAGGTCCAAACCAGGTCTAAACTGGATTTAAACCAGGACTAAACTAGGACTGAACCAGGTCTAAACCAAAACTGAACCAGGTTTAAACCAGAACTGAACCAGGTCTCGACTTGGTTTAAACCTGGTCCAGACAAGGATTAAATCAGGCCTAAAACAAGACTAAACTAAATCTAAACTAGGACTACATCAGGTCTAAACCAGGTCCAAACCAGGACTAAACCAGAACTGAATCAGGACTAAACCAGGTCTAAACTAGAACTGAACCAAGACTAAACTAGGACTGAACCAGGTCTAAACCAGGACTAAACCAGGACTAAACCAGGTGTAAACCAGGACTATACTACATATTGAGATACTGTAAGTCGATCTGAACTATACGTTACACTTTTTGGGGGAGATTTATATTTAGCAGACATTTCCTGTGTAAAGTGAAGTTGTAGTAAAACAATAGAAGAGAGAACAACAGACTGTTAATGTCACACATGAACAGTTCTTCAGATAAACTATAACAAACAACAGAACAAGTTTAACAAACCAAGTTCCAGTGTCTTTCTGAATCTCGACAGGATGGTTTCGGTGTCACTGAAGTCCAGACTTTGTCCATCCATCCAGTGACTTCAGGAAAGTTTCATGGTGCATCCTCCCGGTGTCACAAGTTTCTCTCTCACTCCAAACTTTCTTTCTGCTGCTCGATTTCCGTTTTCAGCTGCAGATTTCACGACTTGCAGTTTGTAATCTTCAGAATCTGATTTTGTTTGTCTGTTCATTTGTGTTGTACCAAAAAGTTGGTTCCCAATGGGATCACAGGAAAATATACAAACCAAGAGCAGTTGAAACTCACGTATGAAATTTAAGTTTTAAGTCTACAGAAACTATTACGCACCATTGGTCTTGCATGTGTCCGATTTCACCTGATAAGATTACATCTTTATATTGAGCGTCGCTGTCGTCTTCTCCACAGCAGATCGATGTTGTGTCAGAGCTCGGCACATAAATAATGACTTGTGTAAGTACAAACGCTCGCTGGTATCAATGATGTGATCCATGATTGTTATTTTCTTCCTGTGACCTTGTTTTTATTTGGTGGTAAATCCACCCTCTCTGTCGATGACGCGTCATGGGTTCACGTAAATAGTTTGAACGCGGCTCGTTCACCGGTGAACACTTTGTTTCCAAGTGGAACTGGTGCGGGAACCGACACCGGCACCGTTCTGACCGACCTGAAAACAGCTACTGTGGCACCTCAGGTCAGAGTCCTGCACCGGGTCGCGTCAGAGTCCTGCATCAGGTCATGTACCCGTGGACTTAAGAGAGAGAGAGAGAGAACCCCGAGCACGTGGAGCAGGTGTCCACAAAGTGCGACTGGGCGACAGCTGCACTTACCTCCATGCAGCGCAGAGCTCTACACCGGCCCTTTCACCTGCGATCACCCGACGCTGTACGCGGGCGCATCTTAGTCCTGGTTTAGTTCTGGTTTAGTCCTGGTTTAGTCCTGGTTTAGTCCTGGTTTAGTCCTGGTTTAGTCTGGTTTAGTCCTGGTTTAGTTCTGGTTTAGTTCTGGTTTAGTCCTGGTTTAATCCTGGTTTAGTCCTGGTTTAGTCCTGGTTTAGTCCTGGTTTAGTCCTGGTTTAGTCCTTTAGTCCTGGTTTAGTCTGGTTTAGTCTGGTTTAGTCTTTTAGTTCTGGTTTAGTCCTGGTTTAGTTCTGGTTTAGTCCTGGTTTAGTTCTGGTTTAGTCCTGGTTTAGTTCTGGTTTAGTCCTGGTTTAATCCTGGTTTAGTCCTGGTTTAGTCCTGGTTTAGTACTAGTTTAGTCCTGGTTTAGTTCTGGTTTAATCCTGGTTTAGTCCTGGTTTAGTCCTGGTTTAGTCCTGGTTTAGTCCTGGTTTAGTTCTGGTTTAGTCCTGGTTTAGTACTAGTTTAGTCCTGGTTTAGTTCTGGTTTAGTCCTGGTTTAGTCTGGTTTAGTCCTGGTTTAGTTCTGGTTTAGTCCTGGTTTAGTCCTGGTTTAGTCCTGGTTTAGTCTGGTTTAGTCCTGGTTTAGTCTGGTTTAGTCCTGGGTTTAGTTCTGGTTTAGTCCTGGTTTAGTCCCGGTTTAGTCCTGGTTTATTCTGATTTAGTCCTGGTTTAGTTCTGGTTTAGTTCTGGTTTAGTCCTGGTTTATTCTGGTTTAGTCCTGGTTTAGTTCTGGTTTAATCCTGGTTTTAGTCCTGGTTTATTCTGGTTTAGTCCTGGTTTAGTCCTGGTTTATTCTGGATTTAGTCCTGGTTTAGTTCCTGGTTTAGTTCTGGTTTAGTTCTGGTTTAGTCCTGGTTTATTCTGGTTTAGTCCTGGTTTAGTTCTGATTTAGTCCTGGTTTAATCCTGGTTTAGTCCTGGTTTAGTCCTGGTTTATCCTGGTTTAGTTCTGGTTTAGTCCTGGTTTATTCTGGTTTAGTCCTGGTTTATTCTGATTTAGTCCTGGTTTAGTCCTGGTTTAGTCCTGGTTTAATCCTGGTTTAGTCCTGGTTTAGTTCTGGTTTAGTTCTGGTTTAGTCCTGGTTTATTCTGTTTTAGTCCTGGTTTAGTTCTGGTTTAGTCCTGGTTTATTCTGATTTAGTCCTGGTTTAATCCTGGTTTAGTCCTGGTTTAGTTCTGGTTTAGTTCTGGTTTAGTCCTGGTTTAGTTCCTGGTTTAGTCCTGGTTTAGTTCTGGTTTAGTTCTGGTTTAGTCCTGGTTTATTCTGGTTTAGTCCTGGTTTAGTTCTGGTTTAGTCCTGGTTTATTCTGGTTTAGTCCTGGTTTAATCCTGGTTTAGTCCTGGTTTATTCTGATTTAGTCCTGGTTTAGTCCTGGTTTAGTCCTGGTTTAATCCTGGTTTAGTCCTGGTTTATTCTGGTAACAGGTGGAACGTTAACGGGTCTGGGCGGATGTGTGTCTCTAAAAATGGACCCGTGCAGGACTCTGGGTCGGGTCACGTTGGTCTCGTTGGTGATCGCTGTCGGCCTTCGTACCGCGGTGTTTCATTTTTGCGTTTATTGCGACGGCTCTAACCGTGACGAAACGAGAAAGGATCAATTTTCAGACGTTGTATTTTCCATTCAAAAAGCAGAAAAGTTTTTTAAAAGGTTTCGGAGGCACGGTCGGACTCTTCTCCTTCTCCATTTCAAAATAAAACAAAAACACAAAACGAAGCGCCCGTTAAAAACATCGAAACAGCTTTAATGTTTTATACACAGATCATTTTCAGTCCAAACAGTAAGAAGAAGAAGAAAAAAATAAAATAAAACAAAACGCGTTCACGTCTTTACCTGCGTCTCCTCTCCTCTCTGTTCCTGTCTCTGTTCTCCTTGTTGCGCTCCCTCTCCCTGGTGTCCTCCACCTCCCTGTCCCTGTCTTTGCTCCTGTCCATGTCCCTGTCCCTGTCATTGCTCCTGTCCGTGTCCCTGTCCCTGTCATTGCTCCTGTCCGTGTCCCTGTCCCTGCTCCTGTCCGTGTCCCTGTCCCTGCTCCTGTCCGTGTCCCTGTCTTTTCGCCTGTCATCCATTTTCCTGCGCTCGTCCTTCTGTCTTTTGGGTTCCTCCTGTTCTTCTCGTCTGCTCCACCTCCTGTCCTCGGCGTCTTTGTCTTCCTGCCTTTCGTTTCTCGTCCTCTCCTCCCTTCCTCTCCTCTCGTCCCTCTCCTCTCTTTCCTCTCTGTCTTGTCTTCCTCTCCTCTCTTCTCTCTCCTCCCTTCCTCTCCTCTCGTCTCTCTCCTCTCTCCCTCTCCTTTCCTCTCTCTCCTCCCCGTCTTGTCTCCCTCTCCTCTCGTCTCTCTCTTCTCTTCCTCTCCTCTCTTCTCTCTCCTCCCTCCCTCTCCTCTCCTCCCATTCCTCTCTGGGGTCTTTCGTTCTTCGTTCGTCTCTGTTTTTGTCTTTGTCCGGTCTGGCCCGCTCGGTCTTGTCGTCTTTTTCCGCGTGTTCTTTCTTCCCCTTCTTCTTGGTGGGCTGTTTTCGCTTCTTCTTCTTTTTGTGCTTCTCGTCCGAATCTGTGACGAACAGAAGAAAAAAAAAAAAAAAAGTCATTTATTAATAATGTAACTTCGGATCAGTGGACATCAAAAATCTGATAAGTTTACAGCTCAAGGTGCCGACTTTTGAAAAGAGGTGGGGCCCAATTATTGACTTTTTCAAATAAGACACTTACGCCCTAACATGCCGTATTTTTTTATTCATTTTTACAATTTTTTTTTCTTCTTCTTCTTGAAAAGCAGAAAAAAATGTGAATATATAAATTGTGTGAAGGGCCGGTCTCTGGACACTGTTGATGTGAACTGATTTGTGGCTATAAAAGTTTAAGAAAATAAATAATGCAACTGTTAAAGCTCCAGTGTTACACAAAACTGTCTCCTGTGAGCGTTAAATCACACAGTCGTAGTCGTCCTGTCAGGTATGAAAACAAACTCTTGGTCTGAAAAAAGAACCTAATAACACAGCTTTAAATCATGTTCTACAGGGTGTCCCCAGGTTTGACTACTCCAAATTTAAGACTTTTCAAGACCTTTTTAAGACCATTTAAATGAAAATGAAAAAAGACCAACAACCATGATCCATCCCATGTCTTCCTCCACTGCAGCTCAGTTCAGTTTACAAAAAATAAGCTAATGAAATTTCAGACCTTTGTGAAAAAATTGAGACTTGGGCAACTACGCCTAACCCTAATTTAAGACTTTTTAAGGCCTTCAATTTAGGAACATGAAATTTAAGACCTTTTTAAGACTTTTAAGACCCCGCGACTACACTGTTCTAGGAGTGTGCCGAACCATTTTGTTACGGGACGTTGGGTTTGATGAATTTGCGGAGTTTGTGTGTGTTTATATTTCACCACTACATGTGCAGCGACACGGAGGCTTGACTCTTTAATATTCACGAAGGAACTGGTCCGTGATTGGTGCAGTGTTTCCTGCAGCGCTTTATAGTTAGGGCGACCGCCTTGACAACAGTTGTCCCCCGCCTTGACTATGTCCCTCCAAACCACAAGAATCCTGCAAAACTACGAAAAACTCGTCGCACTGCAGTCCTCACTCTCACCTTTTGCTGGCACAAAATCTCCGCCCCCCCCCCATCCCCCCAACTGTTGACACGTTGGTTTTTCTGGCCAAAGATCTGAAGACTGAGTAAAAGTTCATGCTGGAACTGTTAGTGCTGCAAAGTTTTGTTTACTGTTTACAAGGAATTTATTTTTATATTTCAAACATTTGTTGCTTATTTGAGAATATTTTATTTCACTTATTAGTTTTACCAAGCAGCACTTTGCATTTACTTTATTTTCACGTTTGTATAATGTTAAAGTAAATTGTGGGTTTAATAAAAACACAAATAAACAACAAGTAAATGGTTTGGCATTTTGTTCCCAAACTGAACCGAAAATGAACCAAACCGTGACCTCAAAACCCAGATATGTTCCGAACTGTCATTTTTGTCCCGTTACAGCTCTGTCATGTTCTATTTTTGTTCCCTCCTCAAAAACAGACCTGGAGTTGTGTTTTGTTTCAGTCACACGTTTGAGTAACTCTTTATTACTTGTCTGTCTACATCTCCAAAGCTCAAAATGCTCCAATTTGTGATGTCATGAGGTGGTGGTTTTCAAGTCCACAGCTCCTTTTACCTTTAGTTAAGCAGAAATCGGTAACTCCAGGTGTGAAATGATCCAAGTGATTCTCGTGAAGGTGTGCGGAGTTTAAAAACACAGCGGAGCGCTTCCTGTATTATTACCACGTGACATCACAAGGTGGAACGGAGTGTTTTTCAGTTTGAGAGAAGAGCTCGGTCTAAACGTGCAGGGTTTGTGATTTAAAAAAGTGTGAATGAAACGAAACACAACTCCGGGTTTGTGACGAGGAAACCACATCAGAACGCAGATCAGGAAATTGCGTCACTCGGGTCGTTTTAAAAATGAATCAGAGGGACAAAAAAAAAAAAAAAAAAAATTCCACGGTAGAATTTGCGTCATCTGTTTTCAAAAATCAAACTCTGATCTGGTTTAAAATGTACTGTACCCGACGTTTCCTCGTGTGTTTGAGAAGAAGCGGCGAGTCTGAGCAGCTCTTTAGGTCAAAATAAGGCAATTCTGAATCGATTTTTATAAGCAGAAAGTGCGTTTGCATGCTAGTTGTTGGCATCAAAACTCTGTTCTGGTCTGTGAGAGTTTTTAAAAGTGTTTAGAAACTCGTTGTGGAGAAAAATGAGGATGCTCTGAATGCAGAAGGGAAGTGAGGAAGAACTTTGGACTGCAAACGGTTTAAAATTATCCACTTCTGTTTTTTTGTTTAGTTTTTTTTATCACAGTCTCTGTCCTTCCTCTATATGAAGAGGAAACATCCAAGGCCGCGTCTCTTTTCTCGTTCCTCGCGTCCTTCTCCTTGATTACTCTTCTCGATTCTGCGGGAAACGGGTGAGGAAGTCTCGTCCACAGAGGAGACAAGGGGAGGAGACAGGATCTAAACTCCTCACTGAGAACGAGAAAGTTTCCCTCAGGTTTCCTCCTTCATCTATCCCTCCCTCCCTCCCTCCCTCAGGTTTCCTTCCTCCCTTCCCTCCAGTTTATTCCTTCCCTCCCTCCTTCCTTCAGGTTTACATCTTCCTTCCTTTCCTCTGGTTTACTCCTTCCCTCCTTCCTTTCCTCTGGTTTACTCCTTCCCTCCTTCCTTTCCTCTGGTTTACTCCTTCCTTCCTTTCCTCTGGTTTACTCCTTCCTTCCCTCCCTCAGGTTTACTCTCTCCTTCCTTCCTTCCCTCAGGTTTCTTCCTTCCTTCCTTCTATCCCTCCTTCCCTCTCTCCTTTCCTCTGGTTTACTCCTTCCCTCCTTCCTTTCCTCAGGTTTCCTCCTTCCTTCCCTCCCTCCTTTCCTCAGGTTTCCTCCTTCCTTCCTTCCCTCCCTCAGGTTCCCTCCTTCCTTCCTTCCCTCCCTCCCTCATGTTTACTCTCTAGTTCCTTCCCTCCCTCAGGTTTACTCTCTCCTTCCTTCCCTCCTTCCCTCAGGTTTCATCCTTCCTTCTATCCCTCCTTCCCTCTCTCCTTTCCTCAGGTTTACTCCTTCACTCCCTCCTTTCCTCAGGTTTCATCCTTCCTTCTATCCCTCCTTCCCTCTCTCCTTTCCTCAGGTTTACTCCTTCACTCCCTCTTTTCCTCAGGTTTCATCCTTCCCTCCCTCCTTCCCTCAGGATTCCTCCTTCCCTCCCTCCCTCCCTCCCTCCCTCCCTCCCTCCCTCCCTCAGGTTTCCTCCTTCCTTCCTTCCCTCAGGTTTTATTCCTTCCCTCCCTCATTCTCTCAAGTTTATTCCTTCCCTCAAGTTTATTCCTTCCCTCCTTCCTTCCCTCAAGTTTCTTTCTTCCCGTTCTCCTTCCCTCAGGTTTCCCTCCTTCCTTCTGTGGTTTTCTTTGGGACAACACTTGATACGAGGATCGAGGAGACGAATCAAGGCGAAGGAAGCGAGGAAAGAAAAACGAGAATTGCCCTCCCTCCCTCCCTCCCCCTTCCTCTCTGTACCTGCTGCAGTGAGCCTCGTCTTTTTGGTCGTAAATGTTTGTATTAACCCGTTCTACGTGATGCTCGGGTTTGGATTTCACAATTTGGTCCGTAAATAAATTCCTTTTCCTCATGAGGACCTGTCTCCACATTCACGGGACACGCACTGCAAAACCAAATAAGATTGTGAGAGTTGAACCTGAGGAGCTGCTGCTGCTGGACGACGAGTCGGAAGAATCGGACGACGAGTCTGAGGAGGACGACTCAGAGGACGAAGAGGAGGAGGACGAGTCGGAATCCGAGGAGTCCACCTCCTGGTTCTGGGTCATGATCATTTTCGGAGCGTTCTTCAGATGTTCCCTGAGCTCATCCCTGGAACAAACAAACAAAAACCGAGAATTAGAACATTAAATACACAAACAATATCAGAAAAATCACACGTAAACAGCAAATATCTTCTGACTGTGGTCCGTCTCCTACAACAATTAATTAATCATTGCATTTATATCGCGCCATTCATGATCCCAAAGTGTGATGTGCAATAAAATCACCTGAATTAGAAAAAAGTTGGACAGATTTAATCAGTGGTGGGGATTTTTTTAAGTGTGGGTACGAGATTTGTGAAATCATTGAGGACAAAACCAGGTCCAAACCACGTCTAAACTGGATTTAAACCAGGACTAAACTAGGACTGAACCAAAACTGAACCAGGTTTAAACCAGAACTGAACCAGGTCTGGACTTGGTTTAAACCACGTCCACAACGACACCAACACCTGTTACTACTACTCTTACTACTACTATTCCTACTACTACAAAAACATCAGCTACTACTACTCCTACTACTATTCCTACTACTACTCCTTCTCTTCCTCCTACTACTACTACTACGATTCCTACTACTACTACAATTCCTACTACTACTACTATTCCTACTACTACTTAATACTACTCTTCCTACTACTATTCCTCCTACTACTACTCCTACTATTCCTACTACTACTAGTACTACTACTTACTACTACTACTAACTACTACTAATATTCCTACTCCTACAACAACAACAGCTATTACTACAATTACAACTACTACAACTACTACACAAAGTTTATATAGTGTTTTTCACAGACAGCGGTCACAAAGAGGTTCAGAAATAAAAGATAAAAAGCAGCGTAAGATACATTCATAATAAAGTCGCAGCAGCTCTAAACCTGAGGGGGAACCTGAGGGAACGCTCGTTCAAAGAGAAACGCTTTTAGTTGCTTTTTCAAATCACCTACACGATCTAGAGAGTGTAGGAAAGGAGGCCGTTGATTCCAGAGTTTAGGGGAGCGGTTTAGACGGCTTGAAAAAAAATCAGTCTTCTCAGGTTTTAACTCTTTCCCCCATGAAGACGACATTTGACGACCCCCCGTTTCCTTAATGACGACTTTTGACTCCTCCGCTGTATCACTAAAGACGAGATTTGACGACCTTTAGAAACGGCTCGGTTTTTCACATTTAAACAGAGACTGCGATAGGTGGGAGCCACTACAACTCACACTAGACTGACCAATAGGATTCAAGGATATGTTTTCGCCGATTTTTTCCGAAGTTAATCGAAGTAGTGACGATTGTAGCTTCAACAACACGAAACACGAGCGATGGAAAGATCGCAGCACTGTGGCGCACAGTTTTAGAATTAATGAGGAGCAGATGTATTTTATGGATAAGTTTAGAGAAAGTGGCTTTTATTGATTTCAAAGTGATGATGAAGTTGATTATAAAGTGGAAAACAGGGACAGCGACGGACTTACAGAGAGTGAATCTTATGAAGGTGAGAATGTCGCTGATGCGTCTGTGTGGAGTCCTGCGATGTCCAAACAAACTATCTGAGCTTTATACTCGATTATGAACCAAAATTGCCCTGAAATCTGGATGTTGCCCAGGCCAGTCCTTTAAAATATTTCAGTCTTTTTTTCCAAGATGCGACGTATAACAGAATTGCTACAGAAACAAACGCTTATGAGGAGCTCTGCACACGAGAAAATAGCCAAGATGACAAATACTGGACACACACTGACGGGGAAGAGTTTTATTATTATATTATATTATTATATTATAATAAGCTGAATTAGTTGAATAAGCTAAATGAGTTGAATAAATTAAATAAGTTGAATAAGCTAAATGGAAAAAATGAATTAGGTCCACACAGGTGAACAACAGGTAAAAACAGGTGCACACTTGGCTGTACTGTATCTGGTGATATGAAATCTGTTTAAATACTTTGACAAAATATATTTTTATGATTTTTTAATGAATATAGTACTCAGAACATGTCTATATCAAATGCTGAATGTAGTTTTTTGTTTTCGAGTTTGCACCTGACCAGGTAAACTCTCATTTTCAGTGAGCTGTTATAAACCTATAAATGAGTTGAATCACATTTAAACATCCAGAAATGAAGAGTTCAGAGTCTAAGGTTTCCAGAGATACAAATATGTCTGTGTTACAATTAAGTTCATGAGTGTAAAATTAATTTATAATCACTCGTGGAAGTCTGTTTTCTTTTATGCAATTATGCTCTATGGGTAGAACTAGTAACACATGTATGGGTTGTTCCTAGTGAGCGTCCAGGGGGGAAAAGAGTTAAAGCTCGTCCGCGGGAACTAATACTACTGCTACTCACGTGAGTCCTCCGAGCCCGATGGAGGTGAAGAAGTTGATGGCGAAGCGCGTGTTTCTGGGATTGTCTCGTGGAAACAGCCCCTCGAAGAACGGCTGGAGGGTCCTGAAGATCACAGCACAGAGGCGAGGTTATAGTGACCACCGTCCTCTCTGAGTATAAAATAAAACAAGAGAAGAGACTTTGAGGTTCTTACGGGTCTTTGAGCCTCAGGTTAAGTTTGGGCAGCCCCATGAACGCACACAGCTCCTGGAACAGAATCTTCACAAAGATCCTGCTGGAGGACGTGGTGGTCTCCTCACTCATCTTAATGCACTCCAGAACCTGAGCAGAAAAAAAACAGCTTAACTTAAAGGTTGTATAGAGGATTTTCCAAGGAACGAGAAATCCAGCGACTGTTTGTCCTTTTTCAAATGTTGCGCATACGTGAAACCACCCCCCCTCCCCTACAGCTCCTACGGAGAAACACCTCCTCTCGCCTCCTCGTTACTCCAGAAACAGGTTTGTAAACAACTAACTACAGTGTTGGTTAGGCAAGGCGGAGAAGTGAGGAGCGGGGGGAGCGGGTGTGCGGACATTTCGGTCGCGGACGAGAAGTGAGGAGCAGGGGGAAGAGCGGATCGGGCAGCGGGGACAGGAGCAGGAAAGGGGAGCAGAGAAGGTTGCGCGGAGATTCCGTGCGAATGAACTAACTACAACACGCAGCAGCAAGCGGACTCTTTCTTTGCCTTGAAAATGACGTTTTCAGACATAGGATATCGCTTTCGTGTCCTGAAAAACGTTTGTCTCGCTCTTGGAAATAAAGTACGTTTTCATAATAAGCAGAAGTTTCCTGTCCAGGAGTAATTTGTGGACCAGTGCGTCAGTCTTTAGACCCTTCGTCTGCTTCAGTTGCGCCATCGCTGGAATGAATCTTCAAGAATCACCTTAGTTTGGCTTCGCTGCTTTTCCCCTTGTCTTCTTCTTTCAGCGACCTCAAAAACGGACTTTGTTTTGGGGCGAACTGCTCCTGGATTCTTGTCGCCATTGCAACAAACTTTGTGCGAACTGCGAGGAAGATATAGGTCAAAAAAGCCGCTAAGAACTGTTGTGTTGGTGGAGTAAACAGCGTCTGTGGACTGTGTGACAGTCGTACGTAAACCACGTAACGGCGGCGCAGGCAAGTCAGTTACGCTAGAAACGTAGGGAGATTGATTGACAGCCTGTCAGCTCACAGATAACGAGGCAAATGTTTAGCCCCACCACGTCCAGAGTTGATGAATTTTTATTCTCTTTTTTTTGGTCATCATAATTACAAGGCGACTGCATCTCTATAATCTATCATTGACAATTTGAAACAAAAAAAAATCCTCCATACAACCTTTAAAACCTCCTGATCTATATTCTGATCCACATTATGTATGGAACTGTAGATATGCCAGAAGTTTTGAATTAGAATATTTCACGATGAATGAAAAAACTTGAATAAAAAAATACTTCAAATGGAAATAATTGGAACATGTGATAGGTGGGTGTGATTTCAAAGGACTTTTCAGCATCTTTAATTCAGACTGACAAAATTCAAGTTGAGAAATTCAGATAAAAAAAAAATAAAATCAAGTTGAGATGGAAAACATTCAGAATCCGTGTATCATTCCTTCATTCGTTTTTCAGTATAAAACCAAAAATAAGAAAATGAAAAAGCAACAGTTTTCTTCATTATTTGTCTCCAAAACCAAAATGAAAAAACAGATAATGATTAGGTTTTTTCAGATTTTCGATTTTGTGTTTAAATGAAGAATGGAAAAAACAGATAACGACCGTTTACGTGACGTCCGTGACTGCGACGCTGGACTTTTGCACTGCATACGGACTGAACCAGGACTGATCCAGGTCCAGGAGCAGACCGGGACCAGACCGGGACCAGTCCGCTCTAGTCTCGGTCTCAGTCCCGGTCTCAATCTCACTCTGGTCCCGGTTTGGTCCCAGTCTGCTCTCGGACCTGGATCAGTCCTGGTTCAGTCTGTGTGTGGCGCAAAAGTCCAGCATCGCAGTCACGGAAGTCACATAAACGGGAAACATCCGTTATCCGTTTTTTCCATTTTTCATTTAAACACAAAATCGAAAACTGAAAAAAACGAATCATTATCTGTTTTTTCATTTTGGTTTTGGAGACAAATAATGAAGAAAACAGTTGATTTTTCATTTTCTAATTTTTGGTTTTATATTGAAAAACAAATGAACAAATGATACACAGATTATTCAGTTACTTTACTGTTTACTGTTACTATGGGAACTTGCCAACACCAGGGGGCGCTGTGCTCATAGAGGCAGAATTAAAGATGCTGAAAAGTCAGCATCTTTAATTCAGCTATTATTTATTTATTAATTATTTAATTTCAGCTATTTTTATTCAGGTTATTTCATTCTTCATGAAATATTGTAATTCAAAACTTCTCACACATCTATACTTCCATAATTATGATCCACTCTGTCTACTCTCGGAGTAAGAACAGCATTTAAAATATATAAAATAAATCATTATATTATAGAGATTTTACTAAAATGTTTCCTGTTTTCTCTCTTTTTAAACGTCGAACATTCCCTGGTTGGACTCGGCAGATGATGAGGGTTTGTTTTTAGACTAAATCAATAAATGACAGCACCTTTATTTTGTTAAACGCCTTCCTGTTACGTAAATTGCAAATACTGACCAGAGACCACCGAACCTTTCATACGCACAGGGAATAATGTAAAAGAGGTTTCGGAGGAAGGACCTTTTCCACACTGGAGCCCCCCTGGACGAGTGAGGCGTTACACCGTCCCATTTTGTTTCTAGGTTTAACCCACGCAGTTCTGTCTTTGTGTTCAGACATTTGAATAGATTTTCACGTGTTAAACCTTGTTGCCATAAACGAGTACGAGTGTGCGTGTGAGTGTGTGTGTGAGAGTGCACGTACGCTCCAGGGCACAGAGTCGGTGTAGAGCAGGTGGGCGAAGAGCCGCGCCACGTTCCTCAGTTTGTTGGTCTCCAGGCGGTGGATGGTTTCGTATTGTTCTGCAAAGATGGCCTCAAAGCTCTCCATGTAGTCCTTCTTCAGGAGACAGAACCTCTGCACACACACACACAGACACACAGACACACAGACACACACACACACGTACAGCCCGGTTAAGCTCGGCTCCACGCTGCTCTAAATGAGAGATCTCTGGTCCTTACCCCGGCCAACAGCCCGAAGAACTTCTCGTAGGTCCTCTGCTGAGCGCAACAGTCCAGCACCATGTTACACAGCTCCTTCTGCTCAGAACAAAACAATACTTTTCACCCTCGTATAAATGTTTCTCTTCTCATTTATACACTTTTATAGTATGATTTGTGCCTGGTTCAGTCTTTCCTCTCCTGCAGTACACAGAAGATTGTTTCTTTCACACAAATATTGTAATTTAAAATGTACAAAATATAATATGACGATCCTCGGGTGTCAGAGATTATAAATACTATTAATAGCAGCATCTCTGTGGTCTCCTTTCAGACACTTTGTTGTGAGAATAGTTTGACAAATAAACAAAGAGCTACTGTTACCGTCTGACTCTCAGGAAAGTCCATCTTGATGAGTTTATGGGCGCACTCCTCAAAGTCCAGACTGGAGGAGACAGAACATCACATCACATGAGGGCAGTCCAGAGCAGGAGCACACACACAGATACAAACACAGACACACACACACACAGACAGACAGAGACAGACAGAGAGGGGGCAGTACCTGGACTGGATGGCCAGGTAGATGGTCCTCCTGAAGGCCACCAGGTTCACCTCAGTCTGGTCAAAAATGGTCACCTTCTCTCCTGAGACAATAGCACATGGATTTAATAAAAATTTAAACTAAAAACAGTTGTTTTACAGCTGAAAATGTTGGATAGACTGAACACACAGATGTGGTTTCACAGAGGAGACCTGCAGAGTGAGCGCGCCCCCTGCTGGCACCAGAGGGTCAGTGTAGTTTTATATTATTGCAGTGTTGGAGCCAGTTTATCTTTTAGGGCTGTGCAAAAATACTGAAATATCGACATATCGTATCGTTTAATATGATGATACAGTATCGATATCGTGGGCTGCTGTATCGATATATAGCAAAGAGTATTTTTTTTCTATATTTCACTAAATAATTTTGTACAGTGCCACAGTTTTGTTGCTTGCTTAGAGAAAGGAAACTCGTATATGCGACACATTTGACATTTTCACTGTTTTGATGATTAAAATATTTGTGTTTCAGATTAACTTTGCACAAGAAGTGGTTTAACAAAGACTTTTAGTGTCACAGCCACGATTTAGCCTTTATTTTTTATTAAACCATATTGATTGGATTTGAAATATATTGTATCGAATCAAAAGCTCACTGTATCGAGATATGTATCGTATCGGCAACTTCTTAATGATACCCAGACCCATTATATTTATTTAAGAAATTATTAATTTGATGAATTTATATAATATTAAGCCCCCCCCATCCCTTCCTCCTGCAATCGGGTTTATCTTGCCACGTGTAGCAGCAGGGCGGGGAAGGCAGTGCCAGCAGAGAGGAGAAGATACTATTTTGTGACCACACTATATTGTAAAAGAAAGTCAACCACGGAGAATTTTTTATTTATTTTTTTGTTCTTTAAAATAAATGGATAAATGCAGTTCCTGGGTCTCCATGAGTGCTTATTTTTTTACGTGAGTTAAAAACCTCCTCAATCAAAAGGGGCACAACGTGTGTTTTTCAGTGGTGGTTATTGCCCAGAAACAATAGAAAAGAAATAAAACCAACTCCACAATGTTTATATTTCTCAGAGCTGTGCCCACCTTCTGCGTCCTCCCCCTCCTCGTTCTCCTCTTCCTCGTCGTCTTCATCGCTGCCGTCTGCATCATCGCCAGAGTCACTGCTGCCCTCGTCCAGGATATCTGAACACAACATAAGAGTCTTTTATTAAACTGTCCATGAACGTTATCAAACACATTTAGAGAAAAACTGAAGGTTTAACTAAAGGACTGGTCACACGATTACATCAGTGAGTAACAATCCTCAGGACAAAAGTGTCCAGGGTCAGACCGGAGCAGAGCCTCACCTCTCTTCAGCGTCTTGTACTTCTCTTCATTCTCCAGGAAGTCCGGGTCCAACTTGAACACATCTGAAAACACAAAGAGTAAATTTGAATACAAAAGTGAAAAGTGTTTCTAATTCTGAGTGGGTTTGGTGGAGAAAACCTGAGCTCAGTATTTACAGTTTTATATCAGCAGTAGAGATGTAACGATATTAAAGTCTCACGATACGATATTGTCACGGTATGAACTTCACGGTACAATATTTATTGCAATATCGTGGAAAAGCTCACGATTAGGGATGTACCAATATCCATTTATTGTGATAATTTGTGGAGGCTAAACAAAACTGTGAATATGTGACTTTTTCTTCTTAAAATGCCTCGACAAAACTTAATCCAAAGAACTAAGACTTAAAAGTGTTTGAACTGTTATTTCTTCTTGTTGTCTGCACTGAAATGGAGCAAAGGATCATGGTCTGTGTAGTTCCCTCTGTGTTTTTTTAATCTATTGCTGCATCATAACTCTTCATTTGTATTGTGATGATCCACGATATTATTGTGAGAACGTTGACGATACGATATCACGATATTTCGGTTACTGTTACATCTCTAATCAGCAGTGAGCTCTAAAACCGAAAACCTCTGTTTAATTTAAGTATGTTTTAGTAAAATAAGTTTAAACTGTCATAAGCACATAAACATAACTCAGAAGTGAAGAAACCTTTTGGATGAAACGTCTTCACTTTAACATTTTGTCCGGTGACAGACTTTTGTTTTTTTTTGTTTTTTAAAAAGAAAAAAAAAAAGAAAAAAAGGTGCACTATTTTAAAAGTAGACACCAAACTAGCTCCTCCTCCGTGTCTCTGGGCCATCACACTCCGCCCACAGTGAGGTCCCTTCGCCGCATTTCACTCGTTCCAACTTGTTCCTATGTTTAAAGGAGGCTGATCCTGTTAATGGGGCATTATACCGCCACCTTCTGGACTGTTTAAGTATTTGTGCTATGTGAGTATGTGACAGCGTTAAAATCATTAAAAAAAAAAAGTCCTTCCATTTTCTCTTTAATTTATAAATGCTTATCTGACTGCACAAATGTCTAAATTATAACATTTACATTTCAAAATAAACCTAAATAAATAACGTGGGACTGCGTTGGTGTTTTGTGCGTTGGCATTTGTGTTGGCGTTTGGAGCGTTGGCGTTTGTTATGTTGGCGTTTGGTGCGACGGCGTTTGTTATGTTGGTGTTTGGTGCGACGGCGTTTGTTATGTTGGCGTTTGGTGCGACGGCGTTTGTTATGTTGGCGTTTGGTGCGACGGCGTTTGGGGCGTTGGTGTTTGGTGCGTTGGCATTTGTGGAGCATTGGCGTTTGTTATGTTGGCGTTTGTTATGTTGGTGTTTGGTGCGACGGCGTTTGTTATGTTGGCGTTTGGCGACAGCATTTGGTGCGACGGCGTTTGTTATGTTGGCGTTTGGTGCGACGGCGTTTGGAGCGATGGCGTTTGTTATGTTGGCGTTTGGGGCGACGGCGTTTGGAGCGATGGCGTTTGTTATGTTGGCGTTTGGTGCGACGGCGTTTGGAGCAATGCCGTTATGTTTGGCGTTTGGGGCGTTGGTGTTTGGTGCGACGGCGTTTGTTATGTTGGCGTTTGGTGCGACGGCGTTTGGGGCGTTGGTGTTTGGTGCGACGGCGTTTGGGGCGTTGGTGTTTGGTGCGACGGCGTTTGTTATGTTGGCGTTTGGTGCGACGGCGTTTGGGGCGTTGGTGTTTGGTGCGACGGCGTTTGGGGCGTTGGCGTTTGGTGCGACGGCGTTTGGGGCGTTGGTGTTTGAGGTGTTGGTGTTTGTTATGTTGGTGTTTGGTGCGACGGCGTTTGTTATGCTGGTGTTTGGTGCGACGGCGTTTGGTGCGACGGCGTTTGGGGCGTTGGCGTTTGGTGCGACAGGCATTTGGTGCGACGGCGTTTGTTATGCTGGTGTTTGGTGCGACGGTGTTTGGTGCGACGGCGTTTGTTATGTTGGCGTTTGGTGCGACAGCATTTGGTGCGACGGCGTTTGTTATGTTGGCGTTTGGTGCGACGGCGTTTGGAGCGATGGCGTTTGTTATGTTGGCGTTTGGGGCGACGGCGTTTGGAGCGATGGCGTTTGTTATGTTGGCGTTTGGTGCGACGGCGTTTGGAGCAATGCCGTTATGTTGGCGTTTGGGGCGTTGGTGTTTGAGGTGTTGGTGTTTGTTATGTTGGTGTTTGGTGCGACGGCGTTTGTTATGCTGGTGTTTGGTGCGACGGCGTTTTGGTGCGACGGCGTTTGGGGCGTTGGCGTTTGGTGCGACAGCATTTGGTGCGACGGCGTTTGTTATGCTGGTGTTTGGTGCGACGGTGTTTGGTGCGACGGCGTTTGTTATGTTGGCGTTTGGTGCGACAGCATTTGGTGCGACGGCGTTTGTTATGTTTGGCGTTTGGTGCGACGGCGTTTGGAGCGATGGCGTTTGTTATGTTGGCGTTTGGGGCGACGGCGTTTGGAGCGATGGCGTTTGTTATGTTGGCGTTTGGTGCGACAGCGTTTGGAGCAATGCGTTATGTTGGCGTTTGGGCGTTGGCGTTTGGTGCGACGGCGTTTGTATGTTGGTGTTTGGTGCGACGGCGTTTGGAGCAATGCCGTTATGTTGGCGTTTGGGGCGTTGGCGTTTGGTGCGACGGCGTTTGTTATGCTGGTGTTTGGTGCGACGGCGTTTGGGGCATTGGCGTTTGAGGTGTTGGTGTTTGGTGGCGTTGGCGTTTGGTGCGACGGCGTTTGGGGCGTTGGTGTTTGTTGTGTTGGCGTTTGTTGTTGGTAGGGTGAAGAGAAGAGAGGAGGGAGCGCTCTGGGACGGGCCCTTGAGCGTTTGTGCAGGGTGAGTTCTTACTGAGCACGTCCTCGGTGTTGTAGTCGTCCTCCAGTGGCATCATGTGGGTGAACTGGTCCTCCTCGTCCACCAGGTCCAGCCCCTCGGGGATCACCGGGTGGTCTTTAAAACCGTCCTTCCTGATGGCGAACATGACCTCGATCATGTACTGCACGCGCTTGTCTATGGCCGACTCGTGAAGGACGTTCCTCAGACGCTCGAAGATGGCTGCAGCACGAGAGAGAGAGAGACATGTCATTTCAGCCTGGGAGATCGAACAGGCAGGTTGGGGCAGGTCAGTGTCGGTGCAGGTCGGCGTCGGGGGCAGGTTGGGGCAGAGTGGTGTCGGGGCAGGTCAGTGTCGGCGTCGGGGCAGGTCAGTGTCGGCGTCGGGAGAGCAGTCAGTGTCGCGTCGGGGCAGGTCAGTCGGCGTCGGAGGTCAGGTCAGTGTCGGCGTCGGGGCAGGTCAGTGTCGGCGTCGGGGCAGGTCAGTGTCGGCGTCGGGGCAGGTCAGTGTCGGCGTCGGGGCAGGTCAGTGTCGGCGCGTCGGGCAGGTCAGTGTCGGCGTCGGGAGCAGGTCAGGTCGGCGTCGGGGCAGGTCAGGGTCGGCGTCGGGGCAGGTCAGGTCGGCATCGGCAGTCAGGGTCGGCGTCGGGGCAGGTCAGTGTTGGCGTCGGCGTCGGCAGGTCAGTGTCGGCGTCGGGGCAGGTCAGTGCCGGTGTCGGTGTAGGTCAGTGTTGGCGTCGGCGTCGGGCAGGTCAGTGTCGGCGTCGGGCAGGTCAGTGTCGGCGTCGGGGCAGGTCAGTGTCGGGGCAGGTCAGTGCCGGCGTCGGGGCAGGTCAGTGCCGGCGTCGGGGCAGGTCAGTGCGGCGTCGGGCAGGTCAGTGTCGGCGTCGGCAGGTCAGTGTCGGCGTCGGGGCAGGTCAGTGCCGGCGTCGGGGCAGGTCAGTGCCGGCGTCGGTGTTGGGGCAGGTCAGTGTCGGCGTCGGGCAGGTCAGTGTCGGCGTCGGGGCAGGTCAGTGTCGGGTCGGGGCAGGTCAGTGTCGGCGTCGGGGCAGGTCAGGTCGGGGCAGGTCAGCGTCGGCGTCGGGGGGTCAGGGTCCTGGCAGGTCGGCGTCGGGGCAGGTCAGCGTCGGCGTCGGGGCAGGTCAGTGTCGGTATTGGTGCAGGTCAGGGTCCTGGCAGGTCGGTGTCGGTTTGGCGTCGGCGTCTGTACCGTTGATGCCTCGTGGAGACACCTCGGTGAGCTTCAGGCCGCACTCTTTGAGGAAGGCGATGGCGACTTCCACACTGTCGTCTGTGGGACGCTCCAGAAGAAGAGTCAACATCTCCAGACACAACACCTCATGAGCCTGACAGACGGACAGAGAGAAGAGAGAAGAGAGAAGAGAGAGAGAGAGAGAGAGAGAGAGAGAGAGAGAGAGAGAGAGAGAGAGAGAGAGAGAGAGAGAGAGAGAGAGAGAGAGAGACAGGAGGAGAGAAAGGAGGAGAGAGAGAGACAGGAGAGAGTGGAAGAGAGAAGGTGAGGGAGAAAGGGCGGGAGAAGAAGGAGAGTGGGTGAGGATACAGACCATGAGAGACCTGGTTTAGTCCTGGTTCAGTCCCGGTTCAGTCCTATTTTAGTCCTGGTTCAGTCCAGTTTCAGTCCCGGTTCAGTCCTATTTTAGTCCTGGTTCAGTCCCGGTTTCAGTCCTTCATTTTAGTCCTGGTTCAGTCCTTCAGTCCAGTTCAGTCCCAGTTTCAGTCCCGGTTCAGTCCCGGTAGTTTTCAGTCCTGTTCCAGTCCCAGTTTTCAGTCCCGGTTTAGTGTTGGTTTGGACCTGTTTTAGTCCAGTTTCAGTCCAGTTTAGTCCCGGTTCAGTTCAGTCCGGTTTCCAGTCCAGTCCCAGTTTTCCAGTCCAGTTTCAGTCCCGGTTCAGTCCCGGTTCAGTCCAGTTTTAGTCCAGTTTTAGTCCAGGTTCAGTCCCGGTTCATTCAGGCATCTAAGTTTACGTCAAAAAATGGGAAACGTTCTTGGGAAACGGTTTTGTTGTTTTTTCATTTTCTTTCTTTTGGTTTTATTTAGAAAAACAAATGAACAAATGACACTTAAACCTTAAACGAGTCTGAGCTGCCGTAAAGAGACTCACCACGTTCTGGTTGATGAGATGAGCCACAAACTTGGAGGCTGTGAGGCACTGTTGCTGGAAGAACAAAGAACACAAACATGGTTAATTTGTGGAAATCAAACCGTGATCGTATGAACGTGGATGTTTTTTTTTGGAGCTGTACTTTGAGGTTTCGTCTGTAGCTCTTCCTGAAGTTGAGGATGAGGCGTTTGAGGATGAGTTCTCCGATCTGAGGGAACTTGGAGTTGATGATGGCGACGACGGCGGCGTAAACGTGCGTGAAGATGGGAGACGCCGCCTGGGCCTGCAGCACCGAGCGAGCGAGGAGACCCCTGAGGACGAAGAGGGGGAAGAGGAGGAGGTGAGAGGAGATACAAGATCACCAGAAGAGAGAGGAGGAAGAGAGAGAGCGAGGAGACCACTGAGGAGGAAGAGAAGGAGGTGTGAGAAGATACAAGAAGAAGATACAAGATCCCCGAAGAAGAGAGGAAGAGAGAGAGAGCGAGGAGACCACTGAGGAGGAAGAGAAGGAGGTGTGAGAAGATACAAGAAGAAGATACAAGATCCCCGAAGAGAGAGGAGGAAGAGAGAGAACGAGGAGACCCCTGAGGACGAAGAGGAGGAAGAGGAGGTCTGACAAATCTGAGAAGAGGAGGAAGAGAGGGAGAGGAGAGAGAGAGAGAGAGGAGGAAGAGAGGAAGGAAGGGAGGAGGAAGAGAGGAGCGAGAGCGAAGGCACGAGGAAGGAGAGCACAGGGAGAGAGGAAGGCGAAAGGAGGGAGAGCGAGGAGAGAGTAGAGAGAGAGGAGGGAAGGACAGAGGAGGAAGAGAGGAAGGGGAGAGAGAGAGGAAGGGGAGAGGAAGGAAGAGAGGAGGAGAGAGTGAAGGGAGAGGAAGAAGAAAGGAATCAGAGAGGAAGGAGAGAAGAGGAGGGAGAGACGAAGGCGACACGAAGGAGAAAAGAGGGCGAGAGGAAGAAGAGAGGAAAGAGAGGAAGGAGACAGGAGGGAGAAGGAGAGAGGGAGAGAGAAAGGAGAACAAAGGGAGAGAGGAAGGAGGGAGAGAGGGAGAGAGAAAGGAGAACAAAGGGAGAGAGGAAGGAGGGAGGAGGGAGAGAGGAAGGAGAGAGGAGGGAGAGAGGAAGAGAGAAAGAGGAGGAGGGAGAGAGGAAAGAGAGGAGAAGGAGAGAGGAAAAAGAGAGGAAAGAGAGAGGAAGGAGACAGGAGGGAGAGAGGAAGGAGAAGGAGAACGGAGAGAGGAGGGAGAGAGGAAAAAGAGAACGGAGAGAGGAGGGAGAGAGAAAAAAGAGAGGAAAGAGAGGAGGGAGAGAGGAAAAAGAGGAAAGAGAGAAGGGAGAGAGAGGGAAAAAAAGAGAGGGAGAGAGAAGGGAGAGAGAGGAGAGAGAGGAGAGAGAACGGAGAGAGGAGGGAGAGAGGAAAAAGAGAGGAAAGAGAGGAGGGAGAGAGGAAAAAGAGGAAAGAGAGAGGGAGAGAGGAGGGAAAGAGGAAGGAGAGAGGAAAAAGAGGAAAAAGAGAGAGAAAGAGAGGAGGGAGAGAGGAGGAGGAGGAGAGAGGAAAGAGAGGAGAAAGAGAGAGAGAGAGAAAGGAGAGAGAGAAAAGAGGAGAAAGAGAGGAGGAGAGAAGAGGAGAGAGGAAAAAGAGAGAGGAAAGAGAGGAGGGAGAGAGGAAAAAGAGAGGAAAGAGAGGAGGGAGAGAGGAAAAAGGAGGAGAGAGGAGGAGAGAGAGAGAGGAGAGGAAGGAAAGAGGGAAAAAGAGAGGAAAGAGAGGAGGGAGAGAGGAAGAGAGAGAGCGAAGGAGAGAGGAAGGAGGAAAAGAAAAGGGGTAGAGAGCGAGCCGGAAGACCCTTGAGGAGGGAGAGGAGGGAACGAGAGAGAGAAAGAGAGAGAGGGTGAGCCAGAAGATCCCTGAGGAAGAGGAGGAGATCAGAGAAGAAACCAAAACAGGTCCAGATCTGAGAGTCAAAACGGACGGACGCCGTTTTGTGTTTTGTTTTTTTCCGCTGTAAAGCCAATCGGAGCCAGAGCCGATGGAGCCTGAATCGCGCCCACGCTCACTTCCCGTTTGGAGCGTGGCGTCCGGCGTTAAACGTTCTGTGACTCACCTGCCCCTCACGATGTTCTCCTGCAGAAGCTCCTGGATGATGTTCACGATGTTGGACACGTTCACTTTGTTGATGAGACCGTTGATGGATTTCTTCAGGGCCTCCCAGCTCATCCTCTGATACGCCAGACTGAACACGAGAGGAAACAGAGACGTTTATCTAAACCAGGACTAAAACAGGACTAAACCAGGACTAAACCAGGACTAAACCAGGACTAAACCAGGACTAAACCAGGACTAAACCAGGACTAAACCAGGACTAAAACAGGACTAAAACCAGGACTAAAACCAGGACTAAACCAAGACTAAACCAGGACTAAACCAACTAAACCAGGACTAAACCAGGACTAAACCAGGACTAAACCAGGACTAAACCAAGACTAAACCAGGACTAAAACAGGACTAAACCAGGACTAAACCAGGACTAAACCAGGACTAAACCAGACTAAACCAGGACTAAACCACTAAACAGACTAAACCAGGACTAAAAACCAGGACTAAACCAGGACTAAAACCAGGACTAAACCAGGACTAACCAGGGACTAAACCAGGACTAAAACCAGGACTAAAACCAGGACTAAACCAGGACTAAACCAAGACTAAACCAGGACTAAACCAGGACTAAACCAGGACTAAACCAGGACTAAACCAGGACTAAACCAAGGACTAAACCAAGACTAAACCAGGACTAAACCAGGACTAAAACCAGGACTAAACCAGGACTAAACCAGGACTAAACCAGGACTAAACCAGGACTAAACCAGGACTAAACCAGGACTAAACCAGGACTAAACCAGGACTAAACCAGGACTAAACCAGGACTAAACCAGGACTAAACCAGGACTAAACCAGGACTAAAACCAGGACTAAACCAGGACTAAACCAGGACTAAACCAGGACTAAACCAGGACTAAACCAGGACTAAACCAGGACTAAACCACCAGGACTAAACCAGGTCTAAACCAGGACTAAACCAAGACTAAACCAGGACTAAAAACCAGGACTAAACCACTAAACAGGACTAAAACCAGGACTAAACCAGGACTAAACCAGGACTAAACCAGGACTAAACCAAGACTAAACCAGACTAAACAAACCAGGACTAAACCAGGACTAAACCAAGACTAAACCAGGACTAAACCAGGACTGAACCAGGACTAAAACCAGGACTAAACCAGGACTAAACCAGGACTAAACCAGGACTAAACCAAGACTAAACCAGGACTAAAACCAGGACTAAAACCAGGACTAAAACCAGGACTAAAAGGACTAAAACAGGACTAAAACCAGGACTAAACCAGGACTAAAAACCAGACTAAACCAGACTAAACCAGGACTGAACCAGACTAAACCAGGACTAAAACCAGGACTAAACCAGGACTAAACCAGACTAAACCAGGACTAAACCAGGACTAAAACCAGGACTAAACCAGGACTAACTAAACCAGGACTAAACCAAGACTAAACCAGGACTAAACCAGGACTAAACCAACCAAGACTAAACCAGGACTAAACCAGGACTAAACCAACTAAACCAGGACTAAACCAGGACTAAACCAGGACTAAACCAAGACTAAACCAGGACTAAAACCAAGACTAAAACCAAGACTAAACCAGGACTAAACCAGGACTAAACCAGGACTAAACCAGGACTAAAACCAGGACTAAAACCAGGACTAAAACCAGGACTAAAACCAGGACTAAACCAGGACTAAACCAGGACTAAAACCAGGACTAAACCAGGACTAAACCAGGACTAAACCAAGACTAAACCAGGACTAAACCAGGACTAAACCAGGACTAAAACCAAGGACTAAACCAAGACTAAACCAGGACTAAACCAGGACTAAACCAGGACTAAACCAGGACTAAACAAGACTAAACCAGAAACCAGGACTAAACCAGGACTAAAACCAGGACTAAACAAGGACTAAACCAAACTAAAACCAGGACTAAAACCAGGACTAAAACCAGGACTAAAACCAGGACTAAACCAGGACTAAAACCAGGACTAAACCAGACTAAAACCAGACTAAAACCAGGACTAAAACCAGACTAAACCAGGACTAAACCATGAGCAGGAGTTTGGCAGGATGTGTGTGTTGTTATCTGTTGTGTGTTTATTTGTTGTGTGTGTGTGTTGTGTATATTGTTGTGTGTGTCGTGTGTGTCGTGTATGTGTGTTGTGTTGTTGTGTGTGTGTGTGTGTCGTGTACCTGCTCTTGTCAGTGATCTGCTGCTGCATGAGTCGCAGTTTGGCAGGGGTGTGTGTTGTTATCTGTTGTGTGTTAGTTTGTTGTGTTTGTTGTGTGTATTGTGTGTTGTGTGTGTTGTGTGTGTGTGTCGTGTGTGTCGTGTACCTGCTCTTGTCGGTGATCTGCTGCTGCATGAGTCGCAGTTTGGCAGGGGTGTGTGTTGTTATCTGTTGTGTGTTTATTTGTGTGTGTTGTGTCGTGTGTGTCGTGTGTGTTGTGTGTGTCGTGTGTGTGTGTCGTGTGTGTCGTGTGTGTCGTGTGTGTCGTGTACCTGCTCTTGTCGGTGATCTGCTGCTGCATGAGTCGCAGTTTGGCAGGGGTGTGTGTTGTTATCTGTTGTGTGTTTATTTGTTGTGTGTGTTGTGTGTCGTGTGTGTGTGTGTCGTGTACCTGCTCTTGTCAGTGATCTGCTGCTGCATGAGTCGCAGTTTGGCAGGGGTGTGTTATCTGTTGTGTGTTAGTTTGTTGTGTGTGTTGTGTGTGTCGTGTGTGTCGTGTGTGTCGTGTGTGTCGTGTACCTGCTCTTGTCGGTGATCTGCTGCTGCATGAGTCGCAGTTTGGCGGGGGGGATGTAGGCTCCCCCGGTGCGGGTGAGGATTGGGTCCAGTTCTTCTTTCTTCTTCTTCGCTGGAGGCTCCTGTTCTGCTGCTGCGGGAGAGGACGAGCGGCCCCGCCTCCTCTCGTCCGACTCTGGCTCCCGATTGGCTCCTCGTCTGTCGTAGCGGTCGCCACGGCGATCTCTGAGCGACGAAACAAAAGGGGTTGGAGAAGACATCAAACACTGGAAATAACATGTTCCTGTTTGCAGTTTAAAAGTTTTACAGAGGATTTTCCCTGGAAAGAAAAACACAGCGACTGTTTGTCCTTTTTCAAATGTGGCTCATGCGTGACACCCCCCTCCTCCACAGCTCCATAAGAAGAAACTAAAGTAGAAACTGTAATAATAACGAAAATATCTTGATATCGTATTATTAAAGTTCTCACAATAAGATCATGAATTGAATATATTGAATTACAAGTCTGTTTGTTTAAATGAAGAGTCACGGTGCAGCAAAGGTTTAAAAAAAAGACAGAGAGAACTACATAGACCATGATCCTTTGCTCCACTTTGACTAGGGACGGGCATTTGATTAAATTTTCTTAATCGATCGTCAGGAGAATTAACGATCGATTATCGATTAATCATTAACGTTTTTTATATTAAAATGATCATCATTATTATTACTATCTGCACTAATCTGCATAAATAAATTCAACTTTACGACATATAAACATAACGACTCTAGATCCACATCAGCTGTTTGACATTATAATGTGTTTAATTCAGTTTTGTTCAAATCTCACAGAAACTAAACTTAAAACCACATCACTAATTTACATAAACTAAGTGAAGATAAAACTCCAGCTCTTGTGTCGCTGATGTGGTTCAACTTGTGTTGGATTAAAAGACATGACTCAGGTGAATACAGGTCAGTGTGACCAGATTTGTGTTTGTCAAAACCAGGACAGCGTACGGGGGGAGGGGGGCGGGGCCTCGTCATCCACATTGAGCGACTCTCACCTGGAAAAACTTTTTCATGTTTTTCTGTGTCCTGCTGAACTTTTTCCCACTGGACACAGAAACATATGTGCTGCTTTGTACACTGTGCACATGGACTCACACTTGTCTCGACTGGAACGGAAAGCGTGTTGCAATTATGTGCAATTAAAACTACACATAGGCTTAAGGAATGTGCAATAATTATAATTAAAACTGCACATAGGCTTAGGGAATGTGCAATAATTAACAGAACAGAAGAATGCAAAGGGTTTGCCTGTTAAGAATAATTTAAGGTCCTGTTGGTGCATCACTCGTGGTCAGACTTGGCCTCATATTTACTTTGTTTTATGGTGTTTGTTTATGTGCTGCTTTGTGTTGTGTTGTCCTGTTTTTTGATAAATCATGTTACCCCCCTGTCCCAAGACAAATTTCTCCCATGGGAGACAATAAACGATTATCTTATCTTATCATCGTTAAATACACATTTGTGCTTCGGCGTGTTTCAGACTGACCGACTGTTTGTGTCTTGCTCCTTCTGAGTGTAGAGAGACACATGTACGGACCCTGTTTGTCCCCGGACACGGGCGTTTGGTCTCCCTACGCTACGCACAGCAGCCTACATTCGGTTTGTCAATTAAAATGAATGTAATCGATGAAATTCTTAATGATCAATTATCGATTAATCGACTAATCATGCCCATCCCTAGTGCAGACGACAAGAAGAAGTAACAGTTCTAATACTTTTAAGTCTTAGTTTTTTGGATTAAGTTTTGCCAAGAAATTTTAAGATGAAAAAGTCGCATATTCACAGTTTTGTTTCCTCCACAAAATACTACATTAAATATCGTGTGAGATGTATATCGTGAAAATATCGTACTGTGAGGTTGATCCACCCCTCTACATCCTTAATGCAGTGGAACAGTGTCCCAAGCTTTGGATTGGTTGTATTTCTTTGTTTGTTTTTACACAAAAGTTGAAAAACTAAATAAAGAAAAAGTGGTAAAACAACAACAAAAAAACTAGGTCAACATTTAGTATGAACAAATGAATTCAAAGAGGGACGATTTTGTTTGTGATGGTCAGAAGAATGTGAGTTACCGTCCACCGCGTCCTCGGTCAAAACGCTCCCGATCTCTGTTCCTCTCTCTGGATCTGGAACGTTCCCGTCTGCCCCTTCCCCTGTCCCTGTCTCTGTCCCTGTCTCTGGACCTGTCCCTCCGGTCTCTCCTCCTGTCTGCGTCTCTGGACCTGGACCTAGACCGGTCTCTGGATCTGGATCTGTCCCTGTCTGTGTGCTCTTCTCTGTCTGGGATTTGGTCCGGCTCTTCAGACTTGGACTGGTCTTGGTCTGGGTCTGAGTCTCTGGTTTGGTCCCGGTCTGGGTCTGGCTCTCTGGACCCTGATCTGGATTTGGAGCGGTCTTTCTCTGTAGAATCCTGTTCGTCCGGATCTTGGGGTGTGGGCACGGGTCTCTGAAACAGAAAACCAAAGCCGATTTTAAAAACTTGCTGAGTTTTGAACACATTTGTACCACAAGTTTCATTTCCAGCTGATCACTGTTGAAGTGCAGACGACTACTACTACTACTACTACTACTTGGACTATAATTATCACTTTTGTTCCTGGTTTGTGTGTTTCCTGTGACTTATTCTCCGGTGTGACTTCTATATTAAAATGTTTTTGGTGAAGTGTGGAGAGGTTCTAGTCTTGTGTGTGAGTATCTGCTGCTCCTGTTCCTCCTGTACCACTGTCACTTGGCTCTACTGCGCATGTCTCCTGCAGAAAGAGCCTCTGTCCTGTCTGTATCATGTCAGTCGATGGCACCGTTACTTCTGCACCACTGAACAATTTAACATTTAAACTTATAAAGACAAAGACAGAGAAGACTGAACACAAACGCCCCCAAAAAACAAAATCAGATTCTGCAGATTACAAACTGCGAGTCGTGAAATCTGCAGCTGAAAACGATAATCGAGCAGCGGAAAGAAAGTTTGGAGTGAGAGAGAAACTTGTGACACCGGGAGGATGCACCATGAAACTTTCCTGAAGTCACTGGATGGATGGACAAAGTCTGGACTTCAGTGACACTAAAACCATCCTGTCGGGATTCAGAAAGACCCCAATAATTCAAATTGAAACTAGGAATGTAACAATAATCGAAATATCGTGATATCGTATCGTCAAAGTCTCAAACTAATATCGAATCACAAGTTCCTTTGCTTAAATTCATAGTTTTATAGAACCAATAGCTTATAAACATCGGGAACTACATTTCCCATGATTCATTTCAGCACAGACAATATGAAGAAACATGTTTATACTTGAATTCTTGGGAGTATGATGGAACTAATTCACACCAAAATCTTGTCAAGGTATTTTAAAAGTAAAAAAGTGTCACATCTACAATTATACCAGCCTCTGCGACTTATACTCCAGAGCCACTTATAGTCTGAAAAATACAGTAGTTAAATGTATAATGGTCTTGGCCATTTACATTTAGTGCAAGTAGTACAAGTAGTGCTGATTTAAGCACTTTTCTAATTTGCCATTTTCTACCACAGAATGGATAAAAACAACAGTGAGGCATGTGAAAGACGCTCGGAGCTTGTGGTTAATTCTGCAGAGTAAACAAACTCGTTGAGCGTCCACACCAAAAGGCTAAATAAGGTATCAGAGGAACACAAATGTCTTTTCTGTGTGTTTCTTGCGTGTTCTTGTGTGTTTTAAGCGTCCACAGAGCCTCCACAGTCTGTGTTTAACCTGCTCTGGGTGTTAGCGGCAGAATTAGAAGCAGAAATCAAGAGCAGCTGCTGCATCTACGGGTCTGAGTACTCGTCGATACAGATATCTGAAAAATGTGTGATATCGGTTTGTATTAGGGATGGGCATGATTAGTCGATTAATCGATAATTGATCATTAAGATTTTCATCGATTACGTTCATTTTAATCGACAAACCGAGTGTAGGTTGCTGTGTGTATCGTGACCAAACAGGTGTGTACATGTGTCTCTGCATCAGAAGGAGCGAGACACAAACAGTGGGTCAGTCTGTAACGAACCGAAGCACAAATGTGGATTTAACCAGGATTTGCACAAGAAATTCCACACTTTCCGTTGCGTTGGGACAAGTGTGAGTCCATGTGCACAGTGGATAAAGCAGCACATATGTTTCTGTGTCCAGTGGGAAAAAGTTTTTCCAGGTGAGAGTCGCTCAATGTGGATGACGAGGCCCCGCCCCCCTCCCCCCGTACGCTGTCCTGGTTTTGACAAACACAAATCTGGTCACACTGACCTGTATTCACCTGAGTCATGTCTTTTAATCCAACACAAGTTGAACCACATCAGCGACACAAGAGCTGGAGTTTTATCTTCACTTAGTTTATGTAAATTAGTGATGTGGTTTTAAGTTTTGTTTCTGTGAGATTTGAACAAAACTGAATTAAACACATTATAATGTCAAACAGCTGATGTGGCTCTAGAGTCGTTATGTTTATATGTCGTAAAGTTGAATTTATTTATGCAGATTAGTGCAGATAGTAATAATAATGATGATCATTTTAATATAAAAACGTTAATGATTAATCGATAATCGATCGTTAATTCTTCTGACGATCGATTAAGAAAATTTCATGGAATGTCCGTCCCTAGTTCGTATCATATTGGAACAACCCTAGACTGTGATCTTCCAGTCAGCTGCACACGGCCCCACACGCTCTCAGGGGAGGAGCCCAAATCCACAAATCCAGACTTCACATGTGAAAACCGTTGTGCAGCGACAGTTTAAGTGAGAGTAATAAAAGACGTGTGTGGTGCACCGACCGTAACGTGGGCCACGCTGCTCCGGAGCCTCCTCATCGCCCCCTGGTGCTCGTCGTCCTCACTGCTGCTGCTGCTGTCGCTGTCGTCCTGGTCGTCTTCAGCGCCAGAGGAGGAGGAGGAGGAGCTAGAGGGCGAGGGGGCGGGTCTCTGGGACTCTGACGTTTGACCCTCTGACGGTTTGGACTCTTCATCTGAATAAAAGACAGGAGCGTTACAGCCAAGAGCTCCACAGAAACCTGACACGTCTTTTCAGTGATGTGTGACTAATGGTGTTGTTTTTAGTCAAACTGAATGTCTGTTTTTGTTTCATGTGGACAGGCTCAGTAATTACACCAATATGAACCATAAACCTCAAGGATCCAGGACACTGTGGCATGTAGACATAGTATTCTGATTTCTCTAAACCACAGGTGTCAAACATACGGCCCGGGGGCCAGATCCGGCCCTCCAAGACCTTTAATCTGGCCCTCGGCTGATTTTCTACAAAAATATTTGAATGATATTTTCTATTAAAATCTTGTTAATTTTCTGTGGTGTTTATGAAGACTTGTCTCTTTCCAAACGCTCTTAAAGGACGATCGTTTTGACTGTTGACTGTAACACCCTCATCAGAAAAATGTCCAACATGAGAAAAGTGGAGCCGAGTGCAGGATTTTACAAGAAAAATTGACTTATTCCTATTTGCAAACAAATTCATGTTAAAACATCGTGTTGAAATTGTATTTTTCTTAAAGTTTCAGGTTGCTCATAATATTATGATATTTTGTAAAAGAAAGAGTTCATCAATTAAGAAAGATTTCTGTAATAGATTTGTGTTTCTCTGCACAAATATTTGAACTTTGGGATCAAAGTCGGTTGGATACGGCCCCTGGACCAAAATGAGTTTGACACCCCTGCTCTAAACTGTAACTGGAGCTGTACTGAGCAACTGCAAACTAAAGTAATAAAAATAGTGAGAGCAGTTACTTAGCCCAAAAAAACTCATATTCCTAAGAGGACTTTTTACGTAACAAAACTGGGCATCATTAAGAAGCTGCCGATACAACACCTACCTCGATACACAGGCCACGATACAATATATATGTCGATACAGTGAGCTTTTGATTCGATACGGTTTTAAAAAAAAAAAAGTCTAAATCAGGGGTCGGCAACCCAAAATGTTCAAAGAGCCATATTGACCCAAAAAAACAAAAACCATACCTGCCTGGAGCCGCAAAAAATTAAGTCTTATATAAGCCTAATATGAAGACAACACAGGCTGTCAGTATATGAGCTGTATAAGCCGACTATTAAAATGACTAAGTTGGCTACAAATACAAAATGAACATTCATGATTACACAAAACCCTCTCATACTCGGTGCGCCGTCTGTAGCCACTGAAATCAGGTGGTTAAAAAATGACTTTTCCTGTAGCTGTGTCAGAGTGCCTTAAATTGGCAAAGTTTCTACATGTTTAGCTCCGTGCCATCTGTGCCATAGTTACCATAGCAACCAGTCTAAATATTCAGGATGTTCTGATTCATCTTGTGCACAGAGACATGAGTGTCCTGGTTTCTCTGAGCGCAGGTAAACACCAAATCCAGAACTCTGCCAGAACCCGGGGTAAGACTCATACCGGTTTACTCGTGCACATGTAAACGCTCTCAAACAGTATTCCACCCTCACATTTTACATTTTACTCAGGCCATCGACGTGAAGAAGGAGAAACAGAACCAGCACTCACCGCTTTGGTCCCTCTGAGCCGGACTGGGGCTGCTGTCCGGAGAATCCATCACTAGAGACAAAAACACAAACGTCAACAACAACAACAACAAAAACTCAAGACTGTGACCAGATTTTCAAAATGCAAAACTGGGATAAATCCAGGGTGGGATGTTTGGTATAAATAAAACAGTGAAAAGAGCGAGTAACATTGTGCATTCTGACAATTTATGCCGCTCTTTACTGTTGGCAGGGATCAGATTAGTCAAGAATTGTGATAGTCCTGTTTTAGTCTTAGTTTAGATCAGATTGGTCCAAGATAACGACACCTGGGACATTTCTTGTGTAAAACTGGGACAAATCACTGCTTTTGTATAAATCTGCTGGGAAATAAGACTCAAAACTGGGACTGTCCCGGATCAATACGGACGTCTGGTCACTCTAGTCTAGACTAAACTAGCACCGAGCGATTTTCTCTGTTACTTCCACGGTCCCTCCACAACTCAAGATCTTTCACTACTGGCGCCAACTCTCGGAAAATTCATATTCACAAAACAAATCCGAATCACTTCCAAAATAAAATACAGCAATGTGTGAAGAATCCCTCGGTCGTCCAGGGAGAAACCACAACGAGGAGAAAGTTCAGTTTGTCGACTGACGTTTATTTGAGTCAGATCTGGTTCAAACTAAGCCCGTCACAGTCTCCTGGTTTTGCTTTTTTATTTTATTTTTTTTAAACACAAGGGGTCATCATACATTTAATGCCATAAATGAAACAAAACAAAGATAACTTAATTACAAGAAATTATGTTATACAAAATTATAAAAAAATGTAATGCTCAGAGGAGACAACTGATCAATTTTATTTTATTTTTTTTACTTTGGTTTAAATAATTAAGTTTAATGCAGGGTATTGTAAGTATTTAATGGCCAAATTATATAATTTCTCAACTTTTATAGTTACTGTCTTAATGGCTGTAAAATATTGCTGTATTTCTTGGTGAGGAGAAAATTCAGTTTGTCGACTGGACAAAAGTTAGTTTGAAGACGTTTTTCTGAGCTCATCCAAGCTGCTTCTTCAGTTCTGGTCAGACTCTGGTGGACACTTCCTTATATCTGTCTGCAGGGAGGAGCTAACTACACTGAAACTCCTCTGAAACTAACACACACACACTTGTTTACAGTTTGTGTTTGTTAGTTCGGCCTGTTGAACTGTACAGGGTTTTGGGTCTAATTAGCAGAACAGTTCATGTCCATAATGGAGCTTCTACACCTCTGGACCTGACCTGGCAACACCTGTTGTTCTCTTGTTTGTTTTGATTTAGGTTTGAGGATGGAGTTGTAAATAGGAGATAGATGGTGTCTGAGTCCGTTTCTGTTTAGATATGGATTCTCTTTCTTAACAAAAATAACTTATTTCACTTCCCTCTCAAATAATTCTTTCCTCTGGCTAAAATCTGTACCTCGCTGTCCTCAAATAAGTGCCCCGTGGCTTTTAAGTGGAGCTGCGAAACGTCTTCAACCAAACTTTTGTCCAGTCAACAAACAAACTGAATTTTCTCCTCACCAGGAAATACAGCCAGTAAATAAAACGTTGAGAAATGATATAATTTGGCCATTAAATACTTACAATACCTGCAATAAACTGAATTATTTAGACCAAAGTAAAATAATGAAAATAATAATCATTTAAAAAAATTGATCAGTCGTCTTCCGTGAGTTCATTTGTTTACATTTTTAAAAATAATTTTGTATAACATAATTTCTTGTAATTAATTAATTAATCTTGTTTTGTTTCATTTATGGCATTAACTTTATGATGACCCCTTGTGTTAAAATAAAAAAAAAAATTACATAAAAAAGCTAAACTAGGGAACTGTGATAAACTGAACTATTTAAACCAAAGTAAAAAAAAAAAAATAATAATAATTTATATATATATATATATATATATATATATATATAATAAAAATGTATAACAAAATAAAATATAATAATAATAATAACAATAAAAATAATAAATAAAAAATTGATCAGTCATCTCCTCTGAGTTCATCTGTTTACATTTTTTTATATATATAATTTTGTATAACATAATTTCTTGTAATTAAGTTTCTGCATCTTTGTTTTGTCTCATTTATGGCATTAACTGTATGATGACCCCTTGTGTTAAAATAAAAAAAAAATGTAAAAAAGCAAAACTAGGGAACTGTGATAAACTGAATTATTTAAACCAAAGTAAAAAAAATAAATAAATAATAATAACAATAACAAAATAAAATATAATTATAATAATAACAGTAATAATAATAATAATAAAATACAAAAATAAAAATATAATAATAATAAATTAAAAAGGGATCACTCGTCTCCTCTGAGTTCATTTGTTTACATTTTTTTTTAAATAATTTTGTATAACATAATTTCTTGTAATTAAATTCCTGCATCTTTGTTTTGTCTTATTTATGCCATTAACTGTATTGTGTTAAAATAAAAATACAAAACCAAGTGATTGTGCCGATCTTAAATTGACCCAGATTTGACTCAAATAATCCTTAAACTCAGCAGAAAATCACCACGGAACAAATACAAGCTGCACTTTAGTCGCCTGAAAAATAAAATATATGTGGGTAAAAATCCGAGTTTTCTGTTCGGTTCGTAGATAAATAATAAAAAAGACCAGCGCCATGTGTTTGTTTTTCACACACTTAGCTCCGATGCTAACCCGAGCTAATTCATTGATAAATACACTCGTCTGATCCAAATAACCACAGCTCCGCGTTGGCTCTTTGTAAAACTCTGCGTACTGAACTCGAGGATGTTAGAATATCACATTTAATCGCGTCCTCACCGTTATTTCGTGGACTTTTGCGTTAAATCTCGGCCGCGCTTGTTGCGCTTCCGTCCCGCCGGCGTCACTTCCGGGTTAGACGTCGACTTAAAGGTTCCGGATCCTGCGGCAGATTCACGTGCTGCCCCCTTCAGGTGGATTTAGGGTTTGTTTATTTATTTATTTATTTATTAACGTATTTATGTATGTATGTATGTATTTATGTATGTATTTTTGTATGTATGTATATATGTTCATATGTATGTATTTTTGTATGTATGTTTGTATGTATGTATGTATGTATTTATGTATGTATTATGTTTGTATGTATGTTTGTTTGTATGTATGTATGTATGCATGTTTGTATGTATGTATTTTTGTATGTATGTTTGTATGTTTTTATGTATGTAGGTATTATGTATTTCTGTATGTATGTATGTATGTATGTATTTATGTATGTATGTATGTATTTATTTATTTTAGTTTTTATATTTATTTTATTTATTTTTTTATTACAGATTTTCGGGTACAAACAAAAACGACACCTTATAAAAACAGTTCACATGAAAATTAATGCATTAAAAAACACAACAGTAAATAAAAATATCCAAGTATAAAAGGGGCGATTTCAAAGCTCTAATTTAATGGAATAAATTAAACTTCAAAAAAGACATAAGAAGACGCACACACACACACACACACACACGCACACACTCACACACTCACACACACACACACTCACACACACACACACACTCACACACGCAAACTAACATGCTAAAATACATAATATGATACAGTAAAACCAGAGGCTGAAGACTCAGTTGAGAAAGTTCCATGAGAAGAGTCGTCCGCCGCCACCAGGAGCTGCCACAGAGCCCATGTTTTTAAATCTCTTATCTACTTTACAAGTTCTGAACTGGATTAATTCTTGTCTAGAAGTCGTTTATTTTAAGAAAACTTGTCAAGTAAAATGGTCTTGCTGCATGGACACATCATTTCACTATTTTTATGTCATTTTCATTTTGTCCTTATGCCCTGTCGGGGCTCGGCCTAATTAAACTAATAAATAATAATAATTGATTTTTTTCAAGCAAAAACAATAAATGCATTAGTACAACGACAGGATATTATACATTTTTTGAAAGTTCTCCAGATTCCCCACATCACCGTGAGGTCAACAGACTTTTTTCACAAATACCGGAGGTGCCACGATGTAGGTAAACGTAACTCCTGGTTAATGCTTTTCTACAGTTAAATATCTGTGTAAATGTTTGGCGTATTCTCCACCAGCTTCATAAATCTGTCCATCCATCTATTTTCTTCTGCTTATCCAGGGCCGGGTCACAGGGGCATCAGTCTAAGCAGGGACTCTCAGACTTCCTTCACCCCAGACACTTCCTCCAGCTCCTCCAGTGGGACCCTGAGGTGTTCCCAGGCCAGCCAAGAGACATAGTCCCTCCAGTGTGTCCTGGGTCTTCTCCGATGCCTCCTCTTGGTGGGACATGAACACCTCCTGAGGGAGACGCACAGGAGACATCAGAACAGACGTCCTCCCCTCAGACGCTCCTCTCGACGTGGAGGAGCAGCGGCTCTACTCCGAGCTCCTCACTCTGTCTCTAAGGGAGACGCCCGGACACCAGCGCCAGACGGAGGAAACTCATTTCAGCCGCTTGCATCATGCATCTGGTCCTTTCGGTCATGACCCAGAGCTCATGACCAGAGGTGAGGGGAGGAACAGAGACTGACGCTAAATCGAGAGCTTCACCTTTCGTCTCAGCTCCTCTTCACCACAGCGGTCCGATACAGCGACCGCATCACTGCCCACGCTGCACCTGTCCACCTGTCAATCTCACGCTCCATCCTCCCCTCACTCAAGAACAAGACCCCGACTTGAACTCCTCCACTTGATGCAGAGACTCTCCACCCGCCCGAAGACGACAAGACGCCTTTTTCCCGTCCAGAACCACGACCTCGGATTTGGAGGAGCCGATCTTCATGGGCTTCTGTGCATCCGTAATGAAAATAAAAGCTTATATTTTAAACAAATAAATAAATAAATAATAATAAATGAAAAAAACTCCAAGTGCAGACAGACTGTGGTATTATTCCTCCCCTCACTAGATGGTGCTGCAGCCCGTCCTCCGAGCACCAGTCCTCCGGGGCCCCTTCCCCCGCCCCGCTCTCCCTCTCCGGGGCGCAGATGCTCCCCGTGCCCGGTCCTCCCCGGTCCTCCCCGGTCCACCCTCTCCCCGGAGCGCAGACCCGGTGCCGATCATCTCCACCGCCGCGGCAGGAGCAGGAGCAGGAGCGGTAACGCCATGGCGGTTTGGGGACGCGGAGAGCGTGCGTAAACTGTGTGCGTAAAGTGTGTGCATGTGCGCGCGCCTCGCTCCCGCAGCATGTTCGTGTTTCTCGTGTGCATGTTCGTGTTGCTCGTGTGTGTTGTGGTCTGCATGGCGACAGTTTCAGTTTAATTTCACATGTATGCTAGCAGGCCTCCTCGTGCCGTTTTATTTACTATTTATGACAATTGTGTAGAAAGAAAAAACACGCACGAGTCTCTCCCCGCATCTCCCTCCAGTGTCGGGTTTATAACTCACAGTCTAGACGTCAGTTGTTACTGTATTTAGAGCTGCTCGATTATGGAAAAAAAATCATGATCACGATTATTTTGGTCAATATTGACATCACGATTATGATTAACGATTATTTTTTAGTTACACAATGCATTTATTCAGCGTTTCTCTCTCAAAAAAACACTTTGTTATGGATGATTTACGCAAAACTTTCTAATTGAAAATAAATTCGGGCTACAAATTTTTATGATTCATGTGCCGGTTTCACTTGGTGGAAACCGTGTGACCTCGCAGCATTAGGATTCGTTCGACAGTGGGCGGGGACTTTTTTAATTTAACCAGTCGCTGCTGTTTGGTCGTGACGTATGTAATGCTCCAAATCCTGTAGGAAGAAGGACAATAACGTCTTTCCCCGAGATAAAATTCACCAAACATTTCCTTTGTTCCGCCTTTAAATCCTCGATCTCGGGAATCGTTGACAACACAGAATGTCTGTCTCTTCTCTGATTGGCTGGTGCTCAAACTCGCACTTCCAGGGTTTTGGTAAACCGTCTAGTGTATTTTGATTCCTGACTGAGTCGCTGGAGAGAAATTAAATTGAGCGGAGCACCAACCTGACTAGTTTTGCGACGTATAAAACATAAAATGAATAAAATAAACTTTGAACATGAAATAAGGCAGAAAAACATAAATGTGTCTAAAATAAACTCTATATCCAGCTGTTATATAATCTCTATATTTAAAACATAAATATATTTATTTATATAAAAAACATCCCAATATAAACTTTGTTAAGCTTTAAGCGTTTCAGTTCGATAATATGAGTTTGTAGATCGTTTAACACGACTAATGAAATGATTTGGGTTTTTTTCAGTTTTTATGATTTAAATTGTAATGCTGGACTTCTGATCTGCTTACGGACTGAACCAGGACTAAACCAGGACAAAAATAGGAGTAAAACAAGTCTTAACCAGGGCTAAACCAGGACTAAACCGGTCTCAGTCCCGGTCTCAGTCCTGGTCATCCAACAGTCTACGCAGGCGCAGCTCCAGGTCCGTCCCGACAGTCCTGGTTCAGTCCTGGTTCAGTCCCGGTTCAGCCCTGGTTTAGTCCTGGTTTAGTCCTGTTTAAGTCCTGGTTCAGTCCTGATTCAGTCCCGGCTTAGTGCTGTTTTAGTCCTGGTTCAGTCCCTGGTTTAGACCTGGTTAAGTCCTGTTTTAGTCCTGGTTCAGTCCTGTTTTAGTCCTGGTTCAGTCCTGTTTTAGTCCTGGTTTACTCCTGGTTCAGTCCGTTATCCATTTTTTCCATTTTTCATTTAAGCACAAAATCGAAAATTGAAATCTGTTTTTTCATTTTGGTTTTGGAGACAAATAATGAAGAAAATAATTGTTTTTTCATTTTCTTATTTTTGGTTTTATTTTGAAAAACTAATGAATGAATGAAACACAGATGTTTTTGTGGAGGTTCCAACATTCTAACATGATTTAAAACTCCCGACAGCGAGTTTTGTGTTTTATTTTTCGTCTTTGGTGATTTGTTTTTGTTTTCGTCTTCGCAGAGTTCGTATGAGGTTTGGACTCGGGGGACCTGGTGGTGCGACACGATGGTGATCGACAGCCCCATGCTGGACGACGGGAGCGGCGACCGTCCTCCGAGCCGCCTGTGCTCCGTGTGCGGGTGCAGCTTCAGCCCTGAGCCCGAACCTGACCCCGCCCACGACCCCGCCCGCTGCCCGTCCTGCGAGCGCGGGGGCGGCGGCGACGGCGGCAGGCGACCGAAACGCCGCGCCCGTCTGGACCCTCACTCCTGCCACGTTTGCCACAAGACGTTCATCTCCTCCGCCCACCTCACGCTGCACCTCGCCACCCACAACAAAGAGAGGAGGTTCCGCTGCGGCGTCTGCGGGAAACACTTCAAGCAAAAGTCCCACCTGGAGGCGCACAGACTCATCCACACCGGCGAGCGCCCGTTTAAATGCCCCGAGTGCGGCAAGTGCTTCGGCCGCGCGGCGCACCTCAAAACCCACCGCAGGATCCACTCTGGAGAGAAGCCCTTCCAGTGCTCCGTCTGCGGCAAGTCTTTCACGCAGAAGTCGGGTTTGATGGCGCACATCCAGCGGCACGCCAACAAGAGGCCGCCGGCGCCGTGCCACGCCCAGAGACCGCAGCCCTCGAGCGGCCCGGACGATCTCAAGTGCGGGGTCTGCTGCCGGATGTTCGTCAGATCCTCCTACTACAGACTGAGGAAGAGGCTGCGCAGAGGCTACAGGCCGTACCACTGCAGGGTCTGCAACAAGACTTTTGCCAAACTGGAGTCCTTCGGGAACCACTGCGACAAACACCTCCGGCTCAAGAAGGAGAAAAAAGAGGAGAAGGAAAAGAAAGAGGAGGTGGAGACGGAGGAGAGGGCGGCGTCTCTTTCTCCCGAGTCCTTCTCCGGTGAGTCTGAGGCGGAGATCCACAGCAGCCCCAAAGCCAAGGCCAAAATTAAACCCGAGTCATGAGGGAAAAAACGGAAAATGTCCAAATAAATAAAGCGTGTAAACCTGTTGGGGGCGCCGCACCCACCACGTCTGACACTTGATTTGTGATTTATGAAGGAACTTTGGAGATTCAAGGACTTGGAAAAAAGAAAAAGTCTCAAAGGTGCTTCAAGAAATGTGATACTACTACTACTACTACTAGTAGTACTACTAGCTACTACTACTACTACTACTACTACTACTACTACTACTACAACAACTGCTAGTACTACTGCTACTGTTACTAATACTGCTACCACCACTACTACTAGTAGTACTACTGCCACTGCTTCTACTGCTACTAGTACTACTGCTACTTCTCTTCTCTTCTACTACTACTACTATTACTTCTACTGCTACTACTGCTTCCATTTCTACTACTACTACTAATAATAATTTTACTAATACTCTTACTACTCCTGCTACTACTACTACTACTTGTACTTTTACTTCTGCTGCTACTACTGCTACTGCTACTACTTCTACTTCTACTACTCCGAGTACTACTACTGCTACTACGACTACTACGTACTTTGTTTTTTTGCACTCTTCTTTGTGGCAGTGTTTGTGTTTTGTTTTTTCTCTTGTGTATTTTGTCTTTTCTCTTTTCCTCGTGGTCACTGAACAGAAACACAAACACAAACAGACTGTGGACGTGTCAAACATTTACTCATGAAAATGTGACTTTTGCACTATTCAAATATTTACTAAAAAAACATTTTAAAACAGAGTATATGTATATTTTAGCTTTACATGCAGCGTGTAGTCCTGGTCAGAAGGAGACATTTTTAAGGCCCTGTACCTGATTTTTTTTTTCTCATTTATTTGTGAAAAATGTGTCTTGACCCAGGATTTGGATCTCAAAATCTGTGTGAAATACCTTTACTTTTGACTGTTTAAGTACATTTTTAAACAGGTACTTAAATACTTTTACTTTTTCATGTGATACTTGAGTTTTTGTTTTTGTATCTGTACTTTTACTTCAATATGAAAATAAGTTGAAACGTGTTCGCTGCTGCTGTCTGCTTCCAATTATAGTGTTTTTAATGTCTTAATAATCAGGAAGTGCGTGTTTGCATGCTAGCCGTTAGTTTTACCGTGACTGTAAAACTTCGCTCTGGTCTCTGATGGGGACGTAACGATATCCAAATCTCCCGGTGAGATATTTTTATGATGTTTAAAGGTGCTTAAAACCTGTTATTTGTATATATTATATTTAGTCTGCATTGAAACAGCAAAGGATCATGGTCTATGTAGTTCCCTCTGGTTCTTTTAGACTTTTGACGATACGATTATCACGATATTTCCGTTCTCGTTACGTTCCTGGTCTCTGAGAGTGGTGGAAAGTGCTTAAGGCAGAGTCCTGCACCGGTCCAGTTTTGGAGACTCGCACCTGCCGGCACCTGCACTGTACAGGACCGCACCTGCGCTGTACAGGACCGCACCTGCGCTGTACAGGACCGCACCTGCGCTGTACAGGACCGCACCTGCGCTGTACAGGACCGCACCTGCGCTGTACAGGACCGCACCTGCGCTGTACAGGACCGCACCTGCACTGTACAGGACCGCACCTGCGCTGTACAGGACCGCACCCGCCCGTTAACCCGTGATTATATCGAAGTTAAATCTGCACCCGCCTGGACCCGTTAAGATTCCACCTGTTACCCGCCCGTACCCGAGATAACTCTGGGTCAGATCATTAGTCCAGGACTAAACCAGGACTGAACCAGGTCTAAAACAGGTCTAAACCAGGACTGAACCAGCACTGGACCAGCACTGGACCAGGACTAAAACAGGACTGAACCAGGTCTGAACCAGGTCTAAACCAGGTCTAAACCAGGTCTAAACTAGGACTGAACCAGGTCTAAACCAGGACTGAACCAGGACTGAACCAGCACTGGACCAGGACTAAAACAGGATTGAACCAGGTTTAAACCAGGACTGAACCAGGTCTAAACCAGGACTAAACCAGGACTGAACCAGGACTGAACCAGCACTGGACCAGGACTAAAACAGGATTGAACCAGGTCTAAACCAGGTCTGAACCAGGACTAAACCAGGACTAAACCAGGTCTGAACCAGGACTAAACCAGGACTAAACCAGGACTGAACCAGGACTGAACCAGGTTTGAACCAGGTCTGAACCAGGACTGAACCAGGTCTAAACCAGGACTAAACCAGGACTGAACCAGGTCTAAACCAGGACTGAACCAGGACTGAACCAGGTCTAAACCAGGTCTAAACCAGGTCTAAACCAGGACTAAACCAGGACTAAACCAGGTCTAAACCAGGACTAAACCAGGACTGAACCAGGTCTAAACCAGGACTGAACCAGGACTGAACCAGGTCTAAACCAGGTCTAAACCAGGTCTAAACCAGGTCTAAACCAGGACTAAACCAGGAGTGCAGTTCTCGAGTCGATCTCCTCCGCTGATAGTGTTTTTATTACAGAAAACCAAAGTCTCTCAGTCTGGTCTGTTGTTTGTTTGTAAAGTCGGGAAATGTCTCTTGTTTCCAGGGCAACGGTATTTTTCTCCCGTCCGTGTCTAATCACTACCCGCCTGTAAAATTCCAGAACATTAAAACCCGCCCGTTTCAGCAAATATTTACGTGTACTCGACCCGGTGCAGGACTCTGGTCTGGACTGAAACGGTAAAACAGCAAAGGATCATGGTCTATGTAGTTCCCTCTGTTTCTTTTTGCTGTTGCTGCACCAAAACAATGAATATAAGCAAAAAGACTTCGATATATTGTGATGGTTCACGATATTCTTGTAAGACTTTTGACGATTATCACGATATTTCTGTTATTGTTACATCTCTGTCATGTCTCTGAGAGTTTTGAAAAGCGCTTTAAACTCATCGTGGTGAGAAATTAAAAAGCTCAGAATGCAAAAGGGAAGAGAGGAAGAACTGTGGACCAACGCAAACTGTTTTTACGACGGTACAAAATCAGGTACAGCGCCTTTTTACTTTTATCTGATTTAAATTTTTAAACTGAGGTAAAAGCTTAAACACTCCGGGTTTCACCCTTGTATATCAAATTTAAAAGGTGCACTATGTAACTTTTCGGTTGTGGGTCCGTCATTTGCTTGTTTTTATTCAATTACAGGAGGTTTTATAGCTCAAAAATACGTTAAGTTTCACAACACACCTTTAAATCTGCTTTGAAACGAGTCAGAAATGTCAAAAGTTATAGATTTTGTTCTTGATAAATGAGACGATGCATGTTTTGTCTTTTTGTTGATGTGAAAATGACGGAAAAAAACGAAAACAAAACGAGTATTTGTATATGTGGACGTTTTATTTCTTTTTGGAGGCATTTGAAGCGTTTTTGTAAATAATAAAATGATTAAATTATGAACAGAAACGTGTATAAAAATCACTGCATGGAGTGTGTGGCGTGTTTATTTACGATCATTTGGTCCTGTCACCTCCACATGGGAAACGTCTTGGATCCAACCTAGAGACGAGGAAAACAACAATTAGCGCTGGAGTCAGACGACCTTCCCAAGAGGCAGAATAAAACAAAAGCACAAACAGAACACGCTCACACAACAGAGACAGTGAAACGTGCAGATTAAATATTTAAAAGTGTTAAAAGCCTGTGCAGTGATCCTGTAAAATACTCTGAGTGGAGTTTTTAAAAATCAGAAAGACGTAGAGTTATAAACACGGTGTTCTGGTATATTTAATTATTTTATTTAATAATAATAAAAAAAATAAAAAAAGTAAAATAGGACATTTTGAGGGGCTGGACGACGTCATTGGCCCAAAATAAAACAGTTCATATCTTAAGAACAATAATCACACAAACCAAACTTTTTGCAGCACAAACAAAACACAAACGACTTCATTTTGTGTCGTTTTAGAGCATTTTGAAGTTTCCTGGAGGCTGCTGACTATCAGACTACGTTCAGACTGCAGGGCTTAACGCTCAATTCAGTTTTTTTATGAAATCTGATGTTTTTTCGAGGTCGTTCACATTTCCAGTTAAATGTGACTTGTATGTGACTCCAGTGTGAACATTAAACAGCCCAAAAGTGTCCCACATGTGACACTGGAGACACGACGACGTCAACCGCAGCGAGCGTCTCTGTGTTTACACAAGTTGTCCAAACATGGACGCAGCATCGAGCACCTGGAGATTTTAAAGTTCCTCTCGTACCGGAGCCACAACATGAACAACTTACTTGTTTTAAGGAGGAGATTGAGAAGGAGAAGGACGAGGTTTTTGGTCGTGGTGTTTTGTGGGACAGAACGTTGAAAGGAACGTGTGAATGTGGAGACGGAGCCAAGAGTGGTGAGTGGAGATGTGCTTCACTTCAGTCACAGTTACATATCTGATCTTTTGACATGTGACTTCAGTGTGAATGGTCAAAGCGCATTCATCCACCTACACGTTATCAACAAGACACAAACGTCACTATTCTGCGCTGAAGTAGGAGAAAACTGTTCATGAACTCCGTGTGACTGAAGTGAAGCACATCTCCACTCACCACAAAACACCACGACCAAAAACCTCGTCCTTCTCCTTCTCAATCTCCTCCTTAAAACAACTAAGTTGTTCATGTTGTGGCTCCGGTACGAGAGGAACTTTAAAATCTCCAGGTGCTCGATGCTGCGTCCATGTTTGGACAACTTCTGTAAACACAGAGACGCTCGCTGCGGTTGACGTCGTCGTGTCTCCAGTGTCACATGTGGGACACTTTTGGGCCGTTTAATGTTCACACTGGAGTCACATACAAGTCACATTTAACTGGAAATGTGAACGACCTCGAAAAAACATCGGATTTCACAAAAAAATTGGAATTGAGCGTTAAACCCTGCAGTCTGAACGTAGCCCAAGTGTCCTGGGTCACATTTGAAAAAATCGGATCTGTGTGGTTCAGACTGACATTAAAAGATCAGATACAGGAACATTGAGGCCAAAAAAATCTGGATTTGGGTCACTTCAGGCTGCAGTCTGAACGTAGCCTAACTTAACCTATGAAAGAATCTTTAATATTTCCAAAACTAAAGCAGCACAAATGAAACTTTTCACTGCACAAACGACGGAGATAGTTTTTGTGTAGGTTTGGGTTTAATGCGGGCAAACTTTTCGCAGTTAGACGTGAGCACTTGCCTCGCCGTGTTCCTCGGAGCTGCTGTGATGGGTCCAGTTCAGGGTGACGCTCATGTGACGTCTCCAGGTGGGGTTTCTGCGCAGGACGACGGAGCCGCTGATCCGCTCCCCCTGGTGGACGCTCACGGGACTGTCCAGCATGAAGAGCGTCTGCTTCCAGTGCGTCGGCCTGGGAAACGAGAGATGAGAGTGTCACTTTTTTTCATGGTTTGTGTGTTTCCTGTGACTTATTCTCCGGTGTGACTTCTATATTAAAATGTTTTTGGTGAAGTGTGGAGAGGTTCTAGTCTTGTGTGTGAGTATCTGCTGCTCCTGTTCCTCCTGCACCACTGTCACTTGGCTCTACTGCGCATGTCTCCTGCAGAAAGAGCCTCTGTCCTGTCTGTATCATGTCAGTCGATCGCACCGTTACTTCTGCACCACTCAACTATTTAAATTTATAAAGACAAAGACTGAGAAGACTGAACACAAACGCCCCCAAAAACAAAATCAGATTCTGCAGATTACAAACTGCAAGTCGTGAAATCTGCAGCTGAAAACGGAAATCGAGCAGCAGAAAGAAAGTTTGGAGTGAGAGAGAAACTTGTGACACCGGGAGGATGAACCATGAAACTTTCCTGAAGTCACTGGATGGATGGACAAAGTCTGGACTTCAGTGACACCGAAACCATCCTGTCGGGATTCAGAAAGACCGAAATAATTCTAACTGGAGCTGACGCTGAGTCTGACGACAGCGACACAGAAGAGTTTGCGTCGCTCTGTTTACCTCCGGAGGTCGAGTTGTTCAGAAGTGACACCGAGGATGAAGAATTGAATGGATTTAGTGATTTGGAGTGAGATGGAGAGTTTGGTTAAACTTGTTCTGTTCTGTTGTTTATGTTATAGTTTATCTGAAGAAACTGTGAAATATGTGACGTTAACATATTAACGCCTGTTCAGTCTGTTGTTCTCTGTTGTGTTGTTACTATAACTTGCCTTTCAAGGTGAAATGTCGGTTCCTGGTCTCTGATTTTACAAAATACATTTCCCCAAAAAGTGCGACTTCATTATGCATTTTTTGGTTGGTGCGATTTATACTCCGGAGCGACTTATAGTCCGGAAAATACGTCATATTTGCTGTAAGTCGCAAGTGAAATTATAAATGCAAACTTACTGTACGCTTCTTTTCTTTCTTGGAATTCTGTCAAGTTTAATACAGTACTTTTTACTTCAGTCTAAACCCTTTCAGTCATGATCTATGGCAGGCATGTCCAAACTATGGCCTGTGGGCCCAATTCGGCCCTCAGACAAATTTTTCTTGGCCCTCAGGCTTCCAGAAGAATTGGCCCAAATGACCTTGCATCAATATCTGGGTTTCACGTGACGTCACAGGGCGACGTTTGTCAGCACGCAAAATCAGACGGAGGCAGGAAGTGAACTGACTGGAGGAAAACGCCGATGTGTTGTGTAGTTTACGTCTGTGCCAATCGTTCTAACCGAGAGAAGGAAAAGCAATTTTTTTTTAGAGAACCAAATATAGTCGATCCACAAAGGTCAGAAATGGGAAAAGCCGACAGAACAACGCCGTAAAAAGTGGATTACAAACCTGTTTGCGGTCGGGAGGAGCAGAATTCACTAATGCTCGTGTCTGCAGTGACACTTCAACAAAGGTTTGTTACAAAGATAAATTGTTTTTTGTGGTTTACCTAAACATAAACAAATCATTAACGACGAACGACGTTTGTTGACATTAAATAGTTCAGATCGAGGTCACTGCCGATACACTGCAGTTTTTCCCATAACGTCTATACACATAAAATAAGAGAAACACTCACCCCGGCCAAGACCAAACCATAATCATCATTTAGGTGTTTTGCACCGAGGTTGAGGACCCATCCACTGACAAAAAAAATTCTATGCCTCCAAACTTTTGTACTTTGCCTTCATCTGTTGTCTGGTGTAGAACGACGTCTGAAGAGATAAATAGTTCATGATCTCCTCTGCCTCGATTGTCGGCAAATCTTTTACTTCGGTCGAAAATTCTCTCATTTTCAATAAGATCAGGGTCACGTCCAATATATTTGTCGACTAACTGCTCGTACTTTTGCCTCGCTCCTGGCTCTAAATCCTGACAATAAGAACTCTTCTCCATATCTGTGTTCTCCAGAGCCGTGTTTGTTTGTCGTGTTTGTCTTCACTTCCTGCCCTCCACCTGAAATTTGCGCATCATCGTGATCACGTGACTGAAACCCTCCTGTTAAAAATTAACTTTTTACTGCAAGTTTTTTGAAAATCTACCTTGATAAAGCTCATATTTAACATTGAGTGTGTGGTTTTCAGCATGAATAAAGACTGATGTTTCATTCTAACATGTTAAACCTGCACATATTTCAATGATTCACTGTATTGAGCTCCAGTCTACGGCCCTCGATCAGTCCTCTGCTTCATCTGTGTTTAGATCTGTGGTCCTTGATGAAAAAAAGTTTGAACACCCCTGATCTATGGGGCTGTAGTCTATGTTTTGTTTCGTAGCGCTGCAAAATGACCAAACAAACTACTACACATGAGTAATTTTTATACTCAGAAAAGGGTCCCGTGTGGAGCTGGACCTCCTCTCCTCCAGGGGTCAGACTCTCGAAGCCAACGCTGAACCAGGCACAGAATCCGTGGAAATCCCCCGATCTGTCCACACCGAAGTCAAACTGTCCCTCCATTTCCTGAAAACCCAAACGGACATGAGAGCTGAGACAACGACACGCTTTCAAATAACTTTTATACACACTTAAAACCTCCTGCAAGTACAAATGTTCAGACTGCAAAACCAACAGTAAAATAAAATTAAATTAATGAATCATGTTACACTGAAGTAAACAAAACTTTAAACAAAACTTAAGTGTTGTGTAAAGATTTCCAACCAAGACGTAACATTTTAACCCAAAATAATGACCAAAGTGGAGGGAGAATTATATATATTTTTTAGGTAAATCTGAAATATAATAACCTGTGTTTTAGTAAAATGAGTCGTCCAATTTAAAGTCTGTCCATGTGTCATAATTAAAGCGTGTGTGATTTTCTAATTTCTAAAACTTATTGTAAACATAAGTTATTGTAGTAATTATAGTTTTACGTGAATGAAGAAGCAATTTGAGAAAAAAGTTGAAAAATATGTTGAAAATTACAGGAAGTGCTGAGAGAGTTCAGTTTTTGAGAGTCCCACACGATGACATCACACTGGGAGAATTCAGTCTAAAATTTCGGAACAGTTCATACCTAAGAATCACTTTTATCAGTGACATTAAACATTGTGTTTTTATTACTTTTTTTGTGTTTTTAGCCTGCCAAAAAAATGCCAAATTGGGAAAAATAAAATAAAATCTTTAGGAAAATGTTGAATATAATGATCTCAACTGTGTTTCACTTTAATTAAAATGTTTTAAGTATCTATACTTTACTTACCGTATTTTTCAGACTATAAGTGTGACTTTTGTTCATGGTTTGTGTGTTTCCTGTGACTTATTCTAACTGGAACTGAGTCTGAGTCTGACGACAGCGACACAGAAGAGTTTGCGTCGCTCTGTTTACCTCCGGAGGTCGAGTTGTTCAGAAGTGACACCGAGGATGAAGAATTGAATGGATTTAGTGATTTGGAGTGAGATGGAGAGTTTGGTTAAACTTGTTCTGTTCTGTTGTTTATGTTATAGTTTATCTGAAGAACTGTTCATATGTGATGTTAACACACACTGTTCTTCTCTCTTCTATTGTTTTTACTACAACTTGACTTCACACAGGAAATGTCTGCTCCTGATCTCTCATTTTATTAAATACATTTCCCCCAAAAAGTGCGACTTATAGTCCAAAAAATACGGTAAGTACATTTTACAGTGGATACTTTTTAGTTTTTTTTTTAAATGTGTGCTTCTTCAAGAAAAGAACACACACACGATCTGTGGGGCTTGCAAAATACTTACTCTTAAAGTGCATTTTTAAACAGCTGATTCAATTATTTGTTCAATTATGTAGATTTTTTCCTGTGATACTTTTACTTGAGTAACTTTTTGCCCCTGTATCTGTACTTTTACTTGAGTAACAAACTTGAGCACAGTTTGTATTGTGATTATGCGTGTGGTGGAGCAGAGCAGATACCTCCAGGTCTTGCACCGTGAGCGTGTACATGTTGAGCGAGAGGACCTCAGCGGGCGCGCTCAGACAGTCCTGTGGATCCAGAACGTGACTGAACTTTGGTTTGGAGAAAAACTCCTGCTCCGCCAAAGACCTGAACACACCAGGACAGAGACACGGGTAAACCTCTGTAAAAACACGACTGTCTGGGGTTGTGTCTGATCAACAGTTAGAATCTGTGACGCACGAGGATCATTAACTTATAATTTGGACGTTTTAAAATCAGAATATTGAACTAAAACTTAAGAATGAAATCTCGCCGTGACTCAACTGACCTCAACACCTTCAAGAAAAACCTCAACACTCATCTATTTCAAGTGTGTAGGTTTGCACGGGGCAGGGGTCTCCAACATTTTTCCTGCGGTGAGCTCCTTTACGAAACAAAAATGCCAAAGAGCTGCTCATTTTAGCAGCCGCAAAATTTATAATAAAGAGAGTGAGCCTTTGGGTAATGTGAGAGGCCTGTGAAACGCAAACCACTGTCCATTTATTAGTGCAAAAAGTTGGACTTCAGAATTACACATTTAAAATAGTAATAGGCATGTAATTAATCAAATTTTTGTAATTAAAAAAAAAAAAAAAATTATCCTTCTTTTCACTATATTTATTTATTTATTCAATTTACATATTATTATTATTATTATTATTATTTTACTTTTTTACAATGGAGATTGGATATTACAGTGGAGGAGAGTAATGGGAAGGGGGGTTTGGGGAATAAAAGAAATGGTCACATTATATGACATCTGCTCCAGAGCTACAGGTTGGAGACTCCTGGCACAGGGACGGTGGGGACAAAATAGTCCCGACCAATATTTGCCATTTTATTTTAATAAACAAAAATATAAATTTATGCTGATATTTTTCCAAACTCAATAGTATTAACTGAACATGTTTTAGTTCACATTTTTTTTATTAATTGTTCTGAGATGTGTTCAGTGATGTGTCGACAGGGTTACACCTGCCGCTGTTTCATTGGCTGTAACAGAGTGATGTCATCAGTGGAGCCTAAACTGGGGAAGCGGCAGGACAGGGCCGCACCTGAACATGTCGACTTAAGCAGCGTGAGTGAAGACGCTGCACCAAACTCTGAAAAACCTTTTCAAAAGGAACTCGACTTCATCTTCAGTGAAACTTGTTTTATAATGAGTCGCCGCAGAAAAAGAGCGACTTCACCACAAGTGCTCCTTCTAAAAAGGAGCTCTACTCGAGCTCTGTGAGACCCCGACTCTACTGACAATATTCATAGACATATGGAAAAATATTTGGACATGACCTCACAAATATCTCATCACCAACAAGCAAAGAGAAATCTGCTACAAACGTCTACATCACTGTTCTCCACTGAACAATCATCTTAGAATCTCTGTGTTTTTGGAAAGAATTCATAAAACATAAATGCAATTTTAAACTTTCTTATAAACATGTGCTGTTTGGTTTTTGCAGTGTGCATCACACGAAAAGTAAATAATATATAATTAATCTGTTAATCAAGTCACCTGTCAGATGGTTTAATGATCTATTCAGACCAGAGTTCTCCACCCTTTTCAAAGCAGCTCGCCAAAGGATTTCTGAATTATACATATTGTGCTGAATAAGTAAAATTGGATTGATTTAATGCCTATTACCACTGCAAATGTATAATTTTGATGCATAACTTTGTGCACTCATAAATGGATAACAGTTTGTTTTCGAGACATCGAGCTGTACGTCATCTCAGGCTCACCGTGGATCTTATATTTATTCAGTTTCTTGTGGACGCTGAAACTACCATTTAATGTTGAAAATGTTGAGTGTTTTTTTTTTTATCATCATGGTATCAGAATCAGTATAGAGGCTTTGCACCGTCACGTGTCCCCATGGCAACGGTATCTACGCCGCCATGACACCGGGGACGCTATGTCACTGACTTCAGCAGCATTGGAGAAACATGGGCAGGTTTTGTTGTGTATTTGGTTGTTCTAGACGCTCTGAAAGGATAAAACGATTCGTTTCTTCACTGTTCCTCTGGAAATGACTCATCAGGATCAAACAAGGGAATTATCGAAAAAAAAACAGGAATTATGTCTAGAGAACATAAACCATGAAGAGATTTCCAATGGTCCCATCAAGACACACGTCACTTTCATCAAGGTGTTTGTTATTTAAATTGTTTCATAGTTTATTTAATGAGAGAAGCACATTTACTGAACTAAAATGTAAAAAGAAAACATCTGCAGTAGAAACTGTATGTTCCAGCACATATAAACATGTCACTCGTCGTAGGACCCATGTTTTCTTTATTGTCTTGTTTATCCACAACTTTGTCTTCTAGAATTAATCTCTTTTTGTGAGTGGATCTTTCTAACGTTGGCGAGGATCTTTTCATGGTCGATTCTTTCGAGGTTCGGCTCACAGACTCTTCGACTCGTGCGTCGTGTTGATCACAGGAGCCCAGTGTGGGTTCGTTGAATCGTAAACTAGTGCAGGTTTTCCTGGATAAATTAATGAAATTTTAGTTCAGTAAATGTGCTTCTTTCATTAAATAAACTATGAAACAATTTAAATAACAAATACCTTGATGAAACTTCGGGTGTCTTGATGGGACCATTGGAAATCTCTTCATGGTTTATTTTTTCTAGCTATAATCCGCGTCTTTTTGTCGATAATTCCCTTGTTTGAGTCATTTCCAGAGGAACAGTGAGAAAACAAATCGTTTTATCCTTTCAGAGCGTCTAGAACAACCAAATACACAACAAAACCTGCCCATGTTTCTCCGATGCTGCTGAAGTCAGTGACATAGTGTGTCCGGTGTCATGGCGGCGTAGGTACCGTTGATATAGGGACACGTGACGGTACAAAGACTCTATTGAGTGACAAACAATGATAAAGACATAAAAGTTGTATTGTGTAACATTTAAGGTTGGTGATGTGATGTTGGTGGGACTGACTGCAGGGGGCTGAAGTCCAGGCCGTAGAGATTCTTCCAGAAGGTGAAGTTCTCTGTGTAGAAGTCGTGGGCCTGACAGGGCACGAGGAGCAGAGCAGCGGACGAGGGCCACATCACCCCCCCCTCCGCCAACCAACGCTGACGGGCGACCAGCACCGACTCCACCATGAACTCAAACTGCACGCACACAAAAACACACACAAGTAAACACACAAGAACACAAACAGACACACAAACACACTAGTTTTTTGTTGAAAATCAAACTTCTCAACAGGACCATGAACAGCAGGGGTGGAGACGGCAGGAGACGGGGCTGCGTCCATGCTCCTAGTTGAAGGTGGGCACGAGTTTGCTTTCTGTTTTGAAGCGGAGTTTGTTCGCTGTTGAGTGACATCGGTGCACACGCGGCGCTCGTATGATGAGGTCGTGTGTGTGCGTGTACATGAGCCACTGTGCCGTGATTTGGCCCAGCTCCTCTGGCCGTGCCGTGGTTCGGCTGAGCTCACACTGGACAAGTGTGCCGGGCTTTGGGGACTGTCTGTGCTTGGGCGCGGTTCTAAAGTCCTAGTGTGAGTGCACCTTAATGTTTGATACATTTTAGAATGTTTAACTCGTCACGTTTCGTCTGTACGCAGGACTCTCCTGCAAGAAGCACTGTGTGTGTGTTTTGTTTTCCTCGTTCGCCTGCCAAAATATTTGCTGGCAAATGTGAGTGAAATGGGTGAACTGTAGAGCCCAGAGTCCAGTCTGTCAGATCTAAACAAAGACTAAACCAGGACTGAACCAGAACTGAACCAGGACTAAACCAGGACTGAACCAGGACTATAAATATAACATTTAAAAAGTGTTTAGAGTTAAGAATGAAAGTACAGCTGGGAGCTGTGTGTATTTGTGTATATGTGTATTTGTATACTTGTATATTTGTATACTTGTATATTTGTATATGTGTGTATAAGTGTGTATGGGTATATTTGTGTATATTTGTGTATATTTGTATATTTGCTTTTATCACCAGTGGAACAGACGACTGTAATGTCCTGCTCTCTGCTCTTCCCAAAAAGAGTATTTCAGGTTTGCAATTATTACAAACTTCAGCAGCATGAGTCCTGATGAGGACCAGAGGTGGGACCACATTACACCAGTTTTAAAATCACTGCATTGGCTCCTGTGAGTTTCAGGATCGATTTCAAAGTTCTTTTACTGGTTTTTAAATGTCTTAATGGTCTTGGGCCTTCTTATCTTTCAGAACTGCTTTTACCCTACGAACCCTCGTGGACCCTGAGCTCCTCCGACAGCAGCTCCTGGTCATTCCCAAAGTCAGGACACACACTCACGGAGAGGAGGCGTCTTTCCAATACTATGGCCCCCGTCTATGGAACTGCAGCCGGAGGAGCTCAGGGCCAAAGAGAACATTCATGTTTTTAAGAGCAGGCTCAAGACCCACCTTTTTAGCTCAGCTTTTGATTAAATTCTTATACTTTTACTTGTTTTTATTGTACACATTCTATTATATTTATTTATTTTAGGCATATTTTTTAGGATTTCCAGTGTTTCCTCTGTAGGAGCCTCTGCATCAGGGGTGTATGTGTGTATTTGTGTGTGTATTTGTGTGTGTGTATATTTGTGTGTGTATTTGTGTATATTTGTGTATATTTGTGTGTATTTGTGTGTGTGTTTTGTGTGTATTTGTGTATATTCGTGTATATTTGTGTATATTCGTGTGTGTTTGTGTGTATTTGTGTGTATTTGTGTGTGTATATTTGTGTGTATATTCGTGTGTATTTGTGTATTTGTGTATATTCGTGTGTATTTGTGTATTTGTGTGTGTATTTGTGTGTATATTTGTGTATATATTTTGTGTATATTCGTGTGTATTTGTGTATATTCGTGTGTGTTTGTGTGTATTTGTTGTTTTCTCACCAGCAGACAGTTGCCCATCCACTCCGACAGCAGCACGTCGACCTTCTGCGGCAGCCGCACCCGCTCTGCCCGCCCCTGCACCACGCTGACCACGCCCTCGCACCCGTTCTGTCTGACCAGGGCGCGCGTGTGCTCCGCCATCGGGCTCGCCTCCACCGCGTACACCTGCAGCACACACGACACACACGACACACACGACACACACAAACACACGACACACACGACACACAAACACACAACTGAAGAACTGAACTGTGCGAGGGTCACAAACAGAAAGAGAAAAAGGAGGTGTTTTACTCCCGTGGGGTAAAAACTGTTAAAACACAACAGATTTACACCATCATGTTTACTTTTAGTGTTTCAAAATGCTGCATTTACAAAAAAAAAAAAAAAAAAACATACCAGGTCTAAACCAGGTCTAAAGTAGATCTAAACCAGGTCTAAACCAGGACTAAACCAGAACTAAACCAGGATTAAACCAGGTCTAAACCAGGTCTAAACCAGGACTAAACCAGGTCTAAACCAGGACTAAACCAGGTCTAAACCAGGTCTAAACTAGGACTAAATCAAGACTAAACCAGGACTAAACTAAGACTGAACCAGGTCTAAACCAGGTCTGAATCAAGTGTAAACTAGATCTAAATCAGGTCTAAACCAGGACTAAACCAGGACTAAACCAGGACTGAACCAGGACTGAACCAGGACTAAACTAAGACTGAACCAGGACTAAACCAGGACTGAACCAGGACTAAACTAAGACTGAACCAGGACTAAACCAGGACTAAACTAAGACTGAACCAGGACTAAACCAGGACTAAACCAGGACTAAACCAGGACTAAACCAGGACTGAACCAGGACTAAACCAGGACTAAACCAGGACTGAGGACTAAACCAGGTCTAAACTACGTCTAAACCAGGACTGAACCAGGACTAAACTTGGTCTAAACCAGAAATAAACCAGGTCTAAACCAGGACTAAACTAAGACTGAACTAGGACTAAACCAGGACTAAACCAGGTCTAAACTACGTCTAAACCAGGACTAAACTAGGCCGAAACCAGGGCTAGAAAAGACCAAGTAGTGTAAACCAAAAATAAATTCCAGGCATAAACGAGGACAGAAAAGCAAACGTGTTCAAATTAAAGACGAGGTGTTAAGTGTAACACCAGAAAAAGTTCCACAGTGCACCTTTAGGCAGTGATTTGGAGCACGGCCGACTCGTGGCCCGGCGTTCTGAGGTCTTACCCGGCGGTCGTACCTTGGCGGGTCGGGCGAGTCGGGCGCAGAAGAGGCTGATGACGCCGGTGCCACAGCCCAGGTCCAGAACCACTTTGTCCCGGAGGAAGTCGCGGTTGTTCAGCACCACCTGCCTGTAGGCCTCGGTACGACAGCGGTCCGACAACATCTCCAGGTGAAGCTTCTGCGCACAAAAAACACACACAAAAATAATAAAAAACACACACACGACAATGGTCCGACAACATCTCCAGGTGAAGCTTCTGCGCACAAAAAACACACACAAAAATAATAAAAAACACACACACGACAGCGGTCCGACAACATCTCCAGGTGAAGCTTCTACACAAAAAACACACACAAAAATAATAAAAAACACACACACGACAACGGTCCGACAACATCTCCAGGTGAAGCTTCTGCACAAAAAACACACACAAAAATAATAAAAAACACACACACGACAACGGTCCGACAACATCTCCAGGTGAAGCTTCTACACAAAAAACACACACAAAAATAATAAAAAACACACACACGACAGCGGTCCGACAACATCTCCAGGTGAAGCTTCTGCGCACAAAAAACACACACAAAAATAATAAAAAACACACACACAAAATAACAAAAAACACACACAAAAATAACAAAAAACACACACACGACAGCGGTCCGACAACATCTCCAGGTGAAGCTTCTGCGCACAAAAAATACACACAAAAATAATAAAAAACACACAAAATAACAAAAAACACACACAAAAATATTAAAAAACACACACAAAATAACAAAACACACACACAAAAATAATAAAAAACACAAAATAACAAAAAACACACACACAAAAATAATAAAAAACACACACAAAAATAAAAATAAAACACACACACAAAATAACAAAAAACACACACACAAAAATAATAAAAAACACACACACGACAACGGTCCGACAACATCTCCAGGTGAAGCTTCTGCGCCACAAAAAAACACACACACAAAATAATAAAAAACACACACACAAAAATTATAAAAAAACACACAAAAATAATAAAAAACACACACACGACAGCGGTCCGACAACATCTCCAGGTGAAGCTTCTGCGCACAAAAAACACACACAAAAATAATAAAAAACACACACACGACAGCGGTCCGACAACATCTCCAGGTGAAGCTTCTGCGCACAAAAAACACACACAAAAATAAAAATAAAACACACACACAAAATAACAAAAAACACACACACAAAAATTATAAAAAACACACACACAAAAATAATAAAAAACAACACACAACAAAAATAATAAAAAACACACAAAATAACAAAAAACACACACACGACAGCGGTCCGACGACATCTCCAGGTGAAGCTTCTGTGCACAAAAAACACACACAAAAATAATAAAAAACACACAAAATAACAAAAAACACACACAAAAATATTAAAAAACACACCACAAAATAACAAAAAAACACACAACAAAAATAAAAAAACACACACAAAATAACAAAAAACACACACAAAAAATAATAAAAAACACACAAAATAACAAAAAACACACACAAAAATATTAAAAAACACACACAAAATAACAAAAAACACACACAAAAATATTAAAAAACACACACAAAATAACAAAAAACACACACACTGGGTCATTTCTGACGTCGGTTTTGAGGCGACTTTTGTTTTACTTTCTGTTCAACTAACGTTCAAATAATGCTCTTACTACTACTACTACAATAACTACTAATACTACTATTACTACTAAAACTACTCCTACAACAACTACTAAAACTACAACAACACCTACTACTACTACTACTACTTCTACTATATCTACAAATACTATGAACTACAACTATAACTACTACTAATACTACGACTAGAACACCTACTACTACTTCTAAAAGATGTACTACTACTACTACTACTACAACACCTACTATTGCTACTGCTACTACTACAACATGTACTACTACTACTGCTACAACTACCACTGCTGCTGCTGCTACTACTACTACACCTACTACTACAACATGTACTACTCCTATTAAAACTACTACTAAAACTACGACAACACCTACTACTACTACTACAACAACACATACTACTACTAGTAATACTGCTACTACTACTATTACTACTACACCTACTACAACATGTACGACTAATACTACTGCTACTACTACTACAACAACATATACTACTACTACAACATGTACTACTACTATTAAAACTACTCCTAAAACTACTACTAAAGCTACAGCGACACCTACTACTACCAATACTAAAACATGTACTAATACTACAACAACTACTATTACTACTAATACTACTACACCTACTACTGCTACTACTACTACTACTACAACAACACATACTAGTACTAGTAGTACTGCTACTACTACACCTACTACAACTACTGCTACTACAAGTACTATTACAATGACTACTATTACTACCATTACTACTATTACTACAGACTTTAAGTCTAACCCCCATAAAAATGATAATGATAAATCACAGGTGTCAAACATTCGGCCCGGGGGCCAGATCCGGCCCTCCAAGACCTTTAATCTGGCCCTTGTCTGATTTTCTACTAAAATATTTGAATGATATTTTCTATTAAAATCTTGTTAATTTTCTGTGGTGTTTATCACAGCAGCGTCTCCAGCGTCTCTGTACGTGGCCCCTCCCACCAGAGCAGCACAAATGAAGACTTGTCTCTTTCCAAACGCTCTTAAAGGACGATCGTTTTGACTGTTGACCGTGACACCCTCATCAGAAAAATGTCCAACATGAGAAAAGTGGAGCCGAGTGCAGGATTTTACAACAAAAATGGATTCATGTTCATTCATGAAATAGAATTTTTCTTAAAGTTTCAGGTTGTTCATAATATTATGATATTTTGTAAAAGAAAGAGTTCATCCATTAAAAAAGATTTGTGTAATAGATTTGTGTTTCTCTGCACAAATATTTGAACTTATTGTTATTTTTGGGGTTTATGTGACATGAGTTTTCTGATCCGGACACTTTGGGATCAAAGTCGGTTGAATACGGCCCCTGGAACAAAATGAGTTTGACTCTCCTGTGATAAATGACTGAAGTGATAAACAGATAAAGTTCCAGACCAGAGTCCCGTAGCTGCTGAAGTATTCCACATCCTGCCAGGGATCCTCCTCCTCCTCCGCGTCTTCCTCCTCTTCCTCGTCCTCGTGCCCGGGTCTGGAGTGCGAGGGTGGGCCGGTGCTGGGGTTGGCAGGGCGGGTGCTGACGCGGCGCTCGAGCAGGTGACTGGCAGGGACGTAGCCCACCTGGTCGCCCCTCAACTCCGCCCACCACCAGTCCTCACAGGGTCTGGAGTGGACCAAGAGTCTGTCCCCACAACTGAAAGACAACTACAACCACAGAGGACAGGTCAGAGGACTAAACCAGGACTGAACCAGGTCTAAACCAGGTCTAAACCAGGTCTAAACCAGGTCTAAACCAGGTCTAAACCAGGTCTAAACCAGGACTAAACCAGGTCTAAACCAGGACTGAACCAGGTCTAAACCAGGACTAAAACCAGGACCAAACCAGGTCTAAACCAGGTTAAACCAGTCTAAACCAGGGTAAACCAGGTCTAAACCAGGACTAAACCAGGTCTAAACCAGGCCTAAACCAGGTCTAAACTGAACTAAACCAGGACTGAACCAGTCTAAACCAGGACTGAACCAGGTCTAAACCAGACTGAACAGAGGTCTAAACCAGGTCTAAACCAGGACTAAACCAGGCCTAAACCAGGTCTAAACCAGGTCTAAACCAGGTCTAACCAGGCCTAAACCAAACCAGGTCTAAACCAGGTCTAAACCAGGTCTAAACCAGGACTCAAACCAGGTCTAAACCAGGACTGAACCAGGTCTAAACCAGTCAAACCAGGCCTAAACCAGGCCTAAACCAGGCCTAAACCAGGACGAACCAGGTCTAAACCAGGTACTAAACCAGGCCTAAACCAGGCCTAAACCAGGTCTAAACCAGGCCTAAACCAGGTCTAAACCAGGACTAAACCAGGACTGAACCAGGTCTAAACCAGGACTGAAACCAGGTCTAAACCAGGTCTAAACCAGGCCTAAACCAGGCCTAAACCAGGCCTAAACCAGGACTGAACCAGGTCTAAACCAGGACTGAACCAGGTCTAAACCAGGACTAAACCAGGTCTAAACCAGGTCTAAACCAGTCTAAACCAGGTCTAAACCAGGTCTAACCAGGTCTAAACCAGGTCTAAACCAGGTCTAAACCAGGTCTAAACCAGGACTGAAACCAGGTCTAAACCAGGTCTAAACCAGGCCTAAACCAGGTCTAAACCAGGACTGAACCAGGTCTAAACCAGGACTAACCAGTCTAAACCAGGACTGAAACCAGGTCTAAAACCAGGACTGAACCAGTTCTAAAACAGGACTGAAACCAGGTCTAAACCAGGACCAGGTCTAAACCAGGACTGAACCAGGTCTTAAACCAGGACTGAACCAGGTCTAAACCAGGACTAAACCAGGACTGAAAAGGACTGAAACCCAGGACTAAAACCAGGACTAAACCAGGACTGAACCAGGTCTAAACCAGGACTGAAACCAGGGTCTAAACCAGGACTGAAACCAGGTCTAAACCAGGACTAAACCAGGTCTAAACCAGGACTGAAACCAGGTCTAAACAGGACTGGAAACCAGGTCTAACCAGGACTTGAACCAGGTCTAACCAGGACTGAACCAGGTCTAAACCAGGACTGAACCAGGTCTAAAACAGGACTGAACCAGGTCTAAACCAGAACTGAACCAGGTCTAAACCAGGACAGAACCAGGTCTAAACCAGGACTAAACCAGGTCTAAACCAGGACTAAACCAGGTAAACCAGGACTAAACCAGGACTAAACCAGGTCTAAAAAAAGGACTAAACCAGACTAAAACACTGAATCAGGACTGGACTAGGTCTAAATGAAAACTGCACCAGACCTAAAACTGGGACTCAAACAGGACTAAACCAGGTCTAACCTAGGTCTAAACTAGGACTGAACCAGGACTAGAACAGACCAAGTACAGACCAGGACTAAATGAAAACTAAACCATACCTAAAACTAGGGCTCAATCAATACCGAACCAGGACTAAACCAGGACTAAACTAGGACTAAACCAGAATTAAACTAGGACCAAACCAGGACTGAACCAGGACTAAACCAGGACTAAATCAAGTCTAAACTAGGACTGAACCAGGACTAAACCAGAAATAAACCAGGTTTAAACCAGGTCTAAACCAGGACTAAATCAAGTCTAAACCAGGACTGAACCAGGACTAAACCAGGTCTAAACTAGGACTGAACCAGGACTAAACCAGAAATAAACCAGGTTTAAACCAGGTCTAAACCAGGACTAAATCAAGTCTAAACCAGGACTGAACCAGGACTAAACCAGGTCTAAACTAGGACTAAACCAGGACTAAACCAGAACTAAACCAGGTATAAACCAGGACTAAATCAAGTCTAAACTAGGACTGAACCAGGACTAAAAACAAGAACTAAACCAGGACTAAACCAGGACTAAAGGTCAAGTCTAAACCAGGACTGAACCAGTCTAAACCAGGACTAAATCAGGACTAAATCAAGTCTAAACCAGGACTGAACCAGGTCTAAACCAGGACTAAACCAGGTCTAAACCAGGAACTAAACAGGACTAAATCAAGTCTAAACTAGGACTGAACCAGGACTAAACCAGAACTAAACCAGGTCTAAACCAGGACTACACCAGGACTACACCAGGACTACACCAGGACTACCAGGACTAAACCAGACTAACCAGGACTAAACTATGACTAAACAGGACTAAACCAGGTCTAAACCAGGTCTAAACCAGGACTAAACCAGAACTGAACCAGGACTAAACCAGGACTGAAGGACTAAACCAGGACTAAACCAGGACTGAACCAGGACTAAACCAGGTCTAAACCGAAAATACATTTCAGAACTAAACTAAAAATGACCTGAGTGTTTAAACTCTGTCCCAAACCGAACCAAACCAAACCGAACCGGACCAGACCGGGTCAGACCTGGTCAGATCCTGAGGCTGTAAAATCCGACAGAGCCACAAACTCCTCTGCGCACGCGCCCTCCTCCATGTCACGCGCGTGCACATCCGTCTAGCAAAGTTATAAAAGTGCACAATTATAAAAAATAAAATAAAATAAAATCAGAACAATTTTAACTCATGCTCCAACTTTAAAATGAACCAAAACAAAAGTGCAGGAGCGCGTTCTTCTTCTGGGACGTCAAAAAGACCGAGAGAGCGACGTCACGTGGACACAGCGGCACCTACTGGACCAGAGGAGAATTACAACAACAAAAACACAACATTTACTTCAAGAAATATTAATTAGTTTGTTAATTAACTGTAATGTAAAAGTGAATAATATAAACATTTACCTGAGTAAGTTTTTAAAGGACTTTTTAAAATGACTTTTAAAGGTCTAAACCAGCACTAAAACAGAATTAAACCAGGACTAAACTAGGACGAAACCAGATCTAAACCAGGTCTAAATCAGGACAAAACTACCTCTAAGCCAGGACTAAACTAGGACTAATCCAAAACTAAACAGGACTAAACCAGGTCTAAAACAGGACTAAACCAGGTCTAAACTAGGACTAAACCAGGACTAAAAAAGGTCTAAACTAGGACTAAACCAGGACTAAACCAGGTCTAAACTAGGACTAAACCAGGAATAAACTAGGACTAAGCCAGTTCTAAACTAGGACTAATCCAAAACTAAACCAGGACTAAACCAGGTCTAAACCAGGTCTAAACAAGGACTAAATCAGGTCTAAAAGAATAGGACTAAACCACGACTGAACCAGGTCTGAACCAGGACTAAACCAGGACTAAACTAGGACTAAAGCAGGACTAAAACCAGGTCTAAAACCAGGACTGGACCAGGACTGAACCAGGTCTAAACCAGGTCTAAAACCAGGACTAAACCAGGACTAAAACCAGGACTAAACCAGGTCTAAACTAGGACTAAATCAAGTCTAAACCAGGACTAAACCAGCACTAGACCAGAATTAGACCAGGACTACACCAGGTCTAAACCAGGACTAGACCAGGACTAGACCAGGACTACCACAACTGAAGAAGCAGCTTGGATGATCTGCCGAAAAGATTCTATTCAAACAAACTTTTGTCCAGTGACAGAGTGAATTTGTCATTTGTGGTGGATGGGACCTGGACGACTGAGGGATTCCACGAACATGTGGGCTGAGCACTGCACAGAAATATACTGCTAACTATGAGGAGTGTTGGGAAGTTTACTTTTAAAATGTAATCCCCTACAGATTACAGATTACACACCCCAAAATGTAGTTTGTAACATAATCCATTAAATTACTTAAAGTGAGTAACGTAATCTGAATACTTTGGATTACTTGATATTGTCATGGTTTTTAAAACTACATGAATGTACCAACCACATCCTGAAAATTCTTGTTTGTTCTCTTCAAATTGGCCCTGGTTTTAGTCCTGGTTTTAGTCCTGGTTTAGTCCTGGTTTAGTCCAAAATGTGAAAACAGGAAAGTACCGCTGTGTAATCCATTTATTTCAACAAAGTAACTGTAATCCAATTACCACTCACTGAAACAGTAACTGTAACTGAATACAGTTACAGTGAATGCAGCTTTAGATTATAAAAAGAGAAAAACAAAGTTTAAAGTTTAAAGTTTGTTTTATTGTCAGTTTCTTCACACACAAAGGAACCGAAATGTGGTTTGTCTCTGTTCCGTGTGCACAGACACAATAACATCATCTCTGAACACGACTCCACAGATAAACACATGAAGCTACGACACGAGTCACATCAAGTCACATCCAGTCACAACAAATCACAAAAAATCACATCGAGTCACATCAAATCACATCGAGTCACATCAAATCACATCGAGTCACATAAAATCACATCCAGTCACATTGAGTCACAACAAGTCACATCGAGTCACAACAAGTCACATCGAGTCACATCGAGTCACATCAACTCACATCGAGTCACATCAAATCACATCGAGTCACATCAAATCACATCAAATCACATCGAGTCACATCGAGTTACATCAAGTATTAGCAGCAGTGATAAAAGCAGCAGATGGTTTAGTGCAGAACAGAGGGACGTTTCTTACATGGGTCTAGTGCAAAAGGTAAATAGTGTCAAAGGTAAATAGTGCAAAAGGTAAATAGTGTAAATAGGGCACAAGACTTTGAGTCTTTCAGATTTCAGACACAACAACTCGGCGTGTTCAGGAGCTGGGTTAATGTTTACATTATTACAGTTTGTAGGTCATGCAGAAAGTCGTCTTTATTGGTTTTATTGTTGTGCTATATTTTTATCTTATTGTGTTAATACAGTACAGCAGTTACCATGGCAACACAGCGCACACATAAACAAAATGGTGTGAAAACTCCAGAAAAATAGAAAGGTGATCTAAAGAGCACAGTTTGATTTTCCTGTGGTCAGTGTGAGCGTTCACGGTCCTGTTCAGGAGTTTGATTTGACATTAAAAGGTGAAAGAGTGTTGGCTAATGCTAACGCTAACGCTAACACTATCTTGTTTCTGTGTTGTTGTTTCGAGCGACGTGTTTAACAGCACAGATCAGATCACCTGTTGGAGTTCAGGTAAATCAGGTCTTTATGGTCACATTGTGTTTAAACAAACAAAACTCAGATTAAGACAGAACTTCAGACACAGCAGTGCCTCTAGTTAGGACGAATTGTTATATCCATTTTTTTGTTTAACATGTTTTTATTTATTGTTTTATTTACTGTTTTCTTGTCATCATCAGGCATTGTTCCCTCATGTCATGAAGCCTATTCTGGAAAACGGTAAGTATTGAGTCTTTGAGATTTCTGCCTCCACTTCTTTATATTCTTTGTTTATTTTCTCAAGGAGAGACTCTACAGTTTCTCTCTGGTATTTCTCTTTCAGTGTTTCCGGTGTTTCTGTCTTTGTGACTCTCTTTCTTTTCCATCTGTATCTCTGGATTGAATGTTTACTCCTGTCACATTTTCCAGGACACACACTGCATCTTCTATGTGGATCAAATACTTCACATTTGTCAATTTCTTCGTCGTTTCTAATGGGACATGGATAATGACAGGTGACATCACAGTCCCTGCAGTTGTTGCTGTACTGTTCAGTTCCAGAGAGGTCCGCCTCATCAGCCACAGTCACAGTGAATTCAATCTCAAAATTCTCATTTCTTTTGATCTTTGTTCAAGTTTCTGCTGTAGCTCTCTAAATCTTTGTACTACTTATTCCTCCAACTTCCTTCTTACTTTCCACACTTCCCTGGTTAAAATCAACTTTCCAGGCTCAGTTTTCTCTAAGTCACTAAAGAACCTCGTCATGTTTTTGTTTCCCATGTCCCAGAACATTTGAGTAAAACGGTCTTCTTCTGCAGAGGTCTGGTTTGGGGCGAACACTGCAGAGTTGTTGAATTTGAAGTGAACTGGCAGACCCTGCTCTGTTTTAGGACATGGGACTCCAGCAGTTCTGATGTCCTCAAGAACTGGAGGCATCTGAGCATCTGCGAGCGTTACCATAATTTTGATGTTCTCAGACACATTTTTCCCACAGTCAAAGTGCAATGAGTCTAATAAGTAACGCAGGAATAAAGGGAGTCGAGCTAAAGGGGACTGGAGCACTACACAGACTGTATGAAGCTGTGTGATGTTCAACTTAATGACGAGGTCAATGATCTGGGTCAGGGTCTGTCTGTCTTCTTTGATGCCTGTAACGTCTCTAAACTCTGGAGTGTCGATGATGCTGAGTGAGAAGTCGACCTGGAATTCCTCCTGGTGGTTTATTTGGTACACCACTGAGTCAGAAGTCTCATCCTTGTTTATTTTAAACCGAAAAGGGTCGGTCCAGCTGACTCCCAGGATGTAGCTGATCATGGCATTGATGAGACTGATCTTCCCAGATCCCACAGGTCCGAGAAGGATCATGATACGATTTTCTTTATGACTTTCTTTTCCAAACACATATTTTCTGACATCAGCAGTGCTCAGTTTTTCTGCTTTTAGACCAGGTTTGTAGATTTCTGGTGTTGCAGACTTGATTTTGACACAGTCTGTTATGATGAGTATTGCGGAGTATGTAGCTCAAAGCTTATCCCACACGCTGCAGCAGGCTAAGACACGGGGTAAAACTCAGAACAAATGCACATATACATGGTAATTGTTTGGAAAAGTAGGCATACGCATTTGAGCACTTACTTTAAAGCTGCTGCCAAGCACCGATTCCTTCTATATGCAAATCTTTCCTCTTAGAATACGGTCAACAGAAAGTTGCTCCCTGTGCTCACCCCGCCACCATGATCCAAGGCCTTATATACTCATATATAGGCCACACCACACCCACCCACCGCAGTGTAGTGCACATTAGCGCATTAGCTGACGCTCAGTAGTCCCATGAGTGATAGGTTCACCTTTACACCTATACTCAATATTTAATAACAAGAGAGAAGACAAGAGATTAATATCTTTTACACGCGTGGAGGGAGTAACCAAGAGAAGAGCTTTAGTTACATGTAACTAGCTGTTCACCCAATACTCTCTAAAGCCTTCTCTCGTTTCTCCACGCCTTTTATTCAATATTAGGACCCCTAGTTACATGGGAACTACTCCTCTCAGAACGGGAGGGGGAACATGCAAAACATTACGACATGAGTAGTTCCTTTTTGCTTACAGGAAACACAAAAATAACACTTCAGTACAGTGAGTTAAGGTCAGTCTGCCCTTCCTCATTTCATCCTCCTTAGTTTATCCTCCTTAAGCAATGGTCGCCCAAGATGTTTCCTGTTATTGAATAGATAGGACTTTGTGACCTTCTGCAAACTCATGAAATCTGCAATACTCAGAAACAGAATTGTTTAAGTGCACATATTGATACATTGATTATAATAAGATTAAGTAACCAAAAGTGAATATTGCATTACCATTACATACACAGTGAGATTAATATAAATGTTGAATCCATCAATGAGGAAAAGGATAACCTCTAAGGATGATGTCTAAAATGGTTTCTGCTGTAGTTTTGGTGGTGATGGTCACAGTGGAGCTTTCTGAGCTGGTTCCGTCCTTTCCACAGTCACAGCGGATCCTGAGGATGTACTCTGTTTGATGCTTAAGTCCAGAGATCACCTTCTCCTCAGAACAGGACTCTTCTCTCATCCACCGGAGTGTGTCTCCGGTCTCAGCGTACTCCACGATGTATCTGAGGGTCTGGATGCCTGGTCCCACCTGTGCAGGTTTCTTCCAGCGGGCGTAGATCTTTGAGGAGGTGGAGGTGGCGCTGGGGTCTTCTGGAGGGCTGCAGGGTAAGGTTTTCATGGAGGTGTGAGGAGCAGCTGGACCTACTCCCGCCTCAGTGACGGCTCTCACTGTGAAGCTGTACTCTGTGTTTGGGATCAGGCCTGTCACTGTGACCTCTCCAGCTTCAGCCTGGAGCTGCTGCTTCCACTGCTCCTGTCCTTTCTCACAGAACTCCACTCTGTATCCACAGACGTTCTCCGCTCCCACTGAGAGAGCTCTGACCTGCAGACTCACACTGTGCACTGTGGCTCTGCTCACAGTCACTGAGTCTGGTTTAGAAGGGAGCTCAAAGCTCTCACTGCTGAGAAACCCATCTTCATAAAGATAGACGGTTGCTTCTTTGTGGTTTTCATCAGTCAAACTCACTGCCAGGAACTGAAGAGCCTTTGTGTCCTGGTCTTTGTTGGCGTCTGCAAAGTCACTAAACACCTTGGCTTTGAGTTTCATTCGGTGAATCACGTCTTTAGTCTTGTACCAGGGTGTGGGCTCTGCTCCAGACTCATGGGTTTGAATCCCCTTTAGGTGGTTCTTCAGTTCTTCGAGGTACGGCCTGCCCTCTCCAGAGACGTGAACACAAACACCAGGGCTTTCTCTGAGTCAAACACCTTCTTCTTGAGGTCATTTTTCGAGGAGATAACTTCTGTGTTTCTCATCAGATTTGTGAGGACTTTTATGGTGTTGGCCTCCTCAGTGACCTCTTCCATCCACTGGTTCAAACGGTGAAAGCTGAACGGACTCTCTGTTGCCCTCTTCAGGACTTCTGCCAGAGCAGCCTCCTCCTCTCCTCCTCCTCTGATCGAGGGAAGCTTTGTGGCCAGAGTTTCCTGGAGTCCCAGGAGGAACTCAGAGCACAAAGAGTTAAAGGTTTTGACTTTTTCAGAAACGTATGAGAAGTTCTGTCCTGCAGGACTCTTCAGGATGTCATTACAGATCATGTCCAGCTCCCTGAAGTTCTCCAGGATGTTCTCTGCCTCACAGACTAACCTCAAACTGATGTGACGCACCAGTTTAGACGCTGCAGAGTCTAAGGCGCTGAGGGGCAGCAGGTGCACCCTCACAGGGACTGCGTTCTCACCTTTGGGGCCCAGACGTTTCGGCAGGTCTTGATAAACTTTTACTGCTTCTTCAAATGTTGTTGGACTTTTGTCTAAACAGAAATCTCCGTGAAAAGTGCAGGAGAACTTGTTCACCTTTTCTTTGTCTCTGTCCTCCATTTTCAGATTCCCTTCTGCATCAATGGAGATGTTTGGGATTTTTTCAATCATCACCTTCAGGTTTCCCTGAATTTCTTGGACATTTTCATCTTGAGATGTTTCTTGGTCGAACACAAAGAAGGCCTGGGCTCCGTAGAGGATGGCTGTTACTACATGTGTGGCTAGACCTTTTTTAATGACCTCGTGGTGCTTTAAGTTTTCTTCGCTGAGCTGGTTCATGGACAATGTTTTAAACTGTGTCGTAGTTTTGTACTGCAGAGTGACACGGGCCTGTCTACTGGAACTTTTCTTATTGTTCAGATATTTTGCTGAGCCTTGTACGGTCACAAGTCCACTCAGAAAACTGGCTTTGAGTCCAGCGTCCACTTGGAGTGAAGAGGCCTTCTTAGACAGGTGGTCAGACACCACGATCTGACACTCAGTACTGGGTTCACGGGTCACTCTCATGTCTTTGTCCAGCTTCTCCTGGTCCCAGAAACTCAGGCCTGAAAAACAAGAGGTTTATTTGGATGAATAAATATAAAGTGATTCTAATAAAGACGAGATACATGTAGAATACCGCTCTCTTTCAGACGTACCTGGCACCAGTTTGTCAGATCTGCAGTCATAAAACATGCCCAGGAGAAAGGAGCGACCCAGAGCCGCCATCTCCAGAGGTGAGTCACAGTCTGAAGCCATCTGAGCACAGGGAAAACATGCATGTTAGTATTTAAAATATACAAATAGTTCACAAAAACACTATAAACAACTCTATTCATTAAAATGAGACATTTTCTGACACTGCCACGCCTGCACAGCTGAGGACAGAGTTATGTTTGTTTTTCTACTATTAGACACTTTGAAGGTGGAAAAATGTGACCATGACCATATTATTTTTCTCCTAAACCATAAAAGCTTGGGCCATGTGTCACATTATGCTCCATCACAAATAAGCTCCATGTTTTGTTTTGTTTTTTTAATCAGCTTTTAAAAAGATGCCAGAGAGGCATTTGATTAGATATTTCTTTTTTGTGTGTCATTATATTCAGCACACAAATAATTCACCATGACCACACCAAAGTCATATTCAAAGTGTCAGTGATCATCTTTAATGGCACATGGGTTTTGTTTCCTTTGGGCAAATCTGAAGAGTTTGTGCTGAAAACTGTGTGAGGAGATGTCCTGTGTACGACGGTGTGTGCTTCTGTCATTCCCGGGTTTGATTCAATATGACCCACTTCCTGTTGGCTTTAGGGCGGGGCTATAATATATTTTTTTCAAGTCCTGTTCTGTTTTTTTGTGGCGTGTGTGGGCAACAGACTTAAAGACAAGTACAAAACTATATCACGGCTCCGCCCTGAACCCTACAGCAAGTCGACCACATTGGCCAGAACATGAAACCTATGAAAACACACACCTCACACTTTTGGTATCTCCTCCTCAACTCTTTAAACAATAAACACCCAATGTGGACAAACGACGAGAAAACCCCGATGTCATCAAAAGTTACTTAATTTTTTAAAATAAAATGTCGAATGTGGTTTATTGCAGAAAGTGGTCATATGAAGTATAAAAACTTGCAGAACTTTGTCGTAATGTATTGACTTGAGTCAAAGCCAGTGGAACATTTTGCACAGTGACGTTGCTGAACACAATGATGTTTCATTTATGGGGCTTTGATATTAAATTTCTCTACGGTGCCTCCTGGAACTACAACAGAGTATAAGGGTTAGATAAAAAAAAAAAACATGCTGGCGCTACGAGAATAAAGTCGAAATATTATGAGAATAAAGTCGAAGCCAGAAAAAGTCATAATTTTACAAGAATAAAGTCGAAGTTAAAATAAAGTCGAAATATTATGAGAAAAGTTAAAATATTACGAGAATGAAGTCATAATAAAATCGAAGTCAAAGTGAAAAATGTGGCAGAAGAAAAACCTTGTTTTTCAATATAAAACCAAAAATAAGAAAACGAACAACAATTTTCTTCATTATTTGCGCCTCCGGGCTGAACCAGGACTAAACCAGGACTAAACCAGGACTAAACCAGGACTAAACCAGGACTAAACCAGGACTAAACGAGGTCCGAGACCAGACCGGGACTCAGACCAGGACTTAGACAAGGACTGAGTCAGGGACCAAGACTGAGACCGGGATCAGACAAGAACTGAGACCATGATTGAGACCGGGACCAGACCAGGACTGAAAACGGTTTAGTCCTGGTTTAGTCCTGATTCAGTACTGGTTCAGTCCGTATGCGGTGCAATAGTCTTGCATCGCATTTTAAAGTCACGGAAACGCCATTTCCCATTTCCGTGATTTAAACCAGGACTAAATGAGGACTAAACTGTTTTCAGTCCTGGTCTGTAGGTCTGATGTAGGTGGTGAGAGGTGTGATGAGTGAGAGGGTGATGTGGGTGAGAGGGTGATGTGGGTGTGGTGAGAGGGTGATGTAGGTGGTGAGAGGGTGAGAGGGTGATGTAGGTGGAGTGAGAGGGTGATGTAGGTGGTGAGAGGGTGATGTGGGTGGAGTGAGAGGGTGATGTGGGTGGAGTGAGAGGGTGATGTGGGTGGAGTGAGAGGGTGATGTGGGTGGAGTGAGAGGGGTGATGAGTGGTGTGGAGTGAGAGGGTGATGTGGGTGGAGAGGGTGTGAGAGGGTGTGGTGAGGTGGTGAGAGGGTGATGTAGGGGTGGAGAGGGTGATGTGGTGAGAGGGTGATGTGAGGTGGTGAGAGGGTGAGGGTGATGTGGTGTGGTGAGAGGGTGATGTAGGGTGAGTAGGTGGTGAGAGGGTGAGGTGTGTGAGAGGGTGATGTAGGTGGTGAGAGGGTGATGTAGGTGGAGTGAGAGGGTGATGTAGGTGGAGTGAGAGGGTGATGTAGGTGGTGAGAGGGTGATGTAGGTGGTGAGAGGGTGATGTAGGTGGTGAGAGGGTGATGTAGGTGGTGAGAGGGTGATGTAGGTGAGAGGGTGATGTAGGTGGTGAGAGGGTGATGTAGGTGTGAGAGGGTGATGTAGGTGTGAGAGGGTGTAGGTGGTGAGAGGGTGATGTAGGTGATGATGAGGTGGAGTGAGAGGGTGAGAGGGTGTAGGTGGTGAGAGGGTGATGTAGGTGATGAGAGGGGTGATGTAGGTGGTGAGAGGTGATGTAGGGTGATGTGGGTGAGAGGGTGATGTAGGGGTGATGTGAGGTGGAGTGAGAGGGTGATGTGAGTGAGAGGTGATGTGGTGAGAGAGGGTGATGTAGGTGATGGTGAGAGGGTGATGTAGGTGGTGAGTGAGTAGGGGTGATGTGAGAGGGTGATGTAGAGAGGGTGATGTAGGTGGTGAGAGGGTGATGTAGGGTGATGAGGGTGAGAGGGTGATGTAGGTGGTGAGAGAGGGTGATGTGAGGGTGATGATGAGGTGATGTGGGTGGAGTGATGAGGTGTGATGATGTAGGTGGAGTGAGAGGGTGGAGAGGGTGATGTAGGTGGTGAGAGGGTGATGTAGGTGGAGGGTGATGTAGGTGGAGTGAGTAGGTGGAGTGTGAGGTGATGTAGAGTGATGTAGGTGAGTAGGGTGATGTAGGTGGAGTGAGAGGGTGATGTAGGTGGTAGGTGTGAGAGGGTGATGTGGTGGTGATGAGGGTGAGTGAGGGTGTGAGAGGGTGATGTAGGTGGTGAGGTGATGAGGTGGGTGATGTGGTGGTGAGAGGGTGATGTAGGTGGAGAGGTGATGTAGAGGGTGATGTAGGGGTGATGTAGTGAGAGGGTGATGTAGGTGGTGAGAGGGTGATGTAGGTGGTGAGAGGGTGATGTGGTGTGGTGAGAGGGTGAGTGTGTGGTGAGAGGTGTGTAGGTGAGAGGTGGTGAGAGGGTGATGTAGGTGGAGTGAGAGGGTGATGTAGGGTGGTGATGTGGAGTGAGGGTGAGTGATGTAGGTGGTGAGAGGGTGAGTAGGTGATGTGAGGTGGGTGATGGGTGATGTGGGTGGTGTGAGAGGTGATGTAGGTGATGAGGTGATGAGAGGGTGATGTGGGGTGTGGTGAGTGAGGGTGATGTAGGTGGAGTGAGTAGGGTGATGTGTAGAGGGTGATGAGGTGAGTGAGTGAGGGGTGATGTAGGTGGTGAGAGGGTGATGTAGGTGGATGTGAGAGGGGTGATGTGAGGTGGTGAGAGGGTGAGTAGGTGGTGAGTGATGAGTAGAGGGTGAGTGAGAGGGTGATGTAGGTGTGAGAGGGTGAGAGGGTGATGTGGTGATGTAGGTGAGAGGGTGATGAGGGTGAGTGATGTAGGTGGTGAGAGGTGATGTGAGAGGGTGATGTAGGTGGTGATGATGTGGTGGTGAGAGGGTGATGTAGGTGTGGTGAGAGGGTGATGTAGGTGGTGAGAGGGTGAGTAGGTGTGTGAGAGTGGTGATGTGTAGGTGGTGAGAGGGTGATGTAGGTGGTGAGGGGTGAGTAGGTGTGTGAGGTGAGGTGGTGAGAGGGTGATGTAGGTGTGGTGAGAGGTGATGTAGGTGATGTGAGGTGGTGAGAGGGTGAGAGGGTGAGTGGTGTGGTGAGAGGGTGTGAGGTGGTGAGTGAGTAGGGGTGTGGTGAGAGGTGATGTAGGTGAGAGTGAGAGGGTGATGTGGTGGTGAGGGTGATGTGGGTGTGGTGAGGTGATGTAGGGTGATGTGGGTGTGGGAGAGGGTGATGTAGGTGAGTGATGTAGGGGTGATGTAGAGGGTGAGAGGGTGTGAGGTGG